>NC_073695.1:207055027-207373651 GCF_029784165.1 Wyeomyia smithii | reverse complement strand
CGGTAAAACCTCTTTTTGTCGAAAACCATCTGTTCAATATTACGTAAAACAGCTCTTCACACCCACAAGGTCCAATAACGGTAAAAGTTTTGTTTTTTAATTCATAACCCCTGTAGTATTGTGCACATGAGTCATTAATTATCCTCAGCTTTGTACACCGACGTCCGCAACATTCGAGCAAATGTTTCTTTTGTTTTATTCCGTGTAGCGTCGTCTCTATATGTTTATTTCTGATTAACTAGCACAAACCTACATCAAAAGTGACCCCCTGTTTGCAAAATGAAAACAAGGTAAACAAAAAAACTGTTGTTCATAAATCTCCACTCTGTGCACGGAAAGAATTGTGCAGGTCATTTTGGACATACAAAATGAAAATTAGTAATAATAAGAATTATTCAATTTGTGATTTGTTACAGCTGGATTGCCAACTGTAAGAACAGTAAACAACGAATCCGATAGTGATTTTGCCCGTCCAGGCATGGTACACTTTCCCGTGCGACAAGCCGACGTTCATCACACCGGGTCACGAAAGGTTGCGAGCTGTGCACTCTGCTGCACGGAGAATCCCCGTCTCCCATGCAGAGCTAACGCCGCCTTTTCGGAGTATTTACCACCTGGGGTTCGTGGCTGCGTTTGCCTGTCTTTACTTGTACAACTGTTGCGCTGTGATCGCAATGCCTTGTTTTGAATCATACATCTATTTCTTTCTTTCTTTCTTCTTTCAATTCCACTGTGCTGTTACTCCAATCTTTTTTACTTCGGAAATTATAATGGCAGTCATTGCTCTCCGGTCGGTCCTTGGGATATCCAGCTGCAACTGCAACCGTTCCACTGTCTTCTGCTGGCCTTTGTCTCTTTGGCCCTTATAAAGAGAAAGATGGCGATAAAGGCGATTATTTTCTGGTACAAACAAGATTTCGTTCCTTTTCCTTTGTGATGAACTGTTTTTAGCTGGCCGGCCAGTCTGCTGGTGGCTAAAAGTAGATAAGAAAATGCTGCGGAACAACCGCATCCAGCAGCGAATGGGATTGGAAAGGTCACGTGGCAGAACTGTTGTTTGTGGAAGAGGAATTAAGTATAGGTACAAACAGCTGTGTAAACTGTGTCCGCTGATGTGTGAAATAAGAGGCTACAAGGATAAAGTAACTATCAGAAAAGATCTAAACAAGTTGTGACTGGATACTCTCTATTAGCAGTTTGAAATATAATTTTTGAAAAATGAGATATCGCTTTTAGTTTTAGGTTTCGTACACTACCTTGAGTCGACGTTTCGCGTCGTCTGTAAATTTTCTTTTTTATCTGGTTTACGTCGGGTCACGAATGGTTTATATGGGAAACAAAAGGCGAAAGCGATTCATGTTATGTCAATAGAGATGAAAAATGGTGTCGTTTTTACATATTGTTTAGAATTCGAAAATCTGTCCACCAAAAAAGAATTATGTAGCAAGCAATGCGTTCACTTTTTAACGGAGATTATTGACGTGGGACTACGTCTTTGTTTTCTATACTGGTATGCATTTTGTGAAATTGGAAATAAAACATTTGCCAGTTGCGTCAGATTTCAAACGATAATAACAGCATAATCACATGATGGATCACAATAACCAATATGTTGTTGGATAGATAAAATGTTGAACAATTTTGTAATACGCTAGTAATCAATACTTTTTTATTGCAAAGCGGTAAAAATCGATAAAAAGTGTCAAGGACAAATTTACGCGAACAATGAACCAATCGCATGCGAGCATTTCTAGCACAGACGACGTGAATAGACACCAACCACCCTGTGATATTCTATATATCAATATCCGAAAAAAAATTGACAGTCTCTCCGTCCCAATTAATCAATTCATGTTTGCTTCCATGAACCTAGACTATTTTGGTGTCTCGAAGGTAAAGGTTTTTCGAAACGTTTGAAACAACCCCTTTTCTTGAACAATTTCTAAACCTGCTGTTAGAGCGTAATAGAGACTGATGTCTTGAAAGAAAATATGCTGGTAAAAGCAACAGTACCGTAGAGTATATGTGGAGCAATGCGCCGCTACTTTCTCGTCGTCTATCATTGCAACCGGCACGACTGCTATTCGCGTGCAATCAAAACTGCAATGCAAATGTTGCTACTGATGGTGATTGAAAGTTTAAGTTTATCTCATGAATATGATTACCATAAAAACCATAAATTACTCAACATGAATTGAATATATTTGCAGCGGTTATAATTTATTTTTATTTATTTTTTATCTTCGATATTCACTAAATAATCGTGACCGACATAATATCGAACGAGTAAGTTCTTAAAAATATTAATTTAAAGAAGAGTAAGAGCCGGCGAGCGCTTATGAATTCTTTGTCCATTAAGATTGAAAATCTTTTTTTACATTTTTTAAATTTCAACATTGTTAGAAATTTTTTTATTGTCAACTTTACAAATAAAATAATATACTTAGATTTGCTGTCTTCGTAATACAGTGAATGTAATTGTTGGCAAATGAAACAAACTTGTGAAGCAAAAAACAAAAATGCATCTTTTTAAACTTCAACTTCGTTGTAAGCACAAAAAACACTACCGGTACAACATCACCAAGTGTAAATGAAGTTCTTTCGGGTGTAATTAAATATATTTCTGAAAAAATGAAGGGAAGGTGTAATTACAGTAATTACAATGTTTAGTCCCACGTTACCATTTCATACAACCCTAGGGCTGTATACCTTATAGTATTGTACCCACACCATGAATATACCTACATTTTTTGACTTAATCCCATTTTTAGACTTATTTTCATAAACTCAACTATTGAAATTTGTATTGAAACCCGAGTACGGTACATACTCTCGATGACTCAGGGGTTAGGGAATTGTTAATTCGATGTAACAATTGTATTACATAAGAGGAAATTTATATAATTCGCGTTTTTGAACCACCGTTTAAGATCGAGACAGACTAAACATCCGGAGTAGTAAAATGGGCTAATTAATTAGCGTTTGAATCCCGGGAAATACTCTTGCAAAATAGTCGGATCTCGTGAACTGAAGTATTGATTCCCGGCGTCCCGAATTCCTTGGAAAATTTTTCAATACACCAAATTTCGCAATACAACAAACAGTACCGAAGCGATGATCGAGCGATTCGTTAGGCGATTCAAGAGTATTCTACAACTAAAACCCGAATCAGCGGACTTAAGCAAAGTGTTACACAAGGAACTTGTAATATTTGAGATCATCAGACGATTATTCAAAATAAAAGCCGACCGCGAATTCTTGGTGTTAATTTGAGTGTGTTATGGTTTTTAGTTTCTTGAGCTTTCTACATTTCCGAGATCGAGACGAACACCATTTTTGCGGGATTGTTGTCCGGCATTCTTACAACATGTCCTGCCTATAGTACCCTACCAGATCTGGCGAATTTCTGGACACTGCACGCAAAAGTTGAAGTCTTATACAATCATTGTGTCCTCCCGATTCGCACAAATGTTGCACAGAAATCGCACAATAAATGTGTGAAACGCATAACGCAACAGTTGTACTGCGAATACATTGACATAGAATGAAATCAGAATATGTATCGTATACCGCGCTTTATTTCTCGCGTCGAGTGTATTAGTGACTGCTACTCATGGAGCAGGGCAAGCAGCAAACAACAACTTATGCACGCGCTTTTTTTTTCAAGCGACGGAGAAATTTCTCTCTCGCTCGTATGATTCCCATATTCGTGCGACGAGACTAGACAAATCACATACAATTTGCAGGTTGCTCTTTCGCTTTTCTTTCGGTTCGGATTGCGACGCGCAAGGCAATGTCTCGTCGCCTCACGAAATAAGCGAGACACCCGTGTTGTACATTCTTGATACCATAGTGTTGTTAGTCTCACTCATACTGTCGGTGCGTGCTTGCTGCAACTCAGGGGAATGCATGAAGAAGAAAGAGTATCTCGAAAGCGTGTGTGCAAAAGATTTGAGAAGCCTAGCATATGTCTCGTTCTCAAGCAGAAAGGATGAGAAAGGTTTTGCCTCTCACTCGCTTTGCAATGCTGCTTGATACCAGTTGAAACTGTTTAGGTGTAGTAGTTTGGAGCTGCCAAATACATTGAACAAATGCTAGAGCATTAATTGCGTTATGCCCAACACGCAATCATTGTACTGGTTTCAAATTACATCAACAATTGCGCTAAAAACGCACAATTTTGTACTGGTTTCGCACCATCCAACTTTTGCGTGTGGGCTCGCCGTAGCGTTGCGCTAGCTCGTGTTTCATTTCTCGCCTCCTCACATACTCCACCGAAGATGATCCTAAGCACACGTCGTTCAAAATTGGCTAGTACTTGTAAGTTCTCCTCAAGCATTGCCCATGTTTCGTGTCTTTTGGAGTCTGTAGTAGGCATGACTCCTGACACGACGCTATCAATGATCCGAGGTACACAAATTCGTTGACCACCTCAAAATCACCTCCGTCGATTACTACGCTACTACCCTATGCGAGCCCTATCGTGCTCGGTTGCCCCTGCTAGCAGATACTTGGTCTTCGACGTATTATTCTTCAACCCAACTATCTTGGTCCTCTGCCTCTTCCCCATTCAGGTGTTCAGCTCAGCTCACGACAGAACGCCTGCGTGTGATGTTTCTTGTAGAATCTACGCGCGGGTTTGGTTTCTTGTAGAATCTTGAGAAGGATGCAGCTGCTCTATCTATCTTAGTTTCTGTTTGTATCGACTCATCATGACGGGTCCTTTGCTGCAGCATCAATGCCCGCACTGCATTCTTTTTGTCTAGAGTCGTTAGCCGTTGCCGTTGCGTCGATTCCTCCGCTGCGTTGTTATTGGCTGCCTTCATAGTACTCCAGTAGTTCTCCAAGGGAGTTTCGGTAAGCTCTCCCTCATCCGATAACGCTGCCTCAAGGCTTTGTACGTACTCAGTTGCGACTTCGGGGAGTTTAAGTAGCTCAAGATCATACCGTGGCGAGAGACAGTAGCGGATGTTGTTGACAACCGAAAGTCTTTGGCGCGTTTTGACCGTCAGGAGATGGTGGTTTCCATTGCCTAGGTTTATGTCTATTGTTCCGGTCCGTATCAACACTTTTTTCTTCCTGTACTGTTTGTTTTTACGGCTAGTTTGTAAGGCCTGCACCAACCCCCAGTCTCGCCTGAGGACCATCGTGACATTCCACGCTGGCACCGGTACGTTGATCAGCCGCCTCTGACATGGAGAACAGACGCTGTTTTGAGCCGCACCACCTTGGTGAACAGACGCTCAGGTATGCGAAGCATTTCCTCTACCATCAAGATATGATTGACGCGCCAATGATCGCGTCGCACCTTCTAACTTAGTTCTTGTCGGATGACAACATTGCCCAGAATACATTAACTAGTTGCGTCCATATTTCAGCTGGCAGTCTATTGTGATCGTATGACTCGTGCAGGTGTAAGATAAGAACTGTCTGTGAGAGGACTGGAGCTAAGCTTGACGCTCCTGCCAGGTTGTCAATTCATCGCTTAAATCCTTTTGAAATCATACATATTTCTAGCGAATTGATGACAAAAAGTAAACAGTTACCTATTAGTAATTACCTTTTATAAATCAACTTTATCTAAAATCTTAGTTTTGTTGAACAATTTTGGTTTTCATTCCCGAAAATTGAAATTTTCAATTCCCTGGGAATATTGCAAACGCTGTAGTGATTTTTTTTATTCTCACTTATATACCGTCGTTCTAGCTCCGCCACTGTTATTGTGCCAATCACCGACGCCCGGGGAGGCGACTCCACCCAGGACCTTAACTCACAACCCGTTGATTAACGGACCGGCGCCAACGGCTTTACTTCCTCATGCGATGGAAGGCGTGATCCCAGAGATTTTTCGCCTCAGTAAATCTCCCGGTGTCGGCTAGGATTGAATCTAGACCAGTTGGGTTGGTTGTGAGTAGATCACGACACCTCACAACCATCGACATCCAAGGTTGCATATTCAATTTTTAGGTGCTTATTCGCCGTGTGCCGATAGCTCGCTCCACAAGTACAATTTTGAGAAACAATGTATGACAAACTTGTAGTCCCTAAGTAGTATTACAAGTTTGTTGAATAGTGCAATGCTGCAACTCTTATACCTGAAGTGTGAGAGCCCATATTCAGTGCTTTATTCAGTCAATATTCGCGGTGAATATTTTTATATTCACCGCGAATATTGGCTGAATGTCCCGCTGAATATTGGCTCTCACACTTTAGGCGTAAGAGTTAGAGCACTGCTTCCTTCGACAAACTTGTAGCATTACATTACATATTAGTGGTTGGCGGAGACGTTACCAACCACGCTAAGCCCCCGCTCCAACGCTGTAGTGATTACTTATCGAGAATCAATTTGGAGAATCCTAGGGAATATATGCGAAACTTATGTGTTCGTTCGAAAATTATTTTTTTCTAACCGAGACGTCAGTCCTGTCGAATAGCCTGCCTTCATTACCTCAAGGTACAGGTTGTTCATACTCTCAGAACTGAGTCAACAATTTAAAATATCTAATAAGAAAGTAGAACACTTTGACAAAAAGATAACGAGTAGAAATCTATATTTCCTCAATCAGATCCACCGTCAACTCAGAAACACCAATCTGGGTTGCTTTTGCCAAGCAGTATACACTTACACTGTTGTTCTGCAGACAAAACTGATCGGATGTCAGGTACTACTCTCCACAGATAAATCGGCGCGTAAAAATATCTCAGGGAGCCGCAACTAGGTCAAAACTTAATCTTAACTTTCTTATATTGTAGACTATATTGCAATCCAGTTGTTTAGTTTGCAGAGACGCGACAGGTTTGCTTCAACCAGGACGCACCTATATCATCTCCAAAAAGTTATGAAATATTCTTTCAAAAAGTTTTATTATATGACAATTTAAAATATTGCATTTCAGTCTCTGAATTGACCACTATCATATTCAAACGAGGTTCAAATATTTTAGGATAGCTTTCTTCGTTATATTTTTAACTCAATACAGTAGAGATCGGATCGTTTAACAGATGCCTGTATGGAATCTGGAAGATTTTTCAAAATAAAACCTGAAGATTCCTACATTTGGATTCGAAATTTGTTAAAAATTTTACGATACTTTTATGCTGTCACTTTTGGAGTATATCACAGTGGAAATGAACTTTTCTTGGATTCAACGAGCATAAGCTAAACACCACAAACCTGATGCTGATGTGGATTTAGCTTTTTTGACAATAAAGTTGAAAAGGTAAAATAGTGTTACAAATATGCGTTTATTTACGCTCTGTGATTAAACAACTAGGTATTTTTTACCCCTTTTTCGAACAAGTAAAGCATATTGTTGCAGATGTGAAAAGTACATACGATTTTGAACATTTCCCCGATCAGCCAAATATATCAGGATTAAAACATATCTTGATATTTTGTTACGATCAACTTGTGTTCTAAACATGGCTTCTAAAAAAATATCTAAAATCCTATCAAATTTGTTTACTGACTATTACTAATGATAGCAAGTTCTGTTAGATTTTCGGTAGAAAAGATCAAAATTAGTTAAAATGATTTCTACAAATTATCTTATAAATATGCTTCAACATTATTACAAATTTTTTTTCAATCGTGTTATTTAAAATTAGTTTCATTTAATCTTAGAAGCTATTTTCCCAGCTGGAATGTAATTTCTAATCAGCTTATATGACCGGAATCGTTTTGTGGAGTCCCACCGTGCTCTCTAAAAATAGAAATGTTCTTGCTCTATCAAAAAAGGCCAGTGTACCTATATATGTCTGATTGCAGGCCACTATCCACCCAAATAGCATCTGAAATTAATTGCGAAAGCTGAAAATATTTGTCGTTTCTGTAATGAAAAAATCAAATTTTATTTTATTATGTATCCATCCAGCACTTTTTATTAAAAACAAAGCTTTTGGATAAGGGACTGTTAAAAATATGGATTTCTCGTTCTAATAAGGTAGTTCATTTTACCCTAATTAACACACAGAGAATCCCAGCAGATCCAATTTCTAAAAAAAAAATCAAAAAAGATTCTTCGGAGAAATGTTTTCTGAAAAATGAATGTAAAATTCCTTGTTGCTTTTTTTGTGTAGTTCTATTGTGTACATGTTCGACATACCGAGGTTGTATAGAAAATTTGGAGAATTTCATGAGGTTCTTTTGTGAATTCAATTCAACTTCTGTTAATTTCTATACCAATCGTGATTCAACCCATCATTAACATAGCTGCGTATTCTAGAATTCGTATTTGAAGTACGTAAACTTTGAATGATCGGATTTTTCAGGTATTAGCTTTTTTAAGTACAACCTATGCTATGCAATTAACTTCAGTAAAAAAGCATTCTGAGGAAGAACTACATATATTTAGACGTTCAATAACCCCATCTGTTTATCGAGTATCCGTGAGAATTTATGCTCCAATTATGTGTATGCAAAGATCTATCCTTTAGCTTAATAAATTGCTAGGGTTTAATTGGAAGAAATGCATGCATAAACCTCATAAGTCTATGTTAACTTCTAACCCCATTATGTCAATGCCTCTGTTAGCTGGATATTGAATTTCCCCCTCTCTCTCACTGCTGTTTTTAAATAAACCTGACGCAATGGTACAGAAAACCTTGCGTACAGCAAGACCGACAGATTATTATGGAATTCAGCACTACGGCGTGCGTTTCTCAGTTCTTACGAGCAATAAGTGCGCCACAATCTTTTATCTTCTTGCAGCAATTCCACTCCGTATGGTCAGCGAACGGGCGACGGCAAAGTGTGGAAACGTCAATACAAAATTGAGAGAAACTGCAAACCGTACTGGCGAAATAAACACCCATGTTGCACTGCTGTTGCCACAATGGCATTCGTTTCGCCATATCGCCGCGGACAACGCCGACATGCAGAATCTAATAATAATAACGACCAAGAGTCAAATGGTAGTGATATATGTATGAGCCGAGCGCGACCGCCTTGCTGTACGAACTGGCCACTTTGGCACGTCACCGTCATCGTCGTATCATAAGAAAGAACGATGATCAAATTGTGTTTTACGACCTCAGTTCGGTGCAGTCGTTAGGCCTCTAAGTTAATTCAAACAAGAAAATATTTGGTTTATAGAATTCGAGCATTCATCATAATCGAACCGTTACCTTTAAAAAAGTTTTCATAATTCAAAAGAGAATCTCACTAAAATTTAGGCTGATTTTTGATAGATTTTACTAGTTTGTAAAATTATTATTGAACCTGATTACGACACTGAGCTCATCAATGTGGTTAACCTAATTACTGTCGCGGAAAGCAGCGCATGCAATAATCACTGTTCTGAATAGAATGGCTTGGGTACTTACTGTTGAAGAGATTAAGCTTCCGAGTTGATCCCAGTCGTCGAATGGGACTCTTGATGTCCACATCGTTTTCGTCCATTAGTGTGACTCCGTTCATGGTGCAGCCGTTATTGTCGGACGATAAAACAACTCTTCGAAATTCGATTTGCGTTACTAGCCACTATTGTGAAGCAATAAAATTCAGGCAAACTCTTCAGAATCACTTATCTCATTGCATGATCTAAATCACTGAAAACGATTTCGAACTCTTTCGAAACGATGATACCATATAGTACTAACGATCACTGAGCTCAGGCTGCATCCAGATGTGACAAAATTTTCATAACAACGAATTAAAATATTCTTCACCTTATCCTTACTGCTTCGAAACACTGCGGAATGATATTTGTTTGTGAAACATATGCCCCATTCGTTGCTTTTTTATTATCGTCGACCAAAACACTCACTCAGCATCTGTCACGGTTTTCAGCCAGGCACCTCTTCTTATTCAGCAACAAAGAAAATTGATACCAAAAATCTTCAATAACGCCAAAGTTGATCAAAGCCAACTGAGCTTGTACGCCATCTAGCACTAAATATCAGAAATGATCAACTATTAATGCATGATCTTGTGCACTGCAACGTACGTGTTATGTCGCTGCTAGACCAGCAGACAAATATAATTGCCAAAAGTTGAACAAACTTCACCGGCACACGCAACGCAGAGCGGTTGCAGATGTTCACGTCCAAAATATTAGGAGCAGCAGACCGACCGTCTATGACTGGCAGGTCCAAACAACACCAGGGTGACGTAATGTGGTAGGTACATATAGGTGTTCGCACTGGACGTCGCCGACGACACCAATATAGACCCTCCCTGCGCTTGCGGGCGATCTTGAACGGATAGATGACTCTTTCCACACACTTTCACGCTAAGCGCCCACGCAGTTCGCTGTCACACCGGTAATCTAGCGACTTTGTTACACGATCTTCGACGATACGCGCGATTCGGTTCACCGGTTCTGGTTTGGGGTTCAACCTCACTTACTCACTCGACAACGGAACTAACAGCGAAACAAAACGAAAACGCATCCCAACGGGCCGACGGTCGGCGAAATAGTAAGTAAGCAGGATCGAAGCAAGTGGTGAACACTCTATTCGAGTTTGGCATCGGGGCTGCGCGGTCTCTCTGTTTCTGTTTATTTTGCTTGTTGTTGTTTTCTCAGCTGCTATGCTACTGCGTCGGCCAATTCTTCCTGTCTGAATGTCTGTGTGAATTGAATGCAGAAACGTAAGAGGACTCTTACCAGTCGGTCGGGCGGGTATTCCTAGCTGAAGAAGAGAAAAAAAGTTAACAGTTGGTGACGGCAACCCGGAGGGGTGTTCCTTAGTTTGTAAATTCTAATGTAGGTTTGCGTCTTGAGATATTCTAGAGTTCACAAGTGTAGAGTCATATAAAAATGATACTAAGTATGCGTTGTCTGAAGACAATTTAACAAACTTATTTAGAGATCATTCGACAAAAAAATGAGATCTACACTTCTGTCTTTTAAATGTATACTTAATTAACGGTCCAGGAATTTTTTCCCAATAATCATTATGAATTCATTGAAAATTATAAACTATTCGCTAGTGTTCTACTAAAAATCTCACCCCTCAACATGGAAAACACATTGTGTATAAAAAAGTTGATAAATTTTTCTATCGTCATTTTCACATTTACTGCTCAAAATAAAAATGAAAAAAAAAAGACCGTTACAAATTTTATTTTGATTCTATGTCACCCCCCCCCCTCCCACTTCTTGAATTGGTTCGTCGATAGTGTATATGCTAAATTTAGCAACAAACAAGTCCAGTGACAGGGAGAGTATCGTCAAAAAGCAAGCGATATGATTAACAATAATAATAAAGTGTTAAGTGTTATTTTTCAACATTCATGTGAGTGCAAGTTGCAAAGGTCGTAACTTGTATACAATCTTTTATCACAGACATTCCTTTTTTTTTCGTTTCGGTGTTGTATTTATTTTTCGCCCTCCCCTTGGCAAACTTTGATAACCTTGAATATAAAAAGAGTTCGAAATATGTATCAACTAAACTTGAATTGCGCTATAGTCAATTAATTAGGAAAAACAAAAAAATAATTTGATAATGCTGAATAATGCTTTATCAATACCGAATTTCAGAATAATTGGCTAACATACCAATGTTCACCATAGAAAATGACTGGCTATTATCGTTACTTAGCCTCCACTGATTTTTTCACGGGAAACAAGGTGTCTGGTTTCAGCACTTTATTACAGCGAAGAAATATTGGGAAAAATATCATTTCAGACTATGCAACGGGAGTTTACATCGAATGTCTATCTTTTTGTGGAAATAGAATTCGTTTCTGAAAAAGAGAGGCTGCTTTACGAATGAGCTGGTTTTTTTTTCATGAAAACATCTTTAAGAAGACGCAACTTTTGAGCCCTATCGCTAAACGAAATTCTAAAATTTGATTTGCATTGGCACTGTCATGTTTTATTATGCGAAAACTGTTTCTTCAAAAAGTTTATTTATTCGTGTCAACCATAGTAAACTACATCTTAAAACTATTGCTGACATCACGAAATAGTTATGAAATTCTAGTGTTCAATTTTTTTCTAAAAGCATTTCGTGACATTGTTAAATCAATAACTTCACAATATTTATTGAAAAAACTCATCATACTATTAACCCATTCCCAGCGGAGAGCCATCAGATTCTACCTCGAACAATTATCTTCAAACTCGTATTACTCAGCAACTACATGCACAATTTAAACAAACTCTATTGCATATTGAAGATCGATCTGTTCTCTAACCGTATTAAACAGTTTCATCGTTTAAAACTGCAAGTATAATTGTTAAGCTTCAATCAAAGTTTGAATGTCAGGTGATGCCATACGGCATCACCCGCCGGGAATGGGTTAACTGTCCCGGTCATAGTATATTCTGTTCTACTATAATTTAATGCAAAAGTGTGAGAGCATAGAAGTTGAGTTTTTCTGAAAAAAATTCCGAACAAATGCGTTGTGAAACTAAATAGTGTACTGGTCTACGAAATGGTAACTGAAATTTGGCATTATTGATGATCGTATTGTAGTGATCAATGAATGTTAATTTAGAATCCATAATCACTCCCAAATCTCTAATTTGATCACACCTTTCTACAGTTTGCTGTCCAAGAGTGCAACTGGAATGTTCAGGATTTCTTTTTCTTGTGTGGTATATAATATTACATTTTTTACGTTGAGATCGAGACTTTTTTGCACCAAATGTAGAAAATGTCAACCTCTTGTTGAATTGTTGCATGTCTGCTTTGATTCTTATTTCCATGTACAATTTCATGTCGTCGGCATATAAACTATCCAACCCAAGGGTAACGTCTCCGACAAATAAAATGAAGAGCAAAGGGCCTAAATGGGAGCCTTGTGGATCTCCAGATGTCACTTCAACTGGTAAAGAAAGGTGTCCCTTAAAGCTACCCGTCTGTGTCCGGTTCGTTCAATGAGATTCAATCCATCTAAGTAGGCCTGACTCAAATCCCAGTTTTTGAGACTAAAAATTAGCATGGAAATATCTACTCTGTCAAAAACTTTACTAAAATTCTTGTATAGAGTTTCCACGAAGTTGCCTCTGTCCATAGACGCAAAGAAGAAATCAACAAATTCGCGTAAATTGGTAGCTGTAGACTAGGGTGTCCCAAAAAAGTCGATGTTGAAAAAGTCAAGGTGCTCAGCCCTGAATTGAAAGATAATGTTATTTATAGCATTTTTGTAGAACATTTCGACTTTCTGAAAAATTGTTTTCAAGTTGCCCAAACGCCAAACGTGATTTATGAACTACAAACCCACTCTTTTGCACTTTTTTCAATTCTGTTTGATTCCTACATTTTTTCATATTTTTATTTATTTCTGTGGGGTTGTTTTTGAATATTTTGCATGGTTCAGTTCAGCATTGCATTTAGTTTTTTGACTCCCAGAGGCCATTGAACATCACAGAAAAATTATTTTTTCTAATATTTTACAGATAAAACCCTTCAAAACACAAATCAAAAAAAATTTTGATCAAGAACTGAAATTCTCATTGCAAAGCGACGAAAATTTACATGAAAAAAGATACTTGATATCTTATCGGGGAGCTGAGATATTGGTATTTTTATATATGATGGAAAACTATGCATTTTAACAAATATGTTTAATAATTGTTTTATTTTGGGAGATAAAAAATAACAATGTTCAGAAAACAAATGCGGTTTTGGTTGGCAGATAACTTAGTAGAAGGTTTGAAAATTCGGAAAAATCTGCGAAAAAAGTTAGAACGAAAATTGTGATTTTTAGTGCCTCCTAATAGAAAACTCATTGTTGCACGTAATATGTAAGATATAGAAACATGATGTCTTAGGTAAAGTTTCTTGTTTAAGGATAACCTAAAACTTCATCGAAGACACCTTGCGTCTATCTTATTCTGATTGAAAAGTAAATTTTTTATCTCACTCATTGGTGGATTGATCACCCATCTTTCTACATTCAAATATGCATTTTGGAATATCCTGAAACTTCTCCGAACATACCTTAAGGCTATAATCAACATTTGAATCACTATTTAGGAAATTATACGCACAAACGGCTGAACACTGTGCAATGGAGATATTGAGCTTTAGTGGCATTTTTGACAAAATCCATAGTTTTCCATCACATGTAAAACGCCAATACCTCAGCCCCCCCCCCATAAGATATCAAGGATCTTTTTTCATGTAAATTTTCGTCTGGAATCCCGCTTAGCAGTAAAAATTTCAGTTCTTGATCAAAAATTTGTTTATATGTGTTTTAAAGGGTTTTATCTAAAAATTATGAGAAAAATTAACTTTTTTGTGATGTTCAATGGGCTCTGTGAGTCAAATAATTGCATGCGATGCTGAACCAAATCATGCAAAATATTCAAAAACAACCCCACAAAAATAAAAAAAATATATGGAAAAATGTAGGAATCGAACGGATCTGAAAGTGCAAAGGGTGGATTTGTAGCTTGAAAATTGTCATTTTTTCATAAATCACGTTTGGGCAACCTGAAAACGATTTTTTAGAAAGTCGAAATGTTCTACAAAAATGCTATAAATAACATTATCTTTCAATTTAGGGCTGAGCACCTTGACTTGTTTAACATCGATTTTTTTTGGGACACCCTACTGTAGACCTTCCTTTGTAGAAACCATGTTGGTTGCACGTTATGTGGTTCTTTACCTGATTAAATATGATCAAATTTACGATAGCTTCAAAAAGTGTGGGGATACATGATATCATTGCAATACAACAGTAATGTGCGATATCAGATCTTTTACCTGACTTAATAATCGGTATAAGAAAAGATGTTTTCGAGACTGATGGAAATTGTCCGGACGTAGGGGATAAGTTGAGGAGCCAACACAGGGGTTTTACTAGAGGGGTCTAGCTGGAGCTAAATTTTCATAAATGAGGGTAAAAGCCTGTTTAGCGTTTGATTTAATGTTATTTTTTACCCTTGTGTTCTCATACGCTACATTTTAGTATTCAGTTCATTACATATGTTCGAATATCTGTCAATTTTTTCTAGGTTTTAAACTTTTTGTGAGTTTTATGAGCTTTTTGTTTCATATTCTTTTAATTTTTAATTTCCCAGGTAAACCAAAGTAGATCTTTGGAGCTAGCCGTTTTCTTTTTTGATTTTGGTATAGTGGAGTCTATAAAACCGTTCAGTGAGGATAAGAAATTATCAATCGCTTTGTTCATATCTGTTTCATTTTTTAGAAGTGAATGCCAGTGCCATATTTATATTCGGGCTCATGATAGGAGGGTTGTGAACTCTCGGTATCAATCATTAGCGAGTACTCAATTGCAGTATGAAACTTTTCTTTTTTCCATAGGAAATGCTCTGCTTTGTCAACACTAAAATCCTTTGTGCAATTGGTGGATAAAAAGTCTAAAAAACAGTTTTGCTCTTATCGGATTGAGTTAACCTGATGTAATCCAAGCTGACTATATCTGTCTTGACAGTCAATTGAAGAGTTTCGTTTTCCCCTACTACAGGATTCATTATCATCATCGACAGTAAAATTAACATTATTTAGATTGAAATCTCCAGATATATTGAATTTTTGAGTGAGTGTTGGACTCATCATTCACTAATTCTACCGTCCCTAATAATACTTCATATGATTGCTTTTTGGCAAAGTGGGGTGGAAAATATTGATTTCACCCTTCAAAAAAACTTTAACCCAGACATCTTTAAATTTGCTCAAAATCATACTGAGCTCCAACAGCCACAAGCACTCCTCCATCTGATTCCTAATCAGATAGTGATAAATCCCGATCACTTTTTCTCTCTAATAATATCCCGTTCTCATCCCTACTAAAAGGAAGCCCGTATTGAGAGTAGATTTTTCTAATCCCGTTTTGCTTTATGATAGTAATTGGTTATCAACCTGCCTCTCATCATTCTAAAAATTCACACTTTTTAACAAACATAAGCAAGAAGGATATCCTCGATACGCCACTTATTTCTAGTATAGTTGTAAACTATACTAGAATAAACCAAAAACAAAACAAAAAAATAAAATAAATTGGGAGGAAGAAACTGGAAAGAAAAAAACTTTTCTATAGGTTAGACAAGATAAAAAACAAATGCATCAAATTGCATGAAAACACTTCGAGATACTTCTCGACTTGATTGAAAACATTGTAAACAGGAAGTGAAAAAGTAAATATAATTTCAATTTTAGTTCAACAAGTTCTCAGGAAAACTGAAAAATCCAAAAAAGTGAGTTAACCTTATGCTTGACAACACTCCTAAACAGGCCCGGATTTGAGGGGGGGGGCAAATGCCCCGGGCCTCCCGATTCAAGGGGCCCCCCTAATCCTGGGGCGACTTTTTTTTTGCGCGTCACCTTCCAGAACGTTAGAACGTTACCTCTAAATATTTTAAGAAAAGAGGGCCTCAAAGACAAATTTGCCCCGGGCCTCCCAGCGTCTAAATCCGGCCCTGCTCCTAAAATCCAGGAGGAAAAAAAGCAAAAATAAGAAAAATGATCCCAAATTTGAGTCAAATTAATGAAGTAGTTCCAACGAGAAAAGATTCGAAATTCAGTCCAATGGTTGGAGAACTCTTCTAAATGCAAGAAAAAAGCATTACATAGAAATGATGAAACTAAAGACAAAACTGATTCGCCATTTAACTCATAACTTAGTTGAAAGTGCCTCGAAAATTTGGAACAAATTTTTTGTAATAATTGTTTATACCCCAAAAAATTAAAAGTGCCTCTGCTAACGAGAGAAAACAAAACAAAAGAAATATATCTTATCTTACCTGAAATACTTAGAAGGTTCTTATTATGTGCTTAACATATCTGAGAAACCTTTCCAAAAAAACGACGAAAACACAAAAGTAATGATTCAAAAAAATTTGACAGATTTCTATTTTTACTGCCTCCGCCTCCCATGGACAAGCGGGGATATTTACGTACTCTTCAGAAAGTTTTATTATGAGAGAAACTTATTTCATCAGGAAGTCAGTATTGTAAAATTCAACGAAAAGGAAGGCTAAATGGGGAGCCTGGGAATTACCCATGCAAAAGTTCCTTGACTTAACTTCACTTCGCAAATTCTCATTCCATCGATTATCTGATGATTACCCATGCAGATTGCTTCTGTTGGGTATCGCTGATTAAACTTAGGTAATTTTAATATAAACTCATATCTCGACGCGAATAATTACAACATAAGGAACACCCCTCCAACTGCTTTTTTTGTCTTCTTCTTCAGGACCGTTCGGTGCAAACGTTCGATTGAACGGTGTATAATTCTATTAGCCGCCGTTGCACCTAGCTCGCCTAAAGGTACGCCCCCCGAGAAGGTACGACATTGTAGAACAACACTTACACACGCCAAATTGTACCTACGCAAATACGGACGCACGCGGACAAGTTCTCGGCTATTGGGGAAGGAATGCCATGAATAAACCGTTCACTTGGTTAGAAGGCACGCAGGGGGGACGCGCGACACCATTGGCAGCGGGGGCCGAACGCGATAGCAGTGGTGGTTGCTAACTTTTGTTGCTGCTGCTGTTGTAGTCGTAATTGCTATCTGGAACGAGATATGGAAAGTAAAGGGTACTGTGTCAGTCAGAAATTAGAACATATTGGGGTTGATTAGCAATATATTGTGAATTGGGTAATTTTGAAACTGGATAAGATTGCGGACGCAACTAGCTGAAGGTTTTATTAGGAACAGAAATAGACCCAAAATGCTTTAGTAGAACATTTTACCACGAGCATCGAAAAGTGTTGAACTAAACTAAAACACGATACTTTTCTTTCGGATCTTACAATACCAGTAGTTTCTGAAAAAATGTGACTCGAATAAACATTATACAAATCATGCTAGTCGGCTCGCTGGCGTCGCACAACCGTCGACCTTCGAAACGAGTTGGAAGAAGATAACATAAGGCACACATGCTGTAGCGAACCGTTGAAATTCAGACAATTTAAAGTAATAATAATCAATTTATTCTGCTCTCCACCAACATTAAGTCGGCAAACCGGTCCCGGCTGATGACGATGCCTTTGTTTTGTCGGTGAATTAGTTTTTTTCTTGTGTGATGATTTTCGTTTCACCCAGTTAGAGAAGACAGACTTTTCAATCCCGCAGCCTCGAGAATCTTCTCTAAGCTCCGGGTTCGTGTGTTCAGCGTCCCACGATATTTTTTCATATCAAATCTACCAACAAAATAGCACAACGAAAACTCCGAATGTGCTATCACGAATACCGCGCAGCCGGTTATTATCGCAAATCAGAATTTATTACAGCGATCAAGCAGACACGCGTGTGTGCGAGTGTTTGTGTCCGAGATTTAATCCTGCAGGGCAGCCCCACTGGCAGCGAGACAGACATTGCACTGGAACAACGGAAATCACAAATTTAATCTCTGATTAAATTCACTCGCATTTGTCCCGCGTGTTGGTCAGCTTTGCGGAGGACTTTTCCCTGATGCATGCATGCGATGGTCCGAAGCAAACGGTCCAGTAAACAAAAGAACTTGAACTGAGCAACATTGGCAGCACTGATCGACGACGGACCGACCGACGATGCGCTAATTTAATTATGCCAGGGTACTCAGTATCCTGCTGCTGTACCCATATCCGTAGCAGACATCCAGAGATGAAGCGACACAGATAGCCAGCACAGCGCGGCAATGGCTCGTGCCCATCTCCGGCTGGAGCGAAGAGGTTTGTCACATCCATTGCGAAACTCACTTTCAATTAGCGAACCTCAGTTGAGCGAGATATGCTAATTGCGGAGGCGGTTAAATGACGTTTGAAAACTGGTTCGTTTTGTATCAGTTAGCTGTATCACAGGTGTATCACCAGCGGACACTCGCGAAAAGCTCTTGTGAACCACGACTGGCAACGAGCCGAGTGCAACAGGAAATCAATAACAGACGCCCATTGGAGAAAAGTTTGCAGCTAACCGAAGAACTTTCGTCCGAAGGCTAATAGGTCCCCTTTGCTGATGGTCGGAGATTGTGATGTAAGTTGTAGGTTGAAGTTGGTATAATTTATGGTATTTAATGGATAATGGTGGAGAAATGATGCACTTCATTGGAAGGCGGAGTGAAGTCAGAGAAAACCAACTCTTGCATTCATTATTTCAAATTAAATTAGTAAAGCATGCGGTAATTGAAAACCCAAGATTATTGTACTGTTCAATAGAAAAATATCGAAAAAATATTTCGTCATAACTTGAATCGGATGAATTAGAGTCGTTTATCATGAATTTATCGTTTCTATTTGATGATTTGGTAATCTATTGTTTCAATTTAATGTGATAAGGTAGTAAATCGAAACTGCTTGATTTTCTTCAACAACCTATAATACCAAAAAACATTCACAGCAATAGTTCAGGCCTTAAAACGATGTCGTACATCAATATAAGCATCGTTGCACAATGTGTTGGTCACGTACTCAAAACCACTGCAGATTCTCATCCGATGGAAGCCGTGTGCACTACAGAAGAAGGCATCGGTTAGAGAAAAAATGCCCAAAAGGGGCAAAGATGCTACATGTTGATCACATGCATTGTACACACCACTGTGTTTCAACCACCACACACCCGAGGCTGTTCTATTTTAGTCCAAAGCAGCATCATCAACTGCAACGAATGTAGGGTGAAATATTAAAAATCGAAAATGGCATCGCATGGGGAGAACACTTGGGACAAAGCGGAACGTTCCGCCTGAATTAGCTTCTCGATGATCTATTTCAAAAGTGAGGAATCGGCTCAAAACATTGTACGTATACACGACGATATAAAATTGTAACACCCTTCCTTAAATTAAAAATAGAATGATAATCCTGTTTAAATCCCTTGTTTTTACTGGCAGGTCCAAACAATTCAAGTTTCAAACGGCTCTGTATGCTATAAAAGTTTTACAGGATGCTGCAAAAATAATGAAACTCTTGGGAAGTTACTCTCAACCGGAATGGCTTGCTTATACAGAGAGGAAACTGAACAAACACAGTTTCCTGACGTTCAAACTAAGAGTGAAAAAAAAGATAAAAAGGAACTCAGAAAAGAAGCCTTTTAAATTGCCCCATTTAACTGCATCCTCTTGGAACCTACAATTCAAACAGCTATCAGAAAGTCGTTATAGACTAGAGCACTTTTGCTGTCCCTCTAGCAAAGACTTAGTTAATAAAATTCCAACGTAGGTTTATCATCCGTCTTCCTTAGTGAATACTAGACTGGCAGATGTGTTTTCTCATGTAGAGGACTGCATGATTCAGCCTTACGGTTTGCTTACAAAACATGTGGTTTTAATCAAAAGTAGAATGAGTATTTTTTGTCTTTTGCTACATTGGCATGTCTTTGTTGCGAATTAAGTTGCTTTTGAATTTCTTAGAAAGAAGACAACTTTCGTGACGGTCTCGATGTTTTCGGTTTTTTAACATGCACCACTATGTTGCGTAAGACGAAATTCTACGTCAAACAAAAAAAAAAAAAAACAAAGTATGAAGTTCATCTTTGTCGTACTCTAAAACCAAAATAAGATTTCTTTCCTAGTCAAATCATGAATATATGATCATAAAATTATTACCGAGAATTATCGACGAAAAGGGTACGTTTGCTACCTAACGAAATTCAGCCAATTGATTAATTAATTTAATTTATTTCGTCAATCAATGTAGACTACAATTCTAATGTATACGTTAATCTTAAGCTATCGAGTTCTAGCACGTAATGCGCTTTTTAATGCGTTCCGGGACATGGTAACGTCTATATTCTCGCAGTGTTTGTTGTATGCGTTCATGATGCTGTTAATTGGTCCATGTTTGGCGTACAGTGACCGGTAATTATTGTTAGTAAAAATATTGCGCGTTCTTAAAGGACGAGAAGGAGCATAAAAGTTAAGAGTTTCCAGCAGATTTGGTGAATTAACACGTTGTGAGATCATATCGTTTACAAAGGTAATCATGGTTGTTTCTCGTCGTTTCTTCAGAGTTTCGATATTAATAAGCATGCAGCGAGATTCGTAAGAAGGGAGAGGATATGATGCCCAATTGAGTTTTCTTAATGCAAAAACCAGAAATTTTTTTTGAACTGATTCAATACGATTGATATGAACTTCTTGATATGGGGACCAAACTATACTGCAGTACTCTAATATTGATCGAACATAGCTCACAAAAAGAGTTTTTATTGTGTATGGGTCCTTGAAATGATAACTGAAACGTTTAATAAAACCAAGCATACTGTTGGCTTTGTTGATTATTGTGTTATAATGATTCACGAAAGTGAGTTTCGAATCGAGGATCACTCCTAAGTCTCTCATTTTGGTACATCTCTCTACAAGTTGTTGGCCTATGTAATAGTTCATAGTTTGCATTGAAAGTTTTCTTGTATATGATATGACATTACATTTCTTAATATTTATATCAAGTAAGCTTTTCAGACACCAAGTATAGAGGGTATTGATCTGCAACTGAAACAATTCGAGGTCAGACTGGTTTTTAATCTCCATATACAATTTCATATCGTCGGCATAGATTAAAATTTTGATCTGGTTAAGTAAAAGGGTTACTCATTAACGAACAAAATGAATAGTAAGGGTCCTAAATGTGATCCTTGCGGAACTCCAGATGTTACCTTCACTGGATCAGAGAGATGGCCTTTGAAACGGACAAATTGTGTTCTGTTCGTCAAATAAGATTCAATCCATTTCACGAGTTGGTTATCTAGTCCAATGCGTTTTAGTTTGAAAATCAGTAATGTTATATCGACTCTATCGAAAGCTTTACTATAATCGGTATATAATGTTTCAACGTAGTTACCTCTATCCATTGCAGCGAGTGTGAAATTAACGAGTTCTAATAGATTAAAGGCTATTCAAATATTACGGTGCGTGGGTGCACTTACTACCTGTGAACTAGGAATACTGACTGTCCACATCATACGCACACCACAGGCTCAGTATATTGCGTTGAGTTGAGTTGGACGCGAGTCATGCGTTGAACTGTTTGAAGCTCGATTTTGAAAAGTGACCAGAATGACAAGATAACCTCAATGCTCACCTAATATTTTAAATGTATCTTAAAGAATTTTTTCTCAGCTTTCCAATGGCGATGTCAAATTCAAAATCGGTGGTTGCGAACTTGCTCAAAAACACGTTTTTCTGATGAAATCCAAGATGGCGGCGAAATCCAAGATGGCAGCCAATTTTTTTCTACTTCAAATGAAAGCTCTATTATTCCTCTTGAAAACGATGTGTTGGTTGCAGGGGGTTCAATAACAAATTCAAGAGAAATAAATCAATAAAAAGGACAAGAATTTCTCAAAATTCAATTTTTGTAAAAACCGTTTAACCGATTTGTGCCCGAGGGTTCCATCAATATGAACTAACCAAAGTAGTTTTCTCATTTTTTCGCTACTTTCAATCATTTAGACATGAAAATATCCTTTTGAAAGACCTCATGTCACCAGTGGGACGATTTCATCGAGAATTGCTCCATTGTACAATTTGCTATGATATGCACAAACAATTTTGGCAAAAAGTTAACCATTTTGAAAGCGAAAATCTTCCGGTTTCTCCTGTGTAACTTCCTGAGAACCTCGACAAAAATCCGCCAGGAAGATATTGGAAGTCAGGCCAGCGTAGTGAACAGAAAAGGACTTTTTTCCTTTTTGTCTAAATCATGGTTCAAGACTAGTTGCTTGACTATCAATCAAAATGTATACTAGAACGAATGGATGAAGAAAATTATGATTCCATTTCTTATAAAACACCATTCTAAAAAAAAGTATGTGTTTTGACCAGATAAAATACCTTAACATTACGTCAAAAACACAAACGTTTATGAACAACCACTCGACTCTATTTTTATCCCAGATACGCAACCCAACGAATCTACTTTAGTATCGTCCAATCGAAGATTTCTTCAAGATTGTGAGTTCCCTTGGTGCAAACATAACTAAAGATCAATGAATTGCAAGCAGTTGATTGGTAGAATTGAGAAATGCATTTGAAAAGCCGACGTGAAGACCGTACAACGCTCTTGTATCGGCATTATAAGAAAGCTCCGTCGGAAAGCCGGTAACAGACCTTTCTAAAATGTTCAATATTTTTTGTTAGTTCATAATGATTGTCTCTTCATGGAAAATAAATCAGTTTTTTTTTTAATTCATCCACCTTTATCTGACAGCAGTAGAAAAAAATTCCATTTTTTTAGTTGTCACCCGTTATTCTCCTCATCATGTGAAAAAAGCAAAAAAAGAAAATTCACCGCACACTTCTTCTCCAGCATGAGCGCTGCATGTATCAATTTTGGAGTAGAATACTTCTCTCAGAAAGTTCGGCTACATAGGGATGTGAAATGAAAATCTAGAACCGAAAAAAGTTAAAAATATGTCCAATTTCAAATGCTAATAAATCGGTTAGTATTGGATGGATTTCCTTCGTTCTTGCAGCGATATATTGGGAAATCTTCTAAGATTCTTCCAAAAAGAAGATACGCTAAGGTCGCTTTTTACGCGGGTTTTTTTAACGCCGATTCCGGAATTTACGCGGTTTTTTACGCGGATTCCGGAATTTACGTGGTTCTTATTTACGCGGATTCCTGAATTTACTCGGTATTTCGTTTTGCTCGGATTTCGGTTCCTCTTCACTCGGATTTCAAAATTAACGCAGGTTTTTTTTTACGCGGATTCCGGAATTTACGCGGTTTTTTTTACGCGGATTCCGGAGTTTACTCGTTTTTTTACGCGAATTCCGGAATTTAGGCGGTTTTTTTTACGCGGCACGTATCCCCCGCGTAAAAAGCGACTTTAGTGTAATTGTTATTTTATTATACACACTATTGTACTATTGAAAATAGTCAAGCCTTGTCAAAACGAAAAATTCGACCTCTGATTGGTCGTTATATGATTGCTACCCAAGCACGGTCGACAGAATCATATACCTTGAATTATACCATATATATGAATTATACCAATATTATATGAATACCAATGTTATATGAATACCAATTTGAAACATGCTATTTGGCCTATATAAGAGCCTGTTTCAGCCGAAGCCGCTCATAATAGTTCTAGGCAGCGACAACGACAGTCGTCCTCCCTTAGCAGCAGCACTAGCAGTGCAGTGGATACCAGCGATGGCGGTTAGCGGCTACAGCTGTGGCGTAGTAATGGATAGCGCACTAGTTGCAGCGGATCTCAGCATCGATAGCGGCTGATGCAGTGAGGCACTTTAGTGAAATGCAGTCTCTGTGCGATAGTGGGCACTATTAAATACATTCAATGAAAAGTAGACTTATTTTGACAACACGTGAGCCGTCTAGTGTTGAGTGTTATATCAGCATTTCATTGTTTACTTTATCAAAACTAATACTTTGTTCGCACTGTCAGTGATAACGCAAAGATGTAATCGGGATCTTATCCTATACTAAATTGACCTTTTCAGAATGAAATAAAAACCTAATGATTAAAGCGTTAATGTTTTCTCATGAGTTAATTTACATTTTTTAATTTGTCAAAGTTATAAATTATACTTTATTTCCGTGTCTCAGAACGTACTGAATTATCTTTTCCTTCAGTCATTAGCACGACATCCGAAAAAATTTCATCTCAAAATTTAAAAATTGTCAAGCCCCAACCATGACAAGCAACCTACTATATTATTGAAAAAGGGCAATCCTTGTTGAAGCGCAAAATTCGATTGATTTGATTAGTTAACGTTTATTTACTAGAAAAAATTACTGACACGAGAGCAGTCGGGTTATCTTTCTTGTAAAAGTATTCTACTTCAACCTTGCGGTCGTGGCTTTGCACACAACCCTCCTGTTGTTTTGCCCCACACTTCTTTTTTCTGCATTGTGCTGTGCTTCTGCCGCTCGCACAAAAATCACTCTACTAAGGATACACGAAAGTACACAACAGTGCGCACTGCTGAGATATTAGAATTTTTTTTCTCAGTTCCGAGATACAAAGTAAACGTAATCTACTTTCCTACCAGATGCTCCCCTCATTTGATATATGCTCGAGAGACTCATTGTAAAAGCAATACAGTGAGCTCTGTTGTGTAGTTTTTGTGCGTAACGTCCTTCCTTCTACGCGCTAGTGATTCTCTGAGGAGAAACGATGACACCTGGCTTTATCTAGAACTAGTATTAGAGGTTATAGCAGGTTACAACTTAAACTTTGTAATTTTTCTCTGACCTGGCATAAAAAGAAGAGGGAGAGTGAAAATTATAAATTTGAGAGAAATTCGTATATCCCCAGTAGAGTGATTTTTGTGCGATCAGCAAAAGCACTGCACACAGCAGAAGAAAAAAGTCTGCTTGAGCTTGAGCTTGATTGATCACCACCGGTTGCCACTTCGTTACTGACCAGGATCGATTGGAGTGGTAAATCGAATTTAGTGATTCCTGATTGGGATTTAGCATTCCGATGTGCATCTCCAATAATCCCTGCATGCTGATCAGTACCGACGCCTGCCGGTCTAGAACGTAGATCAAAGGAAGGAAGGAAAGGGGTGTTAGTTCGATACTTGTTGTTACTAGAGGCCGGATATACTCCTGCACACTCCACAAGCACCACGCGTATAGGAATTTTGTGTTAGTTGTCTGTCGCGTTTCTTCTCTACATAAGATAAAACTCTTGGCGGTATTTATGGGCACTCGTCCACTAAGATATTTTTCGCGAACCTATCTTTTATGTTTCTAAGACGTTTCATTTCATTGATTAGGGATTTTAGGAGTACGACCGGAATAACGAGTTTTGTACTAATAGAGGAACTGACCGACTCTTCCGATTTTGAACCCGACGTACACGCACTTCCCCGAGGTAAGTGGTGCGATCTTCGATATATGAACTCACGAAAGCGCGCCAGGTGCCAACATGTTTGAAACCTTATCATATTTGCAGTGACGGGATACAAGCGAATCGTGGAGGTTAAGTGATTTCGGTTACCTTACGTATCGTACGACTGTACGCGTTTCTGCTCATGAACACCTTAATTTACCCATTCACGAATCAATGAGTAGCTTTATTTCGTAAAACGTTAAACTTTATTCGGAAACTGTAAGCCGACCGCAATTTTAGAGGATATAATATCTACAAAGCGTTTTTTCTCTTGTAATATAATTTTTCGAGAGTTGGTGCTAGATGAAAAATAACTCGGACGGAATCTCTAAGACCTCCCGAACATCTCACTATTACACCGTGCGATCATTGAAAGGTAAAGCCGTCGTACTCGAAGAGCAATACTGTGCACAACTACGAGAGTGCGCGCGAAATCCCCGACAGACCGCCTATTGCGAAAACAAGCTCGACGCGTTCGCTACTGTAATGAACAAGCTATGTCCCTCATCTAATCTGTAAAATGGCAAAGTTGCATGAATTCGAAGCATGTGAAACTTGTACAAATGGAACATATGCTAGTTCCAAATTTAATCACAAAACGCCAAACTAATCACGATAAAGATAATGTCGTTGAGGTCGTCACTTCGCCATACATGATTTCAGCCGAACTGAATAACGTTTTTGTATAGCAATATTTGTCAAAAGCTAGGGGATTTGCAAGAAAAAAAATTGAAATAAATAAATTAACGGCATGCCAAATATTACCGATGCCGGAATTTTTGGTGATCTCATTTTTAAGTATCACATATCATACGCAGAGAAATGGCAAGTCAGTTTGAGCTAACTTTGTGACACGGTAAGTTTCATTTGCTTTCTGTTATTAAATCAAGCGATCGAATTCGTATGATCTCTGTTTCTACACCAATATTAAAAGAAAGTCTGGTGCAAAAAATCCGTTACGCGTTGTACGACCTCCTCGTTGGCTTTTCAAATGCATTTCTTAATTATACCAATCAACTGTTTGCAGTTCGTTGATCTCTAGTTATTTTTGCACCGAAGGAACTCCAAATCCCAAATAAATCTTCGGTTGGATGAAACTAAGGTTGGGTTGCGTATCTGGGGTAAAAATGGAGTCGAGTGGTTGTTCAGGAACGTTTGTATTTTTTTCGACGTTATGTGATGTCATTTTATCTGGTTAAAACACATACTTTTCATTGATATGGTGTTTTGTAAGAAATGGAATCATAATTTTGTTCAAACATTCGTTCTGGTATACATTTTGATTGATAGCCAAGCCACTAGTCTTGAACCATGATTTAGACAAAAAGGAAAAATCCTTTTCTGTTCACTACTCTGGCCTGTTTTCCACTACCTTCCTGGCAGATTATTTTTGAGGTTTGCAGGAAATTATACACTGTAGAAACCGGTAGATTTTCGCTTTCAAAATGGTTATCTTTTTGCCAAAATTGTTGTGCGGTTCATGGCGATTTGTACAATGCGCTAGCGTCATGCTCCTTGTTTCGACGCCATTTTGAACAGAGCTGGACATGCATAAACAAAACAAAAAATACTGGCATAAAGAGGAGAGAATGCGCTTTCATATACATACACTAATTTCTCTCTAAGCGCGTTTGTTGTGGAGAGGGCCTCTAATAGATTTTAAAATTTTAGTTGTCACTTCGTATCATTGTTTACTGTGTGGCAAAAAACTAGTGCCTAAACTTGCATTACACTGCACAATTGAATACAATCAAATTGTATAAAAAACTAAATTCGATACTGTCGTTCCCTTTCTTCCTGTGGAACCTGTTCATGCAACAATTTCGTCTTTACCAGAGTGGTGTCTCCATTCAAAGAGCAAGACAGTGTTTGCGTTTCGCGTATTTATAAAATAGGGAAAAGTGTTTACCGCACCGGTTTTCACCACAGCCGACAGCGGAATGAAAGAAAAAGAAAATCTTCATCACGGCTTGGTTGTCTGTCCGGTCTGTCATCCGGCAGGCAGAGCGTCGTCGTCTGTCTGCACAGCACGGAAATATACCAGCAGGCTGACCGGGGCCTGTTCCTTCCTATTGTCACTCATCGTTTCCAGTTTCAACTTTGCTAACCGGCGAAGTTAGGTGCTAAATAAACGACAGGCAGACATGCAAAAATAATCACAATGAATAATGGATACCAGATGAATTCAATTATGCTGCTGTTGAGATGATCCAATAGAAAGAGATAACTTTGAAGGGAGGTTGTGTTTTGCACTTTGAAAACTTCTTTATCTGAAACTGTTGCGAATGCACTGCGAAAAAAAAACTGACAGTATACGCTGTCTTAGTGGGCAGTACAACATGCGGGTATTGTTTCAATAGGATCAACTTATTATGAGGAAGAGGTCATGTTATTAATCG
Organism: Wyeomyia smithii; assembly: GCF_029784165.1. NCBI lineage: Eukaryota > Metazoa > Arthropoda > Insecta > Diptera > Culicidae > Wyeomyia > Wyeomyia smithii. Next base: position 207,345,544 of record NC_073695.1, on the reverse strand, counting down.
TGAAATGTTTCATGTTTCACGTTATTAAGCAATTATTGATTAGAGTTTTTATTTGATATAAAATAAGTGCTTCTTTTTCGTCTTCGAACAACAACCAAAGAAAAACAAGCTCAACAGAACAAACCGTTAACTTCATCCGCTCAACATTCGCGGGGATCGTAAACGAAAAATGTACACTCGTTTTACGACATCACATGGGCATGATTTAACCTTTCATCGTAAAACTCCGGATGCAATAAATGTCGTCTTAGCCCAAGTAAAGCGTCAGATGCAGGTCTTCATGTTTGTACTGAGGGTAACGTTGAACACACAGTGCTAAATCATAAGTTACGCCGATTAAAACCTCAAATCACACACACAGTCGGTAAACTTTTGTCACAACGATTGTCCCCAACCATAACAGTAATAACCAGTGAGTGTTCTTTATTTATTTATTTATTTAGAATCGTAACAACGCAGAACATATTCTCGTGCCATGATGAGACGTTCGTTTTTGAACAGGCCGGTATTAACTGCGTTCAACTGGACTTGCGGTTATTAGGCTTTCGTCATATGATGGATGCTTTGACGGACACAGGCGATTAATGTATGCGGAGCGGACGTTCTCTGGTATCCGCGGTTAGTCATATATTGCCCTCTCCGAAAGTTTTACATGGTTCCTACATGTTTACAACTTTTTTCTCACTTTCATATGAGTTTGATCAGAATATTGTGAAGAAAATTGAAACATTACTTTGCGGTTAACTCATATATTGATGTTTACAGAAAGTTTATTGCTCGCGGTTTATCTGAAGAGCTTCATATCGCCGTTATTATCAACATCAATCATCAACGTCAACATTATCAACAATCTTTTTGTTTGAATCAAATATGAGATATGAAAAATATAAAAAATATAATATTATGTATCTAAAAATAAAACTATAATACATTGAATAGCTCAGCATTTATATCTTTTCATTGATAACATTTATTTGAAACAACACACGGACCACAATTTTCAAACATCTGACCGCTTGAACGATTTTCGTATCAACCAAGCTTTTTGTTCTACTATTCCGACTATCCACTCTTATGGAAAGGCAAAGAGAACCACAATTGTCGGTCGGCAGCCTTATCTACGTCTAACCACCGGTGTTAGGTCACCGGGCAGGCTAGCTAGATAAGAAGTGCGCGACATATAGTATTGGTGCCAAATGAACGTTGAAAAGTGTTTGGATAACTACTACAGCAAAACCGATACCCAAGAGGTAGCAAAAAAATTGCGAAAAAAACGCAAACAATTAAAAATTCAATATACAACGTAGCTCGATACAACGCAACTTTGACTTTGATATAATTTTTTATGTCCTATTTATGTATATTTTTAACTGTCATCTTGAGCGAGAAAGAGCGATAAAAATATAAAAATTATTAGAAAATTAAATTATAAAAATGTAACAAGATAACCCTGGAATGCAAATAAGAGTGATTTTATAAGTTCTCCAATCAATTCAAAAACTTTCTAAACGATATGGAATATATTTTTATTGTTTTTCAGGCTGGCAAAACAGTTTAAAAAATTAAATTAAATATCCTCCAACATTCCCAGAAATGAAAGATATTTTCCTTGTATACTCTCAATGTGCTCTTTGAAAATAAGTTTTTTATCGTTAATTTTTTTTTTTTTTTTTTAAGGGGGGATTTGTTAGTAGCTTAAGTATTTATGATAAATATTAGTAAATAATGAGTATGTGTGTCCAATCACAAATGGTGACTTCTCAACACTGTTAGAAATTTGTAATTCTAATTGTTAGGATTTGTTTGCTTTCGCAATTAGGACTTATCATTCGTAGGGATTTATACCTACTTGTCAGAAAAGGGGAAGTAAACTTACAACTAACTTAATTGCTAACTTATTGGCTATAAAGAGAGCTTTTCGTAGCAATTGAGGATTGCAACGATTTTTGTCGAAAATTGTTAATAATTTTATTTGACATAGTTTCTAATGGTTCAACACCAGTAAGTCTATGTAATTCGAGTGTACCAAACCAAGGAGGACGCTTCAAAATCATTTTCAGAATTTTATTCTGAATCCTTTGGAGCGTTTTCTTCCTTGTTGAACAGCAACTTGACCAGATCGGTACAGCATAGAGCATTGCTGGTCTAAAAATTTGTTTGTAAATTAAAAGTTTGTTCTTTAAACAAAGTTTAGAATTCCTGTTAATGAGAGGATATAAACATCTCGTATATTTGATGCACTTGGCTTGTATACTCTCAATGTGCTCTTTGAAAATAAGTTTTTTATCATAAATTAGTCCCAAGTACTTAACCTTGTCGGACCAACTTAAAATAACCCCATTCATCTTGACAACGTGATTATTGTTTGGCTTGAGGAAAGAAGCCCTAGGCTTATGCGGAAAAATTATCATTTGAGTTTTCAGAAGCATTGGGAGAGATTTTCCACTTTTGCAAGTAGGAAGAAAAAATATCTAAACTTTTCTGCAATCGACTGCATATGACACGAAGGCTTTTTCCTTTTACGGAAATGCTTGTGTCATCGCAGAACAATGACTTTGTGCATCCTGGAGGCAAATCAGGAAGATCTGAAGTGAATATGTTGTACAGGACTGGACCCAAGACTGAACCTTGAGGTACACCTGCTCTGACAGGAAATCTATCAGATTTTGAATTCTGATAGACAACCTGCAGAGTTCGATCAGTAAGATAATTTTTTAAAATTTTGATTAGGAAAATTGGAAAATTAAAAGTTTGCAATTTCGCAATCAAACCTTTATGCCAAACACTGTCGAATGCTTTTTCTATGTCTAAAAGAGCAGCTCCAGTGGAATAACCTTCAGATTTGTTAGCTCGTATTATATTAGTTACAGACGAATCCTCCCAGATCAGCAGATTGCAAGAACTGGAACGCGAAGTCCACCGACTCGAGGAACCACTCGCCACATTATTTCATTCGAAGTGAGCGAGTCGGATTTCTACAGACGCTGACTGGAACGATTCCCACGGGCGTTGGCAGCGCATGCAACGGCATCGACGACGACAACGACGCGGGCTGCAGTTTGCTTGGTCAGCGGTGCAGTTGCTTTTCTAGCTTTGTAACCAGGGCATAAAAATAATAAAGTTAGTTCTAATTGAGACACGATAGAGGATAGTTAACTTTAGGTTTTCATTAATCATTTTTTAAAAAGCCCTTCAGGCTAGAAAGAATTGTAACTGGCGCAGTCGTAAGTAGGATTCAAGTAAATCCTTAGTCCGCGAGTGCAAGTGTCCGTGATAAAACTTAATCGAAGGAATATCGACAAAGTGGAATCACACCTCGAGGTGATATCGAGGATTCGAGGCTCTTCCCGAAGGACGGGGTATACTTGAGAATTCTGTTCAATAAAATAAAAACAAAACCGTGAGTAATTTTAATCTTTTTTTTCTATTTTAGTTGCAATACTTTTTTTTTGCTTGTTTAACTAAGTGCAGTGAAAGTGTTTTATGATAACCAGAAGAATGAGTGATGAAATGCAAGCGCGTTTAGATACTCTAACCGCCCAGTTAGAGGCACAACGGCTACAAATAGCCTCTTTGTTAGAAAATGCGCGGACAAATACCGCAAACCAAGCGATCGCAAGCACGTCTTCGATCATGGAGATGCCGAAATTTGACATTTCACGCATCCCTGACGCGATTAGGATGGTTCCAGAATATAATGGAAGTCCTAATTCTCTGGCCTGTTGGCTCGAATCCGTAGAGCAAAAGCTACAAATTTCAAAAAATCTAGTGAGTGAAACAGATCTGCCGCTAGTGATGCCCCTTTGGGTTGGCATTATTCGGGATAAAATCCACGGAAATGCAAACGAAGCACTCACTATGAGTCAATGTAGGCTCGAGTGGGAGGCAATAAAGTGTACATTGAAAGACCATTTCGGCGACAAGCGCGACTTGTCTGCCATAGTAACCAGTATTTCATACTTACGCCAAGGTAACAAAAATGTTACCGATTTTCATTATGAATGCAAAGGAATTTTGGCAAGCATCAATGCCAAAATTCAACTTGACGATCGACTCAAGCAGTGTTCTAACGTTATCCTGGAATCGTACGAAAGTATGATTATCGACGCATTCATTGACGGACTGCATGACAGCCTTTCATCTTTAGTGCGAGTGGGTCTACCGAAAACATTGCATTCAGCATACCAGAGCGCCTTGTCTTTAGAAAGTGCACAACGGAGAAAACGAGAGCGAAGATCCATGAATGTTGGCTTCGAGCAAACAAAATTTTTGCCCAAATTTTCTGCGAGACCGCAGGACGTTCAAAAATGGCCTGCTCAACAAGGATTTAACACAAAATCCAATCCCATTCCTAACCCCAATCCAAATCCTAATATAAATTCCCAGAACAGAAACGTTGTTCAAAATCGACCAGATTGGAACTCGAATCAATTTCGACAGTACCCCCCGCGTCTCGCTATCAAACCGGACCCATCCGGTCAACTTAGAACGAACAACTATCGTCCGACGCAAGTAAATTCGCACGAGGAGTGTGTTGAACCCCTAACCGAAAATAAACAGACCGAGGACAATGATAATGGCTGTCCATATGCAGATGAAGATGACGATGTAAATTTTATGCCCGATTCCGAACAACAAGCAAGGGAATGACCTTTCTTCCATATTTAGAGATCAATAGAAGAACCGGGCCCCCTCTAAAAATTTTAATAGATACAGGAGCTAATCGAAATTACATTTCTCCAAAAATAGTTCCAACAAAATCCGTAGCTTCAGGATCACTTCATAGAGTGAAAAACATCAATGGATCCTATATAATTAACCAACACACCTTTTTTAACCCATTCGCAAAACACATAACTAGTATTTCCAATCAGAAATTTCATCTTTTTGAGTTTCATAACTTTTTCGATGGTCTGATTGGATTTCAGACACTTCACGAGTTGGGAGCCCTGTTCGACACCTCAACAGTCGAATTGATTATTAAAGACACCGTCATACCTTTGAAGAAAAAGTATCCCGATTTGATTGAGTTGAACTTTCATGAATTAATGTCCACAATTCACGAGGTCCCGGTTTCGGTCGCCTCCGGAGATTTCTTCCTGGAAGACGACCTACAAGTTGCCGCTGACGTATACGTGCCCTCCGGAGTGTACAGTATTCAAGAGAGTAAAGCAAGATTAGTTTTTGTTTGCACACAGGAATGTTCAACAAACAAGAAAATTGATTATGGGCAAATCGTTTCTGAAATTAATAATTTTGAAGTGAAGGATTTTCCATCACAAATTAAAGCATGTAGGCGAAATATTGAAAACGAAGTGCGTACAGATCATTTGAACGACGAAGAGAGATCGAAGCTTCTCAGCTTGCTTACAAGAAACCCAACAGTGTTCTACAGAGAGGGTGACGACCTATCGTTTACTAACGTGATTAAACATCGTATAAACACCAGCGACGAGCTGCCCGTTTATACAAAAAATTACAGGTACCCCTTCGTCCATAAGGAAGAGGTACAGAAACAAATTTCTAAAATGCTCAGCCAAGGCATCATACAGCCAAGTACATCGCCATGGGGGTCACCCATATGGATAGTACCAAAAAAGGCCGATGCATCTGGTAAGCAAAAATGGCGCCTAGTAGTCGACTATAGAAAACTAAATGCGAAGACTATAGATGACAAATATCCGCTGCCCAATATCACCGAGATACTGGACAAGCTAGGCAGGTGCCAATACTTTAGCACACTTGATCTGGCCTCTGGTTTTCACCAGATCGAGGTCGACGCTAGAGATGTACAGAAAACAGCGTTTCAAGTTGACCACGGCTTATACGAATATTTACGAATGCCGTTTGGTCTGAAAAATGCTCCGGGTACGTTTCAACGGGTTATGGACCATGTACTCAGAGAATTCATTGGAAAATGTTGTCTCATTTACATGGACGACATAATTGTTTTTTCAGCTTCCTTGCAAGAGCATCTCGAGAACTTAGAAAAAATACTGAGAGCACTTGAAAAAGTAAATTTAAAGCTTCAGCTCGACAAGTGTGAGTTTCTTAAAAAAGAAGTAGCTTTCTTAGGGCATATCGTTACGGATCAGGGCGTTAAACCGAACCCTGCTAAGATTGATGCAATCAAAAGTTGGCCACTACCGAAAAACCAAAAGGAGCTGAAAGGATTCCTTGGAATTTTGGGCTATTATAGACGATTCATTCGCGACTTTGCAAAAATTTCCAAACCACTAACTGCGCAGCTGCGAAAAGGGGAAACGATTGAACATACACCTTTATTCGTGAAAACCTTTGAAAAGTGTAAAGAATTGCTTACGCAAAGTGACGTATTGCAGTATCCCGATTTCGAACGTCCATTTATTTTGACAACCGATGCTAGTAACTTTGCGTTGGGAGCCGTGCTGTCGCAGGGTTGTATAGGAAGAGACAGACCGGTCGCGTTCGCGTCTCGGACGCTTACGAAGACGGAAGAAAATTATTCCGCTATAGAAAAGGAGCTTTTGGCTATAGTATGGGCAACTCAGTACTTCCGACCATATCTTTTCGGGAGGAAATTCACCCTCTATACTGACCACCAACCTCTTACTTACGCACTTAATCTGAAGACACCTAATACCAGATTAGTGAAGTGGAGGCTGAGACTCCTGGAATATGACTTCCAAATAACTCATCGACCAGGGAAACAAAATGTGGTAGCAGACGCTCTATCCAGAATTCCCGAAGAGGTAAATGCCAATGAAGATGAATCAACAGATAGCAATTCCGTGCACTCCGCAGACTCTGACTCATCAAATCTAATTGAGTTCACTGAGCTGCCCGTTAACTTCTTTCATAATCAAGTTATATTAAAAATTGGCGATCATTACACTGAAGATTACAGTGAAGTGTTTCCACAGATGCACCGGCGAACTATTACAAATTTCGCGTTCGGGGTGCCAATTTTAATTAGAATATTTCGTGAATACATGGATCCACGAAAGGTAAATTGTATTCATTGCCCTGAACAGTTGTTCGGAACCCTTCAACTAGTGTATCGAAATTATTTCAGTAGATGCAAGACGTTCAAAGTAAAAATTTCACAAAGACTACTAACCGATTTAACCACAGATACCGAACAAGATCAAGTTATAGAAGAAACGCATGAAACCGCACACCGGGGTATTCGAGAAAATAGAGAAGAAATACTACGAAGGTGGTATTTCCCAAAAATGAAGAGAAAAATCCGCACGTACATTGTTTTGTGCCCTACGTGTAACAAAATGAAGTACGAGCGTAGACCATACAAAATCAAACATGGGGAAACTCCTATACCAGAGAAACCCTTGGACATTATCCATGTTGACATATTGATTTCGCGACCATACACCTTCCTATCAGTGGTCGATAAATTGACACGCTTTGGAACTTTGATTTCCATGAAGTCAAGAACCACACCGGATATACGAAGGGCCATATTAAAATATATCTCGCTATATGGCACACCGAAGCTAATGGTTTCTGATAACGAACCGGGAATACGGTCTATTGAAATGAGAGGCATGCTCGCCGACCTCAATGTCCAACAATATTTTACACCGGTTGATAGAAGTGAAACTAACGGGATTGTAGAGCGATTTCATTCGACCATTAATGAAATCTACAAATGCAATAGGCATAAGTTTCCCAATGTTTCAATCAAGGAGATGTTTTTGATTTGCTGTACCTTATACAACAACAGCGTACACTCCTCTCTGAAAATCAAACCTCGAGAAGCTTTCTATGGGATTAAAGATGGTGAAGAGAGACCCCTCGACCCTCAAAGAATGCTGGAAGCCCGCAACAAAGTATACGATGAAGTAATTCATCAAATCAGGCAATCCCAAGAGAAACAGAACGACCAGCGAAACCCTTCAAGAGAGGATCCACCCGCGTTGGAGCCCGGCCAAATTGTTTATAATAAACGGCAGGGGATAAAAAACAAACAACAGAGTTTCTTCAACCCCGTAACAGTAGCCAATGACGGCCACCAGACATTCACGGACTCTAACAACCGGAAATTGCATAAGAGTAAAATAAAAAGGGTCCGTACATAAAAAAAAACCCAGTAATTAGTTTTATGTAATACTAGCATTAATTTTTTTATTCATCTTATTTACGATTTCAATCATATTAACACAGTCTCATTTTAGGATTAGTACCAATGGATTTTCGACTGGCCATGGCAGTGTGGGTTCTCGCTTTCCTTAATCCATCCCATTCCAGCTCCTCCATTCAAATAACCGACCTCCAACATAATCCCGGATTATTGGCACTAGATATGGGTAAGTCTTTCGTGAGGATTGGGAAACATCGCTTATATCACGTTGTTGACCTTAAGCAGTGCGAACCAATTTTCGCCAGACTAGACGTCGCCATACACGGACTGAAAAGCTTTGGAAACCTCTCAGACTTGACAGCAATGTTGGAATCAAAGTTTAGCAATACTCGCAAGATGTTTCAAAATTTAATGCCAAGGCAAAGAAACAAGAGAGGGTTGCTCAACTTTGTAGGATCAGCCATAAAGCAGATAACCGGAAATCTCGATAATGACGATCTAATAGAAATATCAAAAACTCTCAAAGCTCTAGAAATCGATGACAAAATTTTAATTAACGAAAATAACGAGCAAGCTAGGATTAACACCCAACTTCAGGACAGGTTAAACAAGTTTATAGAACAGTTTGAATTTGATCACAACCTTATCAGGAAAAATCTTATAGCAGCTAAGTCAAATTCAGGAATCGACAAAACAATCAAACTACTGAGAGAAATATTGAAAATTAATATCCAGCTAGATAATTTAGAATCTCACCTGAAGCTTATTTTCGAATCAATCCAACTAGCTAAACTAAATACCATACCAAGAGACATCCTTTCCCCCGACGAGTTGAGCATAATATTAGATCATTTTACCAACCATAAAATTATCATAGATAGCATTGATCAGGTTTATCAATTCCTTAATCTCAGCGCATTTTATAATCACACAAAAATTGTTTTCATAGTAGAAATTCCCTTACTAGATGAACTTGCTTATAGAACGCTGCTATTAGAGCCATTAATAGTCAAAAATAAAACACTTAAGCTACCCGCTCACGCAGCAATCACCAATGACCAACAATTCTACTTCATCATCGAGGAGTGCCAACGAGTCGGCCATAACCAAATCTGCCACCCAGAAAATTTGAACAATTTCACCTTAGATGGTTGCTTTCCATACTTGCTAAAAGGAATCCCTGCGAACTGCTCGTTCAAGGAAGTAAGTCTACCCTCAGAAATCAAGTCTATAACCGATAATCACTTGATTGCAAAACAAATAAACAGTCAAGAGATAGCAACCACTTGCGGGATGCGGAATCGAACCCTCTCGGGAACATTCCTAATCGAATACCACAATTGTACCATAATTATAAATGGGTTGGAATTTACCAACAAAGAATGGTACAAGGTAGAGCCATTATTGGTCGTTCCCATGGATGGTTTAGAAATCCAAACTATTGATATAGAGCCTCAAATAAGTTTTGAAAAACTTCATTTCATTAACAGGCATCATTTGGAGACATTAAATTCTAAAACCAACGTAACCGCCTTTACTTCCATATCTTTGTCGAGCATAAGCCTGATAATCGCAACAATCGCTATATTTTTCTTAATAAGCAGGAAATTTAGCAACCACTGGAACCATCACAACAAGAAGCCCTCATCCGGTCACAGAGTTGAATTCACTGCAAACGAGGACGTTTCGATCTTCAAGGAGGGGCAAGTTACAGACGAATCCTCCCAGATCAGCAGATTGCAAGAACTGGAACGCGAAGTCCACCGACTCGAGGAACCACTCGCCACATTATTTCATTCGAAGTGAGCGAGTCGGATTTCTACAGACGCTGACTGGAACGATTCCCACGGGCGTTGGCAGCGCATGCAACGGCATCGACGACGACAACGACGCGGGCTGCAGTTTGCTTGGTCAGCGGTGCAGTTGCTTTTCTAGCTTTGTAACCAGGGCATAAAAATAATAAAGTTAGTTCTAATTGAGACACGATAGAGGATAGTTAACTTTAGGTTTTCATTAATCATTTTTTAAAAAGCCCTTCAGGCTAGAAAGAATTGTAACTTATTAGTAACTCTGAGCAATTGATGAGTTGTGGAATGCCCATGGCGAAATCCAAACTGTTCATTTGCAAAAATTGAATTTTCGTTGATGTGTGACATCATTCTGTTAAGAATAATTCTCTCAAACAGTTCACTTATTGAAGAAAGCAAACTGATTGGTCGATAACTTGAAACTTCAGCTGGGTTCTTATCCGGTTTTAAAATGGGAGTAATTTTTGCATTTTTCCATAATTTGGGAAAATATGCAATTTTGAAGCAGCAATTGAAAATTTTCACTAAAAATTCCATTGTGCTCTCAGGGAGATGTTTGATTAGTATATTAAAGATTCCATCGTCACCAGGTGCTTTCATATTTTTGAAATTTTTAATAATTGATTTAATCTCATTCAAGTTAGTTTCAATTATTTCTGCAGGTAAAAAATCCTGGGAAGAAATTAAATCAAATTGACGTGTGACTTCATTTTCAATTGGACTCACAAAATTCAAATTTGAGTTATGAACATTCTCAAACTGCTGAGCAAGTCTTTGAGCCTTTTGTTCATTGGATACAAGAAAACGTTCACCATCTTTTAAAACTGGAATAGGCTTTGAAGGTTTCTTAAGAATCTTCGACAGCTTCCAAAATGGTTTTGAATATGGTTTCAATTTTTCAACTTTAGTCTCAAAATTTTGATTTCTCAGAAGAGTAAATCTATGTTTAATCTCTTTCTGTAATTCTTTATAAATAGTTTTAAAAACAGGGTCACGAGAACGTTGATATTGACGTCTGCGGACATTTTTCAAACGAATTAGAAGTTGAAGATTTTCGTCAATTATTGGTGAATCAAATTTCATTTGAGCCTTTGGAACAGAATAATTCCTGGCATCAACAATTGCACATTTTAATGCTTCCAAAGCGGAATCAATATTCACTTCGTTTTGCAAATCAAGCTCATTATTGAAATTTCTCTCAATATGAGTTTTGTATCTTTCCCAATTAGCCTTGTTATAATTAAAAACAGAGCTCATAGGGTTTAAAATTGATTCATGTGATAAAGAAAAAGTTATTGGAAGATGGTCAGAATCAAAGTCAGCATGTGTGATCAAATCACTACATACATGACTTTGATCTGTAAGCACCAAATCAATAGTTGAAGGGTTTCTTACAGAAGAAAAGCATGTAGGACTATTCGGAGACAAAATAGAATAGTATCCTGAAGAACAATCATTGAATAAAATTTTGCCATTGGAATTACTTTGAGAATTATTCCATGAACGATGTTTAGCGTTAAAATCGCCGATTATGAAAAATTTCGAACGATTTCTAGTGAGTTTTTGTAAATCACCTTTAAAATAATTTTTGAGCTCGCGTGTGCATGGAAATGGTAAATATGCTGCGGCAATAAATAAAATCCCAAGTTCAGTTTGAACTTCAATTCCCAAAGTTTCAATAACTTTCGCCTCAAGATGGGGAAGAGCACGATGTTTGATTCGGCGATGAATAACAATTGCAACTCCACCGCCGGAACCCTGAATCCTATCATATCTATGAACCACGTAATTGGGATCATATTTTAATTTAATGTTAGGTTTCAAAAATGTTTCAGTAATAATTGCAATATGCACATTATTTACTGTTAAAAAGTTAAAAAGCTCATTCTCATTGGCCTTCAATGAGCGAGCATTCCAATTTAATATTTTAATTGTTTTATTTAAAATCATTGCTAAATTTTAAATTAGAAACAATTTTAATAGTAAAATTTGTGCCTATTTGAATGGCTTCAAACATTGATTTTGCCTGCAACATGGCGTTCATAAGATCGAACATTGCCTGTTGCAAAAAAGAAAGTTTACCTGCCGTAATAGGCCCCAGGCAGTTGACATTAGAAAAAATATTTTCGGCAGCAATATTAGCTGGAGTGATAGGTGTACAATTATTTTCTAGCGTGTTTTGCTTACCCATATTAACGGTCATTTTCGAACTACAAACACTAGGCGGTATAATGTTCGAACTACCTGTAACCTGTGCATAAGTTAAACGGGTATGCAAAGGAGTAGGTAAACTATGCGTCACTGGTACGCTTGGAGAATTTTGTTTTGAAGTTGGTTTTAATTGAGAAATTGAATTTTGTTTACCTTGCCTTGCCTTAACAATTGCTAAACGGACTGGGCATTGATAAAAATTTGACATATGGTTGCCGTTACAATTCGCACAGCGAAAATTTTTACTCTCTTTCACAGGACATGTGTCCTTTTCGTGAGAAGAGTCTCCACAATTAAGACATTTTTGGTCCATGTTACAGAATTTGGAACCATGGCCATAACGTTGGCAAGTACGGCATTGGGTGATATGCTTTTCACCTCCGCCATACTTCCTATAAATTTCCCACTTTACACGCACATTATACAAAGCATGTGCTTTTTCAAAAAATTTCAAGTTGTTAACCTCATTGCGGTTAAAATGAATTAAATAATTAACAAGGGAAATTCCAGCGCTCTGACTGTTTTCGCCTCGTGATTTTTGTTTCATTAGAATTACTTGGGTAGGGGCTATGCCAAGTAATTCTGTTAAAGTAAGTTTGATCTCATCAACGGTTTGATCGTTGGTGAGACCTTTCAAGACAACCTTGAACGGCTTGGCGTTCTTGGTGTCGTATGTAAAAAATTTGTACATCTTGTCAGTTAAATACTGAACAAGACGATCACGACCCTTTACCGAGTCGGCTAATAAGCGGCATTCACCTCTACGGCCAATCTGATAGGTAACTTTAACGTCAGAAACAAACGTTGAAAGTTCCTTTTTGAATATATTAAATTCAGAAGAAATAGTTACCACAATAGGTGGAACTATCTCCTTTTTTAAAGATTTTATATTTTGTATAGTTTCAATATTAATAACTTCCATTTCACCAGCTTCTTGCTCAGGCAAAATATCAAAAGGATTGTCACTACAGACACTCGATGTGTCAGAAAGAGATGCCTCTCTTTTCCTCCCCGCAGCGATGCGAGGTTTCTTTTTCAAGACACACTGACATAACACAAACTTTGAAGCTATAGGCAGTCAAAGACCAGTCCACAAGCAACCGAAAAAACGTCTGATCTGTAGGACAGTTCAAGACGCACTGTTTATCGTTAATTAGTCGCAAGTACCTAACCTTGTCAAACCAACTTAAAAAAAAAACCATACATTTTGACAATGTGATTATTGTTTGGCTTAAGGAAAGTAGCCCTAGTTTTATTAAAACAGAAAAAAAAATATCACGAAATAAATTTGTTTACATATGTGTAGCAAAATTTGTCCAAAAGCTAAGAAAATAATGAAACAACAGTTTCAACCAATTCGGAGAGGGTGCTGCCAATCCTTGAGACGATTTGGGATGATATCCGTCAAAGCACTTTTTTTTTATTCTCGCTTATTTTCCGTCGGTCTATTTTCGCCACTGTTGTGGCCAATTACCGACGCCCAGGGAGGCGACTCCACACCCGGGTCCCTAACTCACGACCCGTTTTTTAACGGACCGGTGCCAACGGCTTTACTTCCTCATGCGATGGAAGGCGTGATCCCAGAGATTTTTCGCCTCAGAAAATCTCCCGGTGTCGGCTAGGATTGAATCTAGACCAGTTGGGTTGGTTGTGAGTGGATCACGCCACCCCACAACCATCGACACCTATGTCGGCGGTGGGATTCGAACCCAGGCGTCGAGCGTGGTTGGCGGAGACGTTACCAACCACACAAGGCCCCCGCTCATCAAAGCACTTTATCCATGGTTGAATTCCTTTATTTTCAAATTCAGACACCTTACTTCCAGATAGACCAAATCCTACGTCAAAAAATGGCATCTCTATCAAAAAAACCTGATGTTCCCTGATTTCGCAAAATAGATTCCTTGCTTCTCTCGTTTTTTCTAGGTTTCCTATATAACGTAATCGAAGAGATGCCTTTAGTTCAGAAGATGTAAGATTGAGTGAGGACCCAAAGTATTTGTTCCTATTTTCATCCTAACCCAAATATTCATCTCATGGAACATTGACGCAAATTTAAAGCGAGGAAAAACTCATATTTCCAAATTTAATCAAATTATTAATCCATTGAATAAATTGCTCTCAAGCTACTCAAGGCTTCGCATTATATAGAAACTTCAAAAACTCACGTTAAAACTCTAGATGTTGTAAAATATTCAGGCATCCAAGCTCAAAACTTGTAATCTCGATTTCTTTCCTTTTGATTTCCTTGCGGGAGACTGAACCACTGCAACCATTATTTGATCTATTGTTGTATGCTCCAACTTACTCTAAGTGCGTATGAGCAGGTTCATCACTATCTGGCGAGTTGATGTCCTTGCTACATTGCACATTTATTATTTTTATTTTTTTTTAATAGGGGGGGAATGTTTGTAATGATTTATTTATGTACTAATATCTATTCAGAATCAACATTGTGTGTTCTGCCACAAATGGTGACATTTCAACACTATTATATATATTTGTACGCTTTTTTATATTATTGAATGTTATTAGTTTTCGCAGTTAAGTTAATGTAATTGTAGGAAAATTATTAAACCTACTTGTCAAGGAAAAAAAGGAATGAAACAAAACTTAAAATAAACTTAAAACTATCTTACTGACTATAAAGTGAGCTAATCGTTGCAATTGAGGATTGCAACGATTTTTGTCGGAATTTGTTGATAATTTGGCTTGACATATTTTCTCATGTTTCTACATTAGTGAGCATATGTAGCTCGTTTGTGCTAAACCAGGGAGGACGCTTCAAAATCATTTTCAAAAGTTTATTCTGAATCCTTTGAAGTGTCTTCTTCCTAGTTGTACAACAACTTGTCCAGATGGGAACTGCATATAACATTGCTGGTCTAAATATTTGTTTGTAAATTAACAGTTTATTCTTGAGACAAAGTCTAGAATTCCTGTTGATAAGAGGATATAAACATTTGATATACTTATTGCTCTTTGACTGGATATTTTCAATGTGCTCCTTGAAAGTAAGGTTCTTATCATAAATTAGCCCTAAGTATTCAACTTGATCAGGCCAATTTAAGACCACACCGTTCATCCTTATAACGTGGTTATGGGTGGGTTTGAGAAATGAAACTCTTGGCTTATGAGGAAAAATAATTAACTGTGTTTTTGAAGCATTAGGGGAAATCTTCCATTTTTGTAAGTATGAAGAAAATATATCTAAACTTTTTTGAAGCCGACTGCATATAACACGAAGGCTTTTTCCTTTTGCGGAAATGCTTGTATCGTCACAAAACAGAGATTTCTCACAACCTGGTGGTAAATCAGGAAGATCAGAAGTAAAAATGTTATATAAGATTGGGCCCAAGATACTCCCCTGAGGCACACCAGCTCTAACAGGCAATCTATTAGATTTACCATTTAGATAGTTAACCTGAAGAGTGCGGTCAGTTGAATAACTTTGTATCATTTTTGTAAGGTAAAGCGTAAAACTGAAATTTTACATTTTAGCTATTAAACCTTTATGCCAAACACTGTCGAATGCCTATTCTATATCTAGTAGACCTGCTCCAGTCGAATAGCCTTCAGCTTTATTAGTTCGAATTATATTTGTTACTCTAAGTAACTGATGAGTAGTGGAATGCCCATGGCGAAAACCAAACTGCTCATTTGCAAAAATTGAGTTCTCATTAATATGTGTTATCATTCTATTGAGAATTATTCTTTCAAAAAGTTTGCTAATAGAGGAAAGTAAACTAATTGGTCGATAACTTGATGCCTCAGCTGGATTCTTTTCGGGTTTTAAAATTGGAGTGATTTTGGCATTTTTCCATTTCGTAGGAAAATGTGCTAGTGCAAAGCATCTGTTAAAAATTCTTACCAAGAAATTTAAAGAGTTTTCGGGAAGTCTTTTTATGAGGATATAGAAAATCCCATCATCTCCTGGTGCTATCATGTTTTTGAATTTTTTGAGAATGGTTCGCACCTCATTCAAGTTTGTCTCCAATACCTCTTCGGAAAGAAATTCTTGGGTGGTGATCTGAACATACTTTTGATTTACTTCATTTTCAATAGGACTGACTACGTTCAAGTTGGAGTTATGAACACTCTCAAACTGCTGAGCAAGTTTTTGAGATTTTTGTTCATTCGTTAGAAAAATGCAATCACCATCTTTAAGGACTGGAATGGGCTTCGAGGGTTTTTTAAGAACCTTCGAAAGCTTCCAGAAAGGTTTTGAATAAGGTTTTAGTTGTTCAACTTCTCTCATGAAATTCTCATTTCGCAAGAGAGTGAATCTATGTTTAATTTCCTTTTGTAATTCTTGAAAAATAATTTTCAAAGCAGGATCACGAGATCTTTGGTATTGACGTCTCCATATGTTCTTCAAACGCATAAGAAGTTGAAGTTCACTGTCAATAATTGGTGCATTAAATTTCACTCGAGCCTTAGGAACTGATAAATTCCGGGCATTGAGTATTAAGCTGCTAAAATTATCTAATGCTCTGTCAATGTCAGCACTATTTTGTAAAATAATATCATCATTCAAATTTTCTTCGATCGTAGAACGATATCTATCCCAATTAGTCTTGTGATAATTTAACACAGATCTAGTGGGATTTAAAATAGTTTCATGGGAAATAGAAAATGTTATGGGAAGATGATCAGAATCAAAGTCAGCATGAGTTAATAAATCACTGCATGAATGACTTTGATTTGTTAGTACCAAATCAATTGTAGATGGATTCCTAATAGAAGAATAACATGTAGGACCATTTGGAAAATAAAACTGAATAAAATCCAGCCGAGCAATCATTAAACAATATTTTTCCATTGGAATTGCTATGAGCATTATTCCAAGATCGATGTTTCGCATTAAAATCACCGATGATTAAAAATTTAGATTTATTTCTTGTGAGTTTTTGCAAATCTCCCTTGAAATAATTTTTTCGCTCATCAGTGCATTGAAAAGGCAAATACACTGCGGCTATAAATAAAGTGCCAATACTTGTTTCAATTTCAATTCCCAAACTCTCGATAACTTTGGTTTCAAGATGGGGTAAAACACGATGTTTTATCCGACGGTGGATAACTATTGCAACTCCACCACCGGCAACATCAATTCTATCAAACCTATGAACCATGTAATTTAGGTTCTTTTTTAGTTCAATATTTGGCTTTAAAAGCGTTTCAGTCACAACTGCAATATGCACATCGTGGACTGTTAAAAAATTGAAAAATTCATCCTCTTTCGCTTTTAAAGAGCGAGCATTCCAATTTAGAAAATTTACAGCATTATTTAAAACCATTGCTGAATTTCAATTTCATAACAGTATTAGTTGTAAATTTTATACCTTCTTGCACAGCCTCTTACATCGAGTTACAGTTCAACAAAACGGACATTAGCTGCAGCATGGATTGTTGTAGGTATTAAATCTTTTCTGGAGTTGGACTACCTGAATCAATACTGGCTGACTTTTCAGCACCAAACACGAATGGTTTGTTACTGTTTGTATTTGAAATATTACCTGTAAGGACACTGGCATATGAACAGCCTGGTGTTGCCTGAACAGGATTTTTTGTCTGAAATTTGTTAGCTGAATTTAAATTATTACCTACAGACACACCTGCTAATGAAAGTGCTGGTGATGCCTGAACAGTATTGAATGTCTTTTGTATACCCACATTGACAACAGGTTGCTTAGAATTCCTACGTTGTCTGGAAGCAATAATTTTTGACCTTACAGGACAATTAAAGAAATTGGATTTGTGATTTCCCCCACAATTTACACATTTGAAACTATTAGTGGTCTCTTTCACGGGGCAGATATCTTTCGTGTGACCAGTGTCACCACAAATCATACATTTTGCTGCCATATGGCAGTTTCGAGTTCCATGCCCATAGGCTTGACAATTCCGACATTGAGTAAGATTATGGATTTCTCCATGTCTCTTGAAATTTTCCCACTTTATTCGCACGTTAAATAAAACACGTGCTTTTTCCAAACATTTTAAATTATTTACTTTGGTACGATCAAAATGTACTAAGTAATTTTCCTGGTGTATTCCAGTTTGATTTATTTTGGCATTTGCCTTTCGTTTCATCAAAATTACTTGGTTGGGAGCAAAACCAAGTGATTTTGACAAACATTCTTTAATTTCCTCAATAGTTTGGTCATTTGAAAGACCTTTCAAAACAGCCTTAAACGGTCTCTCGTTTTTGGCAGCAAGAGAATAAAATTTATACATCTTTTCAGTCAAATACTGTAAAAGATGTTTATGGCCATCAAGAGATTCGGCCAAAATGCGAATTTCGCCTTGGGGGCCAATTTGAAAATCAACTTTCACATCCGACAGAAATGATGAAAGTTCTGATCGAAATGCTTTTAAATTTGCTACAAATACCACAATAGGTAGAACTTTAACCTTCTTCATAACGGCTTTATGCTCAGTATGAGAAGTTTGAATTTCTTGATCCCCAACGGAAGAAAGAATATCATACCTGTTAGTCGAAATTTCAGTGTCACTTGGAGGAGATGCCTCACGTTTCCTTGAAGCCGCATCAAAGCGAGCTTTTTTTATTTTTTCCAGGCATAACTGGAAAACTTCACTACACTTTCACTTCACTATAGAATTTAAGTAGAAATATCTCAAACCAAATTTACTCACTAAACACACGTTAACGTTAAAAACAAATTTATTACTTTGCGTTTCAACAGGTAGTCTTTCAAGAAGATTGCCTGTTGAAAGCGAAAAACAAAATTTCAATATCTCTCGGTAGTCTAAGACTTAGCCTCGAGCTGTTGGTAAAATGCGACCGTACTGTACTGCCGGTAACCGCAAGTCAGTCCCAACTGTAAAAATGTTAAAACGAGAAAACAGCTTCGAAAGATATTTCATTCACGCTCAGTTATCACTTATTTAAGATAAACTATTTTGACAATATTCATGCTAAAATATAGTTTGCATACTAGCCTGCACTAATCACGTTGTAAAAACCATTGATATAATTGATTTTATGATAAAAACCTTGAGTGTGACTGACTTGCCGTTACATTCTACACCGAAGAGAAAAGTAACCGCAAGTCAGTCACATTGCCATGTTGAAACTATAGTGCGTGTTGACGTGTTGTTATTCGTTGCCGTGGAAAACTGTCAATCCTTCGCTGTTAGGAAGTCCATGAAAACCTTTTAAGAAATGTCGACGTTGGAAAATCTCATGATGTACGGAACTGATGAAAGCTTATCCGGTGAGGACTCGGATAAAGAAACTGAAGCCGGGACTGCAGTTGGTTCATCCGACAACAAATGTCAAGATGATCCAAATCCATTTGAGGTTCGAGCATCACCTTTGGAGATTTCTTGGAACGGTTCCCTGGATTCTGATGGAAGTTTTTTCGATACTCAAGATTTTGCGGATAGATCTACGAAGAAGCGAACCAAGAAAAAAAATTGACCTGAATTCGTATTAGCAGAAAATTGCTCCACATAAATTCATCACCAATTTAAACTAAAAAATAATCCGAATAATTGATAATTATTACTAGATAACTTATTTTCATCTAAACGGTCGTATCGAACTCTTTTTTACTCCCCATTCATTTTACTGTTGTATTATGCATGTTTTTTTTTGTAAATCGGGACTGACTTTCGGTTATTTTTCTTCTGGGACTGACTTGCGGTTACTTTGCCTAATGTGACAATTCGACTTGGTATTGATTTCCACTTTTGTTGAACAAACCACTATTTTTTATCGGTACATCTGAAAATATACTCAAAGCTAGGCCAAAATACGATGCTAACTCAAAATTGACAAAATTACAGATGGGACTGACTTGCGGTTACCGGCAGTGTAGGACAGTTCAAGTCGATCTGACATTGCACATTAATCTCAGATAGGCAACGCACTTCATATGAAGTTTATTACCATACCGGGACTTTCTCTCCAAATATCGTTAGGTTCTATGTGTCCCTTACCGAAGATACGCGATCGGCGTCATATTAAAACTCGGCATTCACAGAGTAGATGTTCTGATGTTTTCTTCCTTAGAAAATATATTTCCTTGATGTCCTTCCTTAGAAAACATATTCGTCGCACTGCTCCACATGGCTATAACGGAATTCATACTACAACGGATCATTTTTTTTCGAACCACTTTCCACACTAACCATATCACATTACTGCTTACTACGCTATTGGGACATCATCTAACCAAAGGGTTTACTTAACGTCAGCGTCATTATCGTAAAATTCTCGAATTACCATTAAGTAAGCAAGTCAATAATACCATAGATTGAACACTCACTTACACGGTGACAAAAAAGTCCGGTCACACTTTTTTGGGGTCGCCTGTAGCCTACACGTTGCATCTCTCTGCTGCCATCTATATGTCAAATGAAAGGGTTAACTTTGCTGCCCAAAGTGGCAGAGTTTCGTTTCTGTGCAGTTTGTTTACATTGAGTTATGAGCCATGGCAGAGTTAAGAGCAGATGTTATCGCTGAATATGTGAAAGGGTACAAACCCGGACACATATTCAAACACCTAAAACCGCTCGGAATCAACCGGAAATTTGTGTACCGAACCATAAATCGGTACCTAGAGACCGGAGGCACCGAGGACAAGGCACGATCTGGACGACCAAGGTCTGTGAGAACTCCAAGGCTGAAAAAGATTATACGAGACCGGATTCGCCGGAATCCCGCCCAATCTGCACGGAAGCTGGCCAGGAACCTTAAAATGAACCGAGAATCAATCCGCCTACTCCTGCGCAAGGATTTAAAACTTACACCGTACAAAAAACAGGTGGTTCATGGGGTTACCAGAGCTACAAAGGACAAGAGGTACCAACGGTCGCGGGAGTTGCTCGGTTGGCGCGCAGATGACGAGATTATTTTTTCGGACGAGAAGTTGTTCGTTTTGGAGCAAACAGTCAATCGCCAAAATAATCGAATTTGGAGTGTGAGCCTCCAGCAAGCTCCTGCGGACAAACTAAACGTTTCCCGGTTCCAAAATAAGACGTCAGTGATGGTTTGGGGAGCCATTTGCAAAAGAGGTAAACTGCCTCTTATTTTTATCGATAAAGGGGTCAAAATCAACGCAGCGTACTACCTGGACACGGTCTTGAATAAAAATGGTTTGTCCAAGCTGAACTATTGTTTGAAGACGATTACTACTGCTTCCAGCAAGATGGCGCCCCATCCCACACCGCAAAGGTTGTTCAGGCGTGGTGTGAGGAAAACTTGACCGATTTCATTTCGAAGAATGAATGGCCTCCGTCGTCTATGGATCTGAATCCACTGGATTATTTCGTGTGGGGATACATGATGTCGAAGCTGAACGACTATAAAATAACAAATTTGGAGCAATTCAAGCGAGTTATCACGAAAATCTCGAACGAGATGCCGATGGAGCACGTGCGCGCCGCTTGCGACGACTTTCCGAGACGTCTGAAGCTGGTTCGATCAGAGAAAGGTGGTGTAATTCCGAGATATCGTCTGTGAAGTATCTTTATGAGTTACTGAATAAAGCTATGAAAGCCAGATTCAGATTTTCTTCTTATTCTTTAAAATATTGAGATTTTCCTGTGTGACCGGACTTTTCTGTCACCCTGTATACAAACAGTTACTTTACAGTTACTTAGATGCAAAATAAACTTCGTCGAAACCCAAAAAGCTTTTGGCAGTTTGTTAGAACGAAGCGAAGAAATAATAATGGAATCTAAGCTAAGGTTTTTCTGGACGATAACCCTGATGGTATCTCTGCTATCATCTTCAAAAAATACATGAATGAGCTTGCCAACCCAAAGTCAAAAAAAATTTAAGTCGTTTGCCTTGACAACAAGGCAAATTCCCAGTTCTTTGGAAAAACTCGCATATTTTTCCGATAAACAAAAAAACAACAAACAAGTTTTTCGTCACTATCAGAGTATAACATCAGTAAGCTCCTGTTCGAAATTGTTTGAGACGATTCTCAATAATCACCTGCTGTTTCACACAAAAAGCATTATCACTACTGATCAACAAGGTTTTTATCCTAATCATTCTGTGACAATCAAATTGCTTTGTTTCACTTTGGGTTGTATCGCTTAGGTTGAAAATGGGAAACAAATGGTTGATGTATACACAGAATTGAAAGCTAAATTTGATCAAATTAACCATCGAACATTACTCCACAGACTCACTAGAATTGGTTTTTTTTTTTTTTGACGTAGGACTACGTCTAACCGCACTATATCGAGATACATTCTGCGGAAACTAAAACCAAGGTGTAACGTCGGAATGGAAGATTTCAAACGGTTATACTGATGTAACCACATTATGGATCACAATAATTATTATGTCGTTGGATTGATGAAATAATGGGCAATTTTGCGATTCTTCAGATATCATTATCACTTCATTTTTAAACAGTGAAAATCGAATAAAAGTTTCAAGGTCGAATTTTAACGAACAATCACAGGTGAGCACGACAAAAAATGTGATTTAACATAATCGCTCAGTTTTAACACATGTGTGCCAAAACCAAACCGTGCCAGAAGTAAAACGAGCTCAAGTCGAACAGAGCCTCAAAAGGAAATATAAAGCTATTGCAGTTCTACGTCAACTATGCGGTCGTGTCTTGGATACCACCCTTCTATTTTTTTGCGAACGATGAATTGCACAATTAGTGATAGAAGCTTAAGTATCAAGCTTGGATCGTGCAGATCCCGACAATTCACAAACACTTCCCAAGTTCCCCAAGGAAGTAATTTTTGATTGAAGCTGATGATTGAAGTTTGTTTGACCAAAAAGGAGTTCTAGGGTGTCGTTATTTTGGACCCGTTTTCAAGACACCGGTTTTCAAGACTTCAACATAATTATTCAAAACGTCTTTGTACACCTTTGTTTGATTCTCGTCTTTGTAAGTCTTTGTTTGATTTACGCACCTTATAGAAATAGAAACCTGTCATTCAGAAAATCGTCATAAAAAAGATGTCTGCTTTTGTTCGTCGCCACATAAGCTAAACTATTTGTTTAATTTTTAAAAAACTTCAAAACAAGATAAAACGCAGGATTACCTAAGAATCGTCTTTAATTTAGTAACAAAGAGTCCAACTGGGCATAACTATAATTTAGTTATCATGGATAAGCGTTACAGTGATTTATCAAATTTAAACACGATTATTGTACAAGAAGCAGTGTACCTTTAAATTCTTATCAACAGGTAAAGAAGAGCTCTCTACAGCATATCCCAACTCATGCAGCGCGCACTGCTCAATCAGAGGCTAGATATACTGTCACCACAATAAGCAGACTGATTGGAAAGCTACGATAGAGATGGTCGGGTTTGATGTTTTTCAAGCCCGTACCCGACCCGAACCCGAATTTTTTTTTCGGTCGAAACCCGAGCCCGACCCGAACCCGAAACTTTTTTTTTCGTTCAAACTCGAACCCCACCCGAACCCGAAATTGTGAAACCCGAACCCGACCCGAACCCGAGATTTCATAGATTTTCTAGTCGGGTTTCGGGTTTGAAAACCCGAAACCCGACCATCTCTAAGCTACGATAGAACTGCTGCCGAACGGAGTGACGGAAAAAGGAATGAAATAAAAAAAATAAACATAAATTGATGCTCCCCAGTGGAATATGGCATGACAGCAGTGACAGACCTTCATTAATTAATTAACCGAAAATGGTCATTAAGGATTATCTCCGGAGTAAACTCCTCCCTTAGTTATCAAATATTGCCATCAGCATTAACTAGGATATCTAATACTGTCCGGGTTTCGTTCCGAGCCCAAGTCAAGCAGCGTGTGCAAGTATCATTATTGGACACTCCTTTCTGTCACCATCACTCGCAGCGGCCAGTATTCCCATTTAGCCAAAGCGATTATAATCGTAAGCATCGTACAGATGGCGCTTGTATGCGGTTCATCTTGGAGGCTTAGAAAAGAATTGACTATGAAGAAAACAATACAATTCCCCTATCAGTGGGGTGTGGTCTTACAAGTAAGAAGGTTGTTTGAAGAATTATTCATAAATTCAATTCCCATTCCATTTACTAAAGAAGTTCAGTTTTACCGACACATGTCATTCGAAATTTTTAATATTTATAACATGACAGTTGATTTTTTATACAAAAAAAAAAACAAAAGTAACAAAGAGACGATACAGCAGGAAAAGGTGATCATCGGGCCGATGCCCGTGTTGTCACGCATTGTGCAAGAAGATCTGAAGAAAACAGTTGGCGACAACGTCTGCCCCGGGAACCGGTTTGGGAGCTGCGATCTATATGAATCCTACCAAACGGGCAACTGCTGTCTGGCTCTGGCGACTTCGAGTACTCCAGTCCGGGGCTTGGAACGTGCTGCATTACCGGATGATGATGGTGTTTAAATTTAGATTCCCAGCACCAACTGAGACTGGCACTTTATTAACATTCTGCACCGTATGTTTCTATGTTTTTCCATTGCGTACATTTACTGGCCGTACCTACGTACGTTTGTACAGTCAGGCAACAAATGGAACTCTTCAACCTAGCTAGTGAATGCGTAAAAAATCTTCAGCTCGTTTCCTCGAGGCTCGGATTCTTGACGTGCGGATGGAATCGATTCAACCGAAATAAATAAAAATTGCACAAAAATATTTTCCAACTTTAGTCGCAACGAAATCAGCAGCTGCAAAAATTCCAGTTGATTTATTATTTTATCTTTCGTTTACATACTTTGATATAATACATTCAAATACTAGTTGCCAGGCATTTGCTTTTTCAAATAACATTCGATAATCGATTTCGTTGCGTACCAACTGGTTGCATAATTATCCAATCGATACACGGACGCTAGTTGGCTAAATAGTACCGTAAGCGGAAGCTTAAAATCAATTTTGTTTTTATTTCGGCTTAAGCGAGCAGCCATTAGTGATCTCGATATTTATAACCGGAGAGACTAGTCTGGTTAGATGAGACAAAAAAGAGTGACATTTAAGTTGCACTGGTCACAAAGAAGTAGATTGCTCTCAGAACAGTCAAATAATGCAGATATTGGCACACTGGAATGTCGCTAAACCAGTACCGGTCAAAGTGTGGTAATACCTTGCGCATTATAAATTTACGCCGTTTTATTGACACTCCAGCGTGAGCCTTCACCTCTGATTACGTTATGAACCAACGGGTCGCGCAAATGTTTTCTGCACAAATCCAATCGCCAGAGTTTCTAGTTTTCTAACCTGTTTTAAAGGCTATGGATTATTGTTCTCATTGGATAATATCTGGTCAGACGGAGCTAGTAGCAAATACGAACCGTAGCAAAAAACTATGGTATGGGTAGCGAAGTAAACGGTGAACAATAACCTCGTTTTTAAACTATAATAATTTTTAAGTTTTTTTACATTTTGAACCTATTGGAAAAACATACACATCGAATCCAATTCTGAAAGTGGAAAAAGATTATTCACAATCAGTAGACAATTTGCAACAAGTAGAGAAGACGTTGGCTTCGATGAATAAAGGCCCAAACACAATGGATACCTTTGCGTTGCGTTGACGGTAATTTGACAGAAAATGTATAGGCTAACTGGCAAATTGCCGCAAACGCAGCCGCAACGTATCCATTGTGTTTAGGCCTTAAGGTAATCCTTCAAATTTATCACGGAAATCATTGACCGAAATTCAAGCAAATGACTTAAAACGTCATTTTGCCGAGAAGGAGACTTGGTCTACTTTGTAATCTTGCAGTAGAAAAAAATATCAGAGATGCTAATATTCCAGTTAAAGTTAATTCTTCCAGTTTTCTTGTATTCAAAAACTACTCAAGTGTTTTTCCAGTTGAGTAACGAAACTCAACCAAGTTGATGGCAATGTATCAAGACATAGAGGTTCACTAAATATTATTTTAATACATGTTAATCATTTTTTATGTTTAAAAATACTAAGTATTATGGTAATGTGAGCGTCTTGTTACCTCTGTATGTAAAATTGACACTCAATTCATTTTATGAATTTAAAATACATAACTAGACATTATCTCACCAAATCCAGGATCAAGTTTTTCCCAGTTTTATTTCCAGCATTTTTCCAGTTTATAAAAAAAAAATATTGCCAACTCTGGCACCAGATGAGTTTTTTTTTTTCTTCATCTATAGTTTATTTGACACGGCACAAATACAAATCAATGTTTAACGGCGCCAATTATATCTGGTAGCTTACTTTCTAAAGTATCTTAATAACTAAAAGCAAATTTTTTATCCTCGCTGCCGACTACGAGCTGAAACTAAATCTAACTTAAAGCTAGAATATTTTGCATTAAAAGCACAGGTTTGCTGTTTGATGGTTTTCATTGCCATAGGTAAGCAGCATATTAAATTTGTTCCGCTGCTGGGCCAAGATATTACGGACTGGAATATTGGGTTGTTTCCATCGGGCCTTGAGAGTATCGTGCGGGTCTGATTGCTGTTTCCGGATCCGGGGTCTTAACGTGTTCTTGTCGTTTGGTTGGATGCAGGCGGAAGGGGGTAGGACTAAACTGGGACGTGGATGGATTTCAGGAAAACGTATACAAGGGACATGTAGGATAGGTCACGGCTCGCCAAGACATCACGAACAGGAACAGCCGGCTGCCTACCTCGGCCTGCAGGGAAGCTATTAATCTAGACCTGGCGTCACGGTGTACAGGGCATGACCAAACAACGTGCTCTATGTCGTGATAACCTTCACCACAGGCACAGATACCACTCTCCCCGAGCCCAACACGACGGAGATGCGCGTCAAATCTATAGTGATTGGACATAAGCCGGGACATCACGCAAATGAAATCCCGACCTACATCCAACCCCTTGAACCACGGGTACGTCGATGCCTTGGGGATTATGGAATGTCACCACCTTCCCAGTTCCCCCTTGGTCCAAGAATTTTGCCAACTGATGATCGTATTCTGACGTACAAATGCGAAAAATTCATTAAAGGCAATTAGTCTTTCATAAATATCACCGTTTGTTGCGCCCACCTTAGCCAAAGAGTCCGCTTTCTCATTACCCGGTATCGAGCAGTGAGAAGGGACCCACGCTAAGGTAATCTGAGTAGATTTTTCGGATAAAGCACTCAGATGTTCCCGTATTTTCCCCAGGAAATACGGAGAGTGCTTAACATCTTTCATCGATCGGAGAGCCTCAATGGAACTGAGACTGTCCGTAAAGATGAAATAATGGTCCGTAGGCATTTTTTCGATAATCCCTAGGGTGTACTGAATTGCAGCTAATTCTGCGACGTAAACAGAAGCAGGATTATCGAGCTTATGGGAGACGGTTAAATTGTTATTGAAGATACCGAAGCCAGTGGACCCATCAAGAAGTGATCCGTCAGTGTAGTACATATTGTCGCAGTTGATGTTTCGATATTTATTGGAAAAAATTTTTGGGATCTGCTGCACGCGTAAATAATCCGGGATTCCACGAGTTTCTTTCATCATGGATGTATCGAAAAACACAGTAGAATCAGAAGTATTTGATAAGTCGACACGATTTGGAATATTCGAAGAAGGGTTAATATTTTGGGACATGTGATTGAAATACAATGTCATAAAACGGGTTTGAGAATTAAGTTCGATTAACCTTTCAAAATTTTTAATCACGGGACGGTTCAAGACCTCACATTTGATTAGAATACGAGAAGACAGGCTCCAGAAGCGGTTTTTCAATGGTAGTACTCCAGCTAAGATCTCCAAACTCATCGTATGGGTCGATTGCATGCAACCCAAGGCGATACGCAAACAACGATATTGTATTCGCTCCAGTTTGATCAAATGTATGTTTGCTGCGGAGCGGAAGCAGAAACACCCGTACTCAATGACAGATAATATCGTTGTTTGGTAAAGCCTTATAAGGTCTCCTGGGTGGGCTCCCCACCATTGTCCGGTTATTGTACGAAGAAAATTCACTCTTTGTTGAAATTTTTTTATCAGATACCTCACGTGACAACCCCAGGTGCCTTTAGAGTCGAACCAGACACCAAGATATTTGTGTACCAAAACCTGAGAAATCGTTTTACCCACTAATTGTGTTTGAAGCTGAGCAGGTTCATGCTTTCTAGAAAAAACTACTATCTCAGTCTTCTCCGTAGAGAATTCGATACCTAGCTGTAAAGCCCAAGCAGACAAATTGTCCAAGGTATCTTGCAATGGTCCTTGCAAATCGGCAGCTTTGGCTCCTGTAACAGAGACCACGCTGTCGTCGGCAAGTTGTCTTATCGTGCATGAATTTGCCAGACATCGTCGATGTCATTTACATAAAAATTGTAAAGAAGGGGGCTTAAACATGAGCCCTGGGGAAGACCCATGTAGCTAATTCGAAAAGTTGCCAATTCGCCATGCGTAAAATGCATGTGCTTTTCGAACAACAAATTATGCAAAAAATTGTTTAAAATTAGAGAAAATCCTTGTCGGTGAATTTTACCCGAAAGAATGTCAATAGAAACGGAATCAAAAGCCCCCTTAATGTCCAAGAACGCAGACGCCATTTGTTCTTTGCGAGCATACGCCAGCTGAATATCTGTTGAAAGCAACGCAAGACAATCATTCGTCCCTTTGGCTCGGCGGAAGCCAAACTGAGTATCTGATAGTAGACCATTTGATTCGACCCAATGGTCTAAACGACGGAGTATCATTTTTTCCATCAATTTCCGGATATAGGATAGCATTGCAATCGGCCTATAAGAGTTGTGATTAGAAGCTGGTTTCCCCGGTTTTTGGATGGCGATCACCTTCACTTGCCTCCAATCCTGCGGTACAATGTGTTGCTCCAGGAACTTATTGAACAAGTTCAACAAGCGCCTCTTGTCATTGCCGGGTAGATTCTTCAACAAGTTGAATTTGATTCTATCTAACCCAGGCGCGTTATTGTTACAGGACAGGAGGGCAACTGAAAATTCTGCCATTGTAAAAGGTGATTCTATCGCGTCGTGGCCCGGAGACGCATCGCGAACAATGTTTTGCTCAGGAACAGAGTCCGGACATACTTTCCTGGCAAAATCAAATATCCACCGACTTGAAGACTCCTCGCTTTCGTTGACCGTTACGCGATTCCGCATTCTTCGGGCTGTGTTCCAAAGAGTGCTCATCGATGTCTCCCTCGACGTCTCGTTCACGAACCGACGCCAATATCCGCGTTTCTTTGCTTTAGCCAAACTTTTAAGCTTGGTATCAAGCTCCGAATACCGTAAATAGTCGCCAGGTATACCTCCCTTCTGGAAGGCCAAAAACGCGTCGGATCTGTGCGTGTAGACATCGGAGCACTCTTGGTCCCACCACGGAGTGGGAGGCCGTTCTTTGATCGTTACGCCGGGATATTTCTTCGTTTGGGCTTGCAACGCGACGTCGAGAATCAAGCCCGCGAGGAGGTTGTATTCTTCAAGTGGTGAATGAAGTTGAAACAACTCGACCGCTTTTGAAATCATTTCCTCGTATAACTTCCAATCGACATTCCGTGTGAGGTCATACGGAATGTCAATTGGTCGCATGCGAGTTGACCCGTTTGTAATTAAAATAAGAATAGGCAGATGGTCGCTACCGTGAGGATCGAGGATTACCTTCCATGTGCAATCCAACCATAGCGACGTCGAACATAAGGATAGATCCAAAGCGCTTGGGCGCGCTGGAGGTTTCGGGATACGTGTCATTTCACCGTTGTTTAAAATAGTCATGTCGAAGTCATCGCAAAGGTTATAGATAAAAGAGGAGCGGTTATCATTGTAAGGGGAACCCCAAGCCACACCATGAGAGTTGAAGTCTCCCAAAATCAAACGTGGCGAGGGAAGAAGTTCTATTAAATCAAAGAGCAGCCGTTGCCCAACCTGTGCTCTGGGAGGAATATATATTGAGGCAATACAAAGCTCTTTACCTCGTATTGTCATTTGACATGCGACAACTTCGATGCCTGGAATCGAGGGGAGGTTAATACGATAGAAAGAATAGCACTTTTTAATACCTAAAAGTACTCCTCCATATGGGGTGTCTCGATCAAGGCGAATAATATTAAAATCAAGGAAGTTAAGATCAATATTTGAAGTAAGCCAAGTTTCACAAAGGGAAAATGCATCGCATTTGTTTTTATTTATCAAAACTTTAAACGAATCAATTTTTAGTAAAATACTTCTACAATTCCACTGTAAGACAGAGATTGAATCCTTCACATACGCAGTTGAATTAGGCATCGAAGGATACAATCGCTGCAAGGAGGGGCCATTGGGCAGTCAACTGCTTCAAAAATGATCTAACTGTTGGGAGGAATGCTGTAAGAAAAATTTTAATTGGATCGGGTACATTGAAATTTTCAAAAATCCAGTCCACAATGTCAGAAAATTTCACTAATCCAGAGTTTGTTTCATCAACTGGATGTGCAAAAGGAACAACTGGGGTTTTAGATGTTCCTGGCAGTGCTGGGAACTCCTTCTGGGACTGTAAATTTGCAAGCCCAGGAGGAGTTTGCTTCGGTTTTTCCGCAGCACTGTTTGGTTTGTTCGTACTTTTCATTACACTTTGGGAAATCTCAGGACCTTTACGGGGAAGTTTAGGAGAAGAAACATTTTTCCTCTTCCTAGACTCCCCAAGATTGGCATAAGATGTTCCCGCTGATAAATCGTCAGAATCGGTTTCATCAGAGCACAACAGATCAAAGGGGTTCGATGTAGAAGTGGTCACGGTCTTCTTCAGCATTTCAGCATAAGAACGCTTTGAACGCTCCTTAAGTGACCGCTTGATTTTATCTCTGCGCTGCATGTACACCGGGCATGTGGAGAGCTCATGCTGGTTTTCCCCACAGTGAATACATTTTTCA
Source organism: Wyeomyia smithii (assembly GCF_029784165.1). Lineage (NCBI taxonomy): Eukaryota > Metazoa > Arthropoda > Insecta > Diptera > Culicidae > Wyeomyia > Wyeomyia smithii. The sequence continues at coordinate 207,314,651 of NC_073695.1, read as the reverse complement.
GCATTAACACTGCAAGAATCTCCAGCATGAGTCTCCCCTCTTGCACTCTTGCTACCCCTCTTGCACACTTGCTACATCGTGCCTTATTGCAGCAGTAGGCGGCTGTGTGGCCTAACTGCTTGCAATTGGTGCAATTCATAACACGGGGTACATACAATCGCACAGGCAGACGAACCCGGTCGATCGAGACGTGGCTAGGGAGTGCAGATCCGGCAAACGCAACGCGAAACGAGTCTGACGGAGTGTAAACTTTTTTACCGCCGACGAGAGACATGGACCGCAATTGCTTACAATCCAAAATCTTCGCCTGTGTTTCGGTATTTTAGAAGCAACCGGTTGCGCTTTTTAGGATACACTCGACAGACAGACTCGAATCGGTTATGACACCGTCGATCTCCACGTCTCGTGCGGGTATGTAAACGCGATACTCGCGTGTGAAGAGCTCAGAGCAAGCGATAGCATTGGCCTGTGCCAGATCACTGACCACGACACGGAGCTTGTTAGGTCGGACCTTGGAAAATTTCGGTCATGGCCTTGTACCCCTTCGTCAGGTCTTTAGAAATTTGCAGTATGTTTAATCGCTTTGAATTCACTCCTGCCTTTGGACGAAAATAAACAGTATAGCTGCCCTGTTGAGATCCGTCCGGGTAAAGCCTGGGGCGAGGGGGGACTGGAGAATGAACAGGGGAGGGGGTAACAGAAGGGTCAGGGTCAGGGGGGTTCGGGGATGGTGGCACGGGAGGCGAGGGATCTATATCCATCGCGCTAAATGTAGCGCACTAGCGCCGACAAAATAAAGTACCTATTTACTTCTTCCTTCCAGCAGTGGTTGTCCGATCGTTCGAAGCTGCACCCAAAGCAGCCAGCAGCACCAGTACAGCAGCACCAATACAGCCACCAGCAGTGAGCCGGGTGTGAGATCACTCAGCACAGCGACACGACTCGACTGTCAACTGATGGCCTTGAATTAGAAAGATCTATTCACTGTGCACAGATCAAAACTGCAGCTGGTATTTTGCACCAATACAGCCAAAGTTGCGAGCCGGGTACAGAACGTAGCGACACAACTCACAATCTAGTTGGCCTTTAGCGCGAATAATACACTCTATTGTTTGGCTATTCGTACACACGGACCGGATTGTAATAGAACGACCACTTGCACGTCCGTTTCTGTCGAGTGTTCGACGCGGAATGAGATGAGTTTTATTTTAATTTGTTGGAAACTTTAAAAGAGGATTTGATGATTTTTTTAATAACTACCTTAAACAGTCTACTGTCGAAGAAGTTTACAGATGGAATCGCAATTCTGATCATGAATCACATGATTTTTAACACCGTAGAACAAGATAGGACGCTCTGTGTGTCAGGGTGACCCTTTTAGTGTGGCACTATTTGTGCTATGAATTGAGCAACTAATCCAGAAAGTTGATGAGAGTAGTACTAGGCTGAGCTGTGCCGCTGTGCGTACCAGCACGTACTCAAAAAATAGACCCCAGTGTGGCCCAGAACAAAATACCCAGCGACTCCTATCCCTACCTTCACGTTTTACCGACTAGGATACGAGTAACCACGGGAAGATCGATGAACCGATGGAAACTTGATCGTATACTGACAAGAAGGGTGAAGCTGTTTTTTTGGAAGACAGCTTGTCTGAGGGTCTGTCTCCCGTATCAAGGACGACTCAAACAGCGACTGTTCCGGAGCAGGCGACTGAACAACGGAATGCCGTATCTCGCCAGCTACACCTAAAACGGCAGCCATGTCGCAGGAATAATCAGTTAATTAACCCTCTAGTGCCCAAATTATTTTTTGACGGACTTCGAAAACATCACAATGAAGCTTTATAAACATTTATTAGGTACTCATTGATGCTTTTTAAAGGTTCAACTGAAGACCGTCTAAAGGCGGCACTGGACACTAGAGGGATAAAAACTGCGAATATTCAACGAGTAAATACGAATTGAACCAATCGGCAACGATCTAGGCGATAGAATAAAGATGTTGACTGGAAGCTCGGTACATGAAACTGTACATCGTCCAACGTCCCGGGTGGCGTCCGGATCCTGATGGGTCTGGTAAAACCCCACCACTTCGACATCGTTGCGCACCAGGAGTTTTACCGGAAAGCAAAGAAGGTACGGAGGATTTGTGGTCGCAGGGCACAGTACTACCAGAGCGGCGACACCACCAACAAGCTGAATACAATCGTTACAGGGCTAGGCAGGAAGCAGTGTCGTGTGATCAGGAGGCGGTTCTATAACTACACCATCCTCAACATGCACTGCCCTCACGACCCAACGTATAGAAAGAAGCGTTTTACGCGAAGCTGGAGACTCTGTGACAGCTAAAAACATCAAGATCGTCATCGAGGACATGAACACTCAGATCGGAAGAGATGAAATGTACGGACTAGGCCCAGCCTGCACACCGAGACAAACGGCCAGTGTTAACTATGCAGCTTCCCGAGGACAGGTATGTATATGTAGTTCGAAGCAGGCTTGTGAACGATCACGGTTTTCACTGCGATAATCGTCTGCTTTTGATTCTGATGTTGACAAGGCTCGCTGTCGAAATACACTACCACGTTTTTTTTTCCTAAACGTATTTTGACATTTTCCTAGAAATGAGAATTGCGCACGTTGTGTGCGGACATTTTAAAAATTACTCATATCATTGATCTTGTGATAAAATTTTTTAACATAAATAGAATTAATATTCTCGATGTGCGAATGTTATTCGACCATTTTTTCTATGTGCGAGAGCAGACATTCTACATTAACGCGCGAATGCCTACTGCGATCCACACTAACGAAGCGAATCAAATAAAAATGTTGACCGTTTACAAGCCTGGTCCGAAGAACCATCTTTTCTCGCAAAGACGTCCATAACACCGCTTGGAGATCACCTGACCAACGTACAGAAAACCAAATTGACCATGTTTTGATGGATGACCGGTATGGTAACACAACGAGTGATATGAGCAAGTCAACGAGGAAGAACAAGGGCAAGTACAAACGGAAACGGAACGACATGACCACGATTCTCAGACGAAAGAAGCGCCAGCAAAAGGGTCGTGAACATGAGAAGCCCGAGCAGTTGTCTCGTGCCAGCGATACGCAGAACTTATCTCGCAGAGGCTATGTTCCGCAAGCCGGAATGTACAACAATGCAGATGAGAACCTTCTTACGGATCGACAGGTGGAAAGAGTACTTCGATGGACAGCTAAATAGCGGTACAACAAGCAGAAGAGGAGAAGAAACTAATCTAGGAGCACCAGTCCGTTTGCATCACGCAAAGGATTAAGACAAGGGGGTGAACTTCCCTATTTGCTGTTTTGCATTACTTTTGAGGATGTCATTCGGAGGGTGGGCATCGACACGGGGGGCGTGATCTTCACAAGGCCGGTTCAGCTTCTGGGCTACGCGGATGACGCGGATAAATGCGTCGAAAACGAAATACATGCGAGCGAGAGGCTCCAAGAAGAACAACATCAGCCTTCCTACTCAAGACTCTTTAGACGGTGAAGAGCTTGAGGCGGTCGACGAGTTCGTGTATTTGGGGTTACAGGTAACCGCCGACAGTAAAAAATATCCAGAGATGAATCCAGGTTGGTAATCATGTTTACTTTTCACTTCAAATCGAGTGCGAGGACGCATGGAGTTGACGCTGTACAAACCTCTAAAAAGACCGGTAGTCCTCCACGAAATCGAGACAACAATGTTTCTCCCGGAGGACTTGAATTGGAATTTTCAAGCGGAAGGTGCTGCGGACTATCATCGGTGGAGTAGAGATGGACGACGGAGAATGCCGAACGACAACCCTGTTAAATCGCTTCTTCTTGGCCTTGCGACGCTGAAGGAAACCTATGCTCGACCTAAGCCACCTAAGCCAGACGAATCGGAACGCGGATAAATGCGTCGAAAACGAAACACATGCGAGCGAGAGGCTCCAAGAAGAACAACATCAGCCTTCCTACTCAAGACTCTTTAGACGGTGATTAGCTTGAGGCGGTCGACGAGTTCGTGTATTTGGGGTTACAGGTAACCGCCGACAATAAAAAATATCCAGAGATGAATCCAGGTTGGTAATCATGTTTACTTTTCACTTCAAATCGAGTGCGAGGACGCATGGAGTTGACGCTGTACAAACCTCAAAAAGACCGGTAGTCCTCCACGAAATCGAGACAACAATGTTTCTCCCGGAGGACTTGAATTGGAATTTTCAAGCGGAAGGTGCTGCGGACTATCATCGGTGGAGTAGAGATGGACGACGGAGAATGCCGAACGACAACCCTGTTAAATCGCTTCTTCTTGGCAACCCTGCCAGCACCAGAAATTGAGGGGTTTCATAGCCGCAAAAATGACTAGAACAAGATACCTGACTGCCAGTTTTTTCATACATTTTTGAGTTGTTGCTGAAGTAAAGCGGCAGCATGTTTTAATTTGTTGAAAAGTTTCAAATCATCAGAGTGCTAGACTGGGCATTTTTTGGAGTAGTGCATGTCGTTGAAATAGAGCAGGAATAATAGTGCCAAGATGGCTTGGGCCTCGGGCTATCCCGAAAGTAGCGCAGAATAATTAGGATGTTTCGTCGACAATTTTAATACTCAGCGTACGTCCCACCCTTCTTATAAACCAGGAACAAAAACGCATATTTCCAAGCTGTAGGAAATCTTCATGTGGAAAGCGACGAATCTTAGTAGAATCCAGGCCATCCGATGTCAGAAGAACTAAACATAAGTATATTCTAAGGATCCCCACTAACCTCTTCCTTTACGTTGAATTCTACAAAACCTCGACAAATACCTTTTGGCAAAAATAAGCTCCTCTCACAATAAAACTGGTCGGAAATATTCAGTTGAAACCTCTCCAGAGAATTGTTATTGGTGATAAGACCGACCGGAGGCAGCGAGACTTGGAGTAGTAAGCGTAAAAAGAAAGGAAAAGTATAACACAAGCCGGAATTTATAGTGATCTTACTCTCAATAGTACTCAATAGTATTAGAAGTGCGGAATACAGCAAACACACAGGAGATATCATGGTCGCAGTGATGAGTCTATATAGGAAAAAAAAATCTTCCAACAAACAAACATTTAGCTGGAACCAACCCAAAAATCGGTATATTTGTTATCAGAGAATTGTATTTCAGGTTGATATTTGAGACAACTGTATTTATACATTTACCGTGGAGGTGTAAAGTGGCAGACAGTATGAAAAAAATCTAAGCTCCTCGTTCTTGTCATCTCCTGACAGATTTAACGGCTCGCTCCCCTGTGCTGAGTGACAATGAGGTTGTTAAACGGGAAGCAGAAGGACAAGTACCCCTTATGTCTCCTATCAATCGGTGTCATTGGGAAAATGACTTGAAACCACTTGGCAAACGATGAGATATTAAGGATAGTGATATCAGCACGAGAAAGCTTCAATCTAAACCCGCACCCCTGCAACGTGAGAACATCATCCTTTGACCCAGAATTTGCCTCTCAAGAAGGCGCTCAACCCTGTAAAATCCGCAAGATGTAACAAGATATGTTTGAACAAGCACACAATAATGTTAATGTGTTTCACGACATACACATTCCTTTAAGAACGAGACAACAAGACACAAGCTCCGATATTTGTTTATAAATTCGAATAGACGAGATGCTATAGTGTGAGGCCTGGAATTTGTTCTGGTCACTGCAACTATCATCATAAAATTGAAAGTAATTTATTGCGAAACATGTACCAGGAACATTACTTCCTGTAATCGCATAATTATAACATTCGACATTTTATGGATTTGGTGCTTTTTATTGGGAAATGCTTAAAATAGTATGTACTTTTTACATCTGAAAAAATATGCTTATGTTTGCTCGACAAAAGTTGTTTTCTCACATAAAACGCCGAATTGTCACACTACTTAACATTTCACCTTTTTTGTCAAAAAAGTTTCCAACCAAATCCACATCTGCATCCTCTGGGACTCAGAAGTTATTCTGGTCCGGTAACTAACCACCGATGATCCGTTTCTGATGTTCAGCTCGTGCTCGTTGAATACAAGTAAAAACTTCATGAAAGTATCATAGCATTAATTCAACCAATTTGACTTCAAAAGTAATGTTAAATGTATGCATAGTGTGAAGTAGTACTTTCTTCATGATACTATGTTTAGTTGAACTGTCTATTTGCATTTGCTCGGACAACCAACTTTGCCAATGTTACTATTGTGCGATCATAGGCAGATTAGCAAAAGCCTAAAATATGTAAGCACCTACAACCTTTCAGAGTTCTTTTTCCTTTGAAAGATGCCAACTCAGTGACAGGTGTCCCTAGTCGGTCTGTCGTTGACAGATCGAATTTCTTTGTTCATTGGGCATTCAAGTAATCTTTAGCAATCCGTTTTTACTTAACAGAAACAAGCGAAATAACAAACAGCTCAAAACTTCTAGCAGCGATGAAGTTGAAAAGTAACACGTCTAATGCAGTCGGTTCAATAACACCGTATGCGATTCTCGACAACTAAAAACCGTTCACTTTTAATTTAAATTTGCACACACGCTTGAATCATTGCTAAAACCAAACACATTTCACTACACACAAAGAATTTATGAAGCCTTGGTTATTATTGTTCTTCCCCAAAAGGTGTTCACTGTTTACTGGATGATCCATCGATTTCGTACAAAAGTGGTCTCTTGATCGAGCGCTATGATATTCACCAATTTGGATCTCGTCTCAGCGAACCATTTATTGTTGGTTTGATTTTTCTTCTATCTAGACAGCTAATTAACAGCGCATACCTTCGAAACCCCTGCTGCGGTGTGTTTGGCTTGATTTTTTCCTCGAAACCGACCCGTTTGCCGTTTATAGCTTCTCCTCTCTTAACGCGGTGTGCACCGGTTGTTAGCGATAAATACAACCCTTTTGGCACCTTAATCCAGGCACGCATACTAACCTGGTACAAAAATATGCAGGCTCATATTCGGGCCAGAAATCTCGTATTCGGTTTTATTGTTTAAAGAGTGCTTATACCGTTAGACGGTGGGAATTTGCTGTTTTAAATGCCACTGACAGGCTGTATACACTCGCGCTAGGTCTGGTTAAGATACACACTTGTTTTTCCTTCTTCACACGTTCTCGCACACCAACGCGAACTTTTTTTTATTACACTCTCGAATATAGGAAGCTATTTTTAGCAGAGCACGTCTAAAAACAGCACCACGATAATAAATTACTATTTAGCATATAGAATATATTTCACTGTTTAATGCTAAACTTTCCTCACTGCTGCGCGAACGTTTTTCGCTTTTTCAACATTAGACATTCTCGGGATGAAGATTTTTCACTTAAATTTTCTAGACAACTTTCGCACGGTAACCACTCACTGAATCGAAAACAATTAGCAATTGTGAATTAAGTGCTTGTTCATCACTACACACGCGTAGGTAAACGCACCGTTTAGATTCGCCATACGCAGGAGAGGATTGGAATCGAGAAAAAGGTACATGCATGTTTGACTTAGTCAGAGCTACTGCTCTAGGCTAGCAGAATCGTGCTGTGGGTGATACGAGAGAAAGAGAACAGGTACTACTACGTGCTGCACCGCGAGTAAGATGAAATGAAAAGTCAAATGAGAAAAAATCAACTAATTTGCGAGTTGTTAGATTGATGGAGCAAAAAACAAAACGCGCATTCACTCGACTAAACGTGAGTTCGTGGGTTGCCTTCATCTACAATCGATGCAAGCGGAAAATAACAGGGAACTAAATTGCAGCAGGAAATAATTGCAACAATGACAGCAGTGATGGTGAACCCCTCGAGATGGGAACTGTAACTGTATTCTTTTTCTTTTTAATCTTTAATTTAATTCTTTAATCTCAGCTTAAAAATGGTACAATATGGAAATTTTGAGATTTTTTCAAGATTTTCAGATTTATATTTTGTAATTGAGAATAATTCTTATCAACGTTCCGAATTCGAATACTTCCAGTTGAAAATTTACTTTTAACAGTGTAGTTCATTAATAAGGTAAATTCTAGAGATGGTCGGGTTTGGCTTTTTTCAACCCCATACCCGACCCGTACCCGAATTTTTTTTCGGTTGATACCCGAACCCGAAATTTTTTTTTTTTTGTGAAACCCGGAACTGTGAAACCCGAACCCCATTTTTTTCTTGGTCGATTGTTTGTACCAATTTGAAGCTGCTCTGAAGCTTTGAGCCTCGAATGGTATTGAAATGTTAGTGATTTTTACAGTTGCATGAAATTAGACATAATTATCTTATGAAAATGCTTATTTCATATAGTCGGGTTTCAGGTTTTCAGACCTAAGCCCGTCATTTTCAAACCCCAACCCGACCCAAACCCGATTTTGTTCCATCAAGCCCGAACCCGACCTGTACCCGACATCTTCAAAAAATTTTCAAACCCGAACCCGACACTCAAAAAATTTCAAACCCGACCCGAACTCGATGAGTACGGGTCGGGTTCGGGTTTGAAAACCCGAAACCCGACCATCTCTAGTAGATTCGACAACCTGGACCAAATGGTGATTGTAAGTGGGATATAAGACAATGCACAGCTCTGAAGTAAACAAATAAGTTTTATTCCTTTTGAGCAATTCCACAAAAAAACGGGCAACCAATTTAATCGACCAGTTTTGAATGGCTGAAACTTTGCATAAATGTTTCTATAGGCAAAAGATGCCATTTTGTGCTATTGGTTTAATTTTTTGGAACACGATTCTAAGTTTACAACTTTTTTTTTTCTTCACAAATCATTTATTTGACACGGCACAAATACAATTCAATGTTTAACGGCGCCAATTATATCGGATGACTTAAAATCTATAAGCAAATTTTTTATCCTCGCTGCCGACTACGAGCTGAAATTAAGTCTATCTTAAAACTAGCATGTATTATTCAAGTGTTTTGTAGTCTGATGATCATCGAATGAATATGCAGCATGTATGAATTTGTTCTGCTAAGCCACGATGTCATGAGCTGGGACAGGGGCTTGTAATCCTCGGGTTCTGAGGGTATTGTGCGGGGTCTAGTTGCTGGTTTTGGTTCGTTGTTGTTGTTCGCTGGTGTTCAAGTGGCCATATGGTATGTGCCGCTGAGCCAAGATATTAAGACAGGCCTCGGGTTTTCCTGGCGAGTTCGTGTGGGGTTCAATTTGCTGGTTCCAAAATCGAGGTCTACGACGTGATCTTGCCGTTTTGATGAATGTGGGTGGAAAGGAATGGGACTAGACTTGGGCATGGATGGATTTCAGGAAAATGTATATAAGGGACATGTAGGGTAGGTCGCGACTCGCCAAGACATCACGAACAGGGACAGCTGGTTCTCTACCCTCGGCCCGGAGGGAAGCTATTAATTTAGACTTGGCGTCACGGTGTACAGGGCATGACCAAACAACGTGCTCTATGTCGTGATAACCTTCACCACAGGCACAGATACCACTTTCTCCGAGCCCAATACGACGGAGGTGCGCATCAAATCTATAGTGATTGGACATAAGCCGAGACATCACGCAAATGAAATCTCGACCTACATCCAACCCCTTGAACCACGGATTCGTCGATACCTTGGGTATAATGGAATGTAACCACCTTCCCAGTTCCCCTCTGGTCCAAGAATTTTGCCAACTGATGATCGTGTTCTGACGTACAAATGCGAAAAATTCATTAAAGGCAATTGGTCTTTCATAAATTTCACCGTTTGATGCGCCCACCTTAGCCAAAGAGTCCGCTTTCTCATTGCCCGGTATCGAGCAGTGAGAAGGGACCCACGCTAAGGTAATCTGAAACGATTTTTCGGATAAAGCACTCAAATGTTCCCGTATTTTCCCCAGGAAATACGGAGAGTGCTTAACATCTTTCATCGATCGGAGAGCCTCAATGGAACTGAGACTGTCCGTAAAGATGAAATAATGGTCCGTGGGCATTTTTTCGATAATCCCTAGGGTATACTGAATAGCAGCTAATTCTGCGACGTAAACAGAAGCAGGATTATCGAGCTTATGGGAGACGGTTAAATTTTTATTGAAGATACCGAAGCCAGTGGACCCATCGAGAAGTGATCCGTCAGTGTAGAACATATTGTCGCAGTTGATGTTTCGATATTTATTGGAAAAAATTTTGGGGATCTGCTGCACGCGTAAATGATCCGGGATTTCACGAGTTTCTTCTATCATGGATGTATCGAAAAACACAGTAGAATCAGAAGTATTTGATAAATTGACACGATTTGGAATATTCAAAGAAGGGTTAATATTTTGGGACATGTGATTGAAACACAATGTCATAAAACGGGTTTGAGAATTGAGTTCGATTAACCTTTCAAAATTTTCAATCACGGGACGGTTCAAGACCTCACATTTGATTAGAATACGAGAAGACAGGCTCCAGAAGCGGTTTTTCAACGGTAGAACTCCGGCTAAGCCCTCCAAACTCATCGTATGGGTCGATTGCATGCAACCTAAGGCGATACGCAAACAACGATATTGTATTCGCTCCAGTTTGATCAAATGTGTGTTTGCTGCGGAGCGGAAGCAGAAACACCCGTACTCAATTATAGACAATATCGTTGTTTGGTAAAGCCTTATAAGGTCTCCTGGGTGGGCTCTCCACCATGATCCGGTTATTGTACGAAGAAAATTTACTCTTTGCTGACTTTTCTTCATCAGATACCTAACATGGCAACCCCAGGTGCCCTTAGAGTCGAACCAGATACCAAGATACTTATGCACCAAAACCTGAGAGATCGTTTTACCCATTAATTGTGGTTGGAGCTGAGCAGGTTCATGCTTCCTAGAAAAAACTACTATCTCAGTCTCCGGAGAGAATTCGATACCTAGCTGTAGAGCCCAAGCAGACAAATTGTCCAAGGTATCTTGCAATGGTCCTTGCAAATCGGCAGCTTTGGCTCCTGTAACAGAGACCACGCTGTCGTCGGCAAGTTGTCTTATCGTGCATGAATTTGCAAGACATTCGTCGATGTCATTTATAAAAATTGTAAAGAAGGGGGCTTAAACATGAGCCCTGGGGAAGACCCATGTAGCTAATTCGAAAAGTTGCCAATTCGCCATGCGTAAAATGCATGTGCTTTTCGAACAACAAATTGTGCAAAAAAATTGTTTAAAATTGGAGAAAATCCTTGTCGGTGAATGTTACCCGAAAGAATGTCAATAGAAACGGAATCAAAAGCCCCCTTAATGTCCAAGAACGCAGACGCCATTTGTTCTTTGCGAGCATACGCCAGCTGAATATCTGTTGAAAGCAACGCAAGACAATCATTCGTCCCTTTGGCTCGGCGGAAGCCAAACTGAGTATCTGATAGTAGACCATTTGATTCGACCCAATGGTCTAAACGACGGAATATCATTATTTCCATCAATTTCCGGATACAGGATAGCATTGCAATCGGCCTATAAGAGTTGTGATCAGAAGCTGGTTTCCCCGGTTTTTGGATGGCGATCACCTTCACTTGCCTGCAATCCTGCGGTACAATGTTTTGCTCCAGGAACTTATTGAACAACTACTTGTCTGTTTTATTGGCTCTTATCGGTGAAAATTAAATAAAACAGCTTTATTTCGCGTAACGCGTTTCGGTCTACTATTCTTCGACCATCATCAGACGCAAATGGCTGTGTGCAACCTATCGGTCTTGTCTGACTGAACTATCAGAAAACAGACAAGTAAACGTTCACGGTGATTAATCTAACCAATACTTATTGAACAAGTTCAACAAGCGCCTCTTGTCATTGCCGGGTAGATTCTTCAACAAGTTGAATTTGATTCTATCTAACCCAGGTGCGTTATTGTTACAGGACAGGAGGGCAACTGAAAATTCTGCCATCGTAAAAGGTGATTCTACCACGCCGTGGCCCGGAGACGTATCGCGAACAAAGTTTTGCGCAGGAACAGAGTCCGGACATACTTTCCTGGCAAAATCAAATGTCCACCTACTTGAAGACTCCTCGCTTTCGTTGACCGTTACGCGATTCCGCATTCTTCGGGCTGTGTTCCAAAGAGTGCTCATTGATGTCTCCCTCGATGTCTCGTTTACGAACCGACGCCAATATCCGCGTTTCTTTGCTTTAGACAAGCCTTTCAGCTTGGTATCAAGCTCCGAATACCGTAAATAGTCGCCAGGTATACCTCCCTTCTGGAAGGCCAAAAACGCGTCGGATCTTTGCGTGTAGACATCGAAGCACTCTTTGTCCCACCACGGAGTTGGAGGCCGCTCTTTGATCGTTACGCCGGGATATTTCTTCGTTTGGGCTTGCAACGCGGCGTCGAGGATTAAGTCCGCAAGGAGGTTGTATTCTTCAAGTGGTGGATGATGTTGAATCGACTCGACCGCTTTTGAAATCATTTCCTCGTATAACTTCCAATCGACATTCCATGTGAGGTCATACGGAATGTCAATTGATCGCATGCGAGTTGAACCGTTAGTAATTGAAATAAGAATAGGCAAATGGTCGCTACCGTGAGGATCGAGGATTACCTTCCATGTGCAATCCAACCGTAGCGACGTCGAACATAAGGATAGATCCAAAGCGCTTGGGCGCGCTGGAGGTTTCGGGATACGTGTCATTTCACCGTTGTTTAAAATAGTCATGTCGAAGTTATCGCAAAGGTTATAGATTAGAGAGGAGCGGTTATCATTGTAAGGGGATCCCCAAGCCACACCCTGAGAGTTGAAGTCTCCCAAAATCAAACGTGGCGAGGGGAGAAGTTCTATTAAATCAAAGAGCAGCCGTTGCCCAACCTGTGCTCTGGGAGGAATATATATTGAGGCAATACAAAGCTCTTTACCTTGTATTGTCATTTGACATGCGACAACTTCGATGCCTGGAATCGAGGGGAGGTTAATACGATAGAAAGAATAGCACTTTTTAATCCCTAGAAGTACTCCTCCATATGGGGTGTCTCGATCAAGGCGAATATTAAAATCATGGATAATAAATTAGAAGTGAAGTTAGCTAAGCTGAAGAATCGGAAAATATTCCTGCTCAATTGTAGAAGATTGAAAATCACCCCACAATTTTCTAAACTTCTCCTTTCAATTGGATGTAGAGAACGATCGTTCGGTCATCGAAATGGAAAAAGCGGTAAACAACTTTAAGCAGAAAGCGCTCAGTGTTCTAATCTCTGACACAATGCGAAGCGTAAAACGAAATCAGCAAACGGCAAAACAAAAACGTGATCTGCTGGAGCGAATGTTTGGGGTAGCAGATTCATCTCTGCTTCTGCTGAAAGTGGCCAGAAAAGGAAGACGTGTTTTCGATCGGAGCAAACAACTTCAAATCCAGAAATTGGAAAAGCTTAAATCGAATAAATTAGAGCTAGGTGGATGTGAAAATTGGGTGATGAACTGCAGTAGTAATGTGCTGCCCGATTGTTTAACCCGTTCCCTTAGCTTGGGTTGTGGTTTCAATATTACCAATCCGCATGATGCTCCATATGTCCAGGTACTTTCCGAGATAGAAGGTGTAATACAAAACATTCCAGAAGCAGATATCATCCGAAATGATGTATCAAATGCGCTTGTCAATCATATCAATTTTACGAAGCAACCTTTCCACGACCGGAATGAGTGGTTGAGAAAAGATTTGCATGAATCTAGGCGGTTTTTAAAATCGCATAGCGAAATCATCGTAACGAAAGCTGATAAAGGCAAAACGATTGTAGTCATGGATCGAGATGAGTACGACAGTAAAATGGAATCATTGATCAATGACGAAAAAACGTATGAACGATTGATAAGAGATCCCACAGCTGTTACTCTGAAGAGGATCAACTTAAAGATTGACGAGTGGTACGATAAAGGCTTCATAGATAAATCGCAAAAGATGAAACTGAAGCTGTTCAATTGCAACCCACCTCGTGTATACGGTTTACCAAAGACCCACAAGGATGGAAGACCATTGAGGATAATTGTGTCGACCATCGGAACAGCGACCTATAAAATGGCAAAGTACCTGTCAAATGTTTTAAACAATGTCGTGGGAAAAACGCCGCACCATATGGTGAACAGTTTTCAGTTTGCGAATGATGTACGCAAACAAGAGCTACATTCGGATACAATACTTTTCTCCCTGGATGTAGTATCGCTGTTTACAAATGAACCAGTTGACTTCGCGATAGAATCTGTTGACCGTCGTTGGGATGAAATAGAAAATTATACCTCTATCGAAAAATGTTCATTTTTGGAAATGTAGAAAAATGTATTGGAATCCACTTTCTTCCAATACAAAAACAGTTTTTATAAACAGAAGTTTGGAATTCCAATGGGATCACCTTTGTCTCCTGTGGTAGCGAACATCGTTTTGGAGCGAATTGAAAGTGCGGCTCTAGAAGAACTGCAAGCACGTGGTATAAAACCGGATATCTTTAGGCGCTACGTGGATGACTGCTTGATGGGTGCTAAACGCGAAAACACAGATGAAATTCTTGCAGTGTTCAATAGTTTTCACTGCAGTTCACAATCGAAATGGAAGCAGAAGGGAAGCTGAAGTTTTTAGACACTATCCTACGAAAAAGCGATGGAAAGATATCGACTGAATGGTTCCCCAAAGATCCAGACGGTAGGTATCTGGACTTCAAATCGGACAGCCCTTTCTGTCACAAGAAAAACACAGTGATAGCTGTAGTAGATAGAGCTCTAAAACTAACCGATGCTGACCTAAGACAGAAAGCTTCAGAAGTTGTCAAAAAAATAATGAAGAAAAATAATTATCCTGTTTTCTTTGTAAAAAATGTTATAAAGCAAAGATTGCATAAAATGTACAACAGTCTGGAAAAACCAAATGTAATTAAGAATGAACGCTTTGTCACTATACCGTACATAACAGGCTTAGGAGAAAAACTAGCTAGGTACCTAAAACAATTTGGGATTGATTTTGCTTATAGGCCACTTGACAAAATTAAAAACATATTGTTCACAAAAACTAAAGACAAAATTCCAAAAGACAAAAACACAAACGTGGTATATGAGATTAACTGTGGTCAATGTAACAAATCATATATCGGAGAAACGAGCCAGTTTTTGTATAAGAGATTGGAACAACACAAATATAATATTAAGACGAAAAACATCGGAGGCACAGTCTTAGCCCAACATACTTTAGAAACAGGGCATAAGTTTGATTTCGACAAAACTAAAATTAAAGAAAAGGTATCTAAGCACAATACAAGACTAATAGCTGAAACATTTCATATTAAAGTTAGAGGAGATGATAACGTTGTTAACAAACAAAAAGACTCTATCATTTTCAAAGCTGCATACAACCCTATAATTTGCAAACTAAAAACAGGAAAAGGAAGAAAATTAGATAACCGAAAACAAAACAGAAGTTGTGGTGTGTACAGTAAGTCGTAAAGTTTGTATGTTTGAATTTTGTGTTTTTGTTCTGAATGTATATTAAATAAAGTTAATTTTAGAGTCCGCTGATGATGAGTGAAAGCCAGTAGTAACTCGAAACGTACGGACAAACTGGCAAATGTAGTTTAATTTATTTACTCCGCCGAAAACTGTCGATCACAAGAAGCAATCAAATAGATGCGGCGATAACCACGATAAAACACTAAAATCATGGAAGTTGAGATCAATATTTGAAGTAAGCCAAGTTTCACAAAGGGAAAATGCATCGCATTTGTTTTTATTTATCAAAACTTTAAATGAATCAATTTTTGGTAAAATACTTCTACAATTCCACTGTAAGACAGAGATAGGATCCTTCATATACGCAGATGAATTAGGCATCGAAGGATACAATCGCAGCAAGGAGGGGCCATTGGGCAGTCAACTGCTTCAAAAATGATCTAACTGTTGGGAGAAGTACTGTGAGGAAATTTTTAATTAGATCAGGTATATTGAAGTTTTCAAAAATCCAGTCCACGATGTTAGAAAAATTCACCAATCCAGAGTTTATTTGATTATCTGGGTGTGCAAAAGGAACAACTGGGGTTTTAGATGTTCCAGGAAGTGCTGGGAACTCCTTCTGGGACTTTAAATTTGCAAGCCCAGGAGGAGTTTGCTTCGGCTTTTCCGCAGCACTTTCAGATTTGTTCGTATTATTCATTCCATCTTGAGAAACCTTAGGTCCTTTCCTGGGAAGCTTAGGAGAGGAAAGATTTTTCCTCTTTCTAGACTCCCCAAGACAGGCAAAAGAAGTTCCCTCTAGTGGTTCGTCAGAGTCGGTTTCATCTGAAGCCAACAGATCAAAGGGGTTCGATGTTATGGTAGAAGTGGTCACGGTCTTCTTAAGAATCTCAGCGTAAGAACGCTTTGAGCGCTCCTTAAGAGACCGTTTAATTTTATCTCTGCGTTGCATGTACACCGGGCATGCGGATAGCTCATGCAGATTTTCTCCGCAATGAATACACTTTTCAGCGCCTACACTGCAAGAATCTTACGCATGAGTACCCCCACACTTGCCACACCGTGCCTTATTGCAGCAGTAGGCAGCTGTATGGCCTAACTGCTTGCAATTGGTGCAATTCATAACACGGGGCACATACAAACGCACAGGCAGACGAACCTGGTTGATAGAAACGTGGCTAGGGAGTGCAGATCCGGCAAACGTAACGCGAAACGAGTCTGACGGAGTGTATACTTTTTTACCGGAGACGAGCGACATGGACCGTAATTGCTTAACATCCAATACTTTCGCCTCGGTAGTGGATTTTTTGAAGCAGCCGACGCCGCTTCTCAGAATACACTAAACAGTCAGACTCGAATCGGTTATGACACCGTCGATCTCCACGTCTCGTGCAGGTACATACACGCGATACTCGCGTGTAAAGAGCTCAGAGCGAGCTATATCGTTGGCCTGATCCAGATCATTGACCACGACACGGAGCTTGTTTGGTCTGACTTTTGCGATTTCGGTCACGGCCTTGTATCGTGACGTCAGATCTTTCGCGATTTGTAACGTGTTCAGTGATTTTCCTCCTGGTTTGGGCCTCATGTAGAGAACCAGTGGACCCGTTGATCCGTCTGGGTAAAGGCTGGGACGAGGATTGACTAAAGCAGGGACAGACGGGGGGTGAACAGGTGGGTCAGGGTCGGGTGGGTTTGGAGACGGGGGATTAGGGGCTAAGGGATCCACATCCATTGCGCTCAAACTAGCGCAACAGTACAGTGGCAAAGAATCACGTACCTCTTTTTTGTCGTCTTCAATAGCACAATGACCGAGTCTTTCGGTGCTGGAACGGGCAGCTTCGCAGCGACATAGCTATAACACAATAGCAGGATGACCTTCGGATTATCAGTTTGTCTTTACACCGCACTTCGCACTCTTTGAAACACAACCGAGTAAGCAATGCTTTTTTTCTTCTTCACACAGTAGCGATTTTATAGCGAGACAATCACTTAATGCGTCCGTTTTCGTCGAGCGTTCGGGACGGAATGAAGTTTACAACTTTGCCGAAGACGTTATACCGATCGAACAAACCGTTTTGGCCCCAAAGATATTTGTAATCATCAATATCTTCCCAAAATAGCATTTTTGAATAGCTTCTCAAAAATGAGTCGCGTTCCAAAAGAAGGTATACGCTAACAGGTAGTTACAATGTGTTTATTACAAAACCGTGTTTTTTTGTATACCACTTAGAGCAATTCTACTGGTTTCATTTGAAAGCTTAGAAAATTTTCCTCGTTGAATGTATGAAAAAAGGGTTGGGCGCAAAAACTTCGCCTTCGTTGCAAACGGACTTTCAGAAGTCGTGCCTCGAAGAGGCCAAAATTTCACTTTATTAACCGATTATGAAAAAGACATAAATCTTTCGATGTCGGAAAATGTTTTGACTGCCAGGAATGCGTGAGATGTTGTCTCAGAAATGTATGAATCGTCGAGATCTGGTGTTGTCTCTAATTTTTTATACCAACTTTCTCAAAGTCAAAAAGTTTTTAAGCTAGAAGACTCTCCCAGATAGTAGATAAAAAAATGGAATTTTACATGAAGAGTATTCTTTGTGAAGACGAAAATTTTGGGACCTACCGCTAAATGAAATTCGACAAGTCGATTTTCAATGGCACTCAACTGTTTATGTCATGCGACAAACAACAATTCAAATGTTGTCCTCGAATTGTCCATTGACTGAACTATGTGACGTTTTGCTTAAACTTCACGTGTGTTACACAGTGAGTGGTATCGCTAATGATAGCAGGAAAACACTTCATCTGTAACGTTGTTCTCTTTTACTCTCTCTTTTCAATATGCTCCCGCATTCATATCCTTACTACAACACAACTCGTGCTGAGAGTGAATGATATGATCGCGCCAAACTACTGGTTTTTAATCTCGTTTTGCTACATGATAGTCATCGATTTAAAATACTTTTTTAAATTTTTTTTATCTTCATCGCGTTCTTAAATTTTTGTTGTAGATTTTGGCACGTTTCACCATTGGCATGGTACGATTTTGGCACACATGTGCCAAAAACAAACGGTTTTTTTCAGTCTTATTCGTTTTCTCGTTTTTATTTTACCAATTTAAGTTCAACAACTGTCATAATAAAGGTATTATGGTTCTCTATGTTACCGAGGTGGATGGCCGGAATCAGTAAATAGGTAATAGTCATGACCAAAGCAGTCGACATCATTGGTATCAACCGTGGAGCAGTGGAAGAGGCCTTCGGACCTCTCAAGTGGGAAGCTGCGAGAATAGGGCTCACGATTAACTCTGCCAAAACTAAAACCATGGTGGCTGGTAGAGCGCGGGGTAGTCCGACGGATGTTGGTGCTGAGGTGGTGTTAAATGGGGAAACCTTCGAAGTACCGTCTGCCGGGGTGAGATTGTGCCAGAAAAGGATACATTTTTGTTCTTTAGCTTGTAATGCACACATTTAGGCAATGAGTTTGATCGAAATCACGTCAATGCACACTAAAATGTTTAGTTAACGACTGCCGCAAATACGGTTAAGTTACAATCAACTATAATTTTGCTAATATAAATGAACTTTAGCCTAATCTCACCCCTTATATGGGGTGAGATTTGCCAAAAACAAAAAGTTGAATTAATTACCTGTTAAATGAACAGTAGTGTATCTACGAATAATTCACATGAATAGATAAAACAGTAAGTATAGGGATGATCATAAAAAACGTGGACTATTAGGGGCTGTAGGGGGTTGACCAGAAACTACGTTTCATATGAATTATAGAAAAATGTATGACTGGATCAAATCGATATCTGGAGTAACCAGTTATGAGAACGTGGCTTATAGACAGTCTCTATACACATAGGGGCGTCTCCAGGTAGCTTAGAAAGGAAAAACGTTAGAACCTAAAACCTGAGAAGACTTCGTTTCAATTATTATGTGTAATTGACCACTGTATATTTCATTGGAAATCACAAAACCGCTAGAAACGTACCCACAACCCTCCTTCCTCGCTTTAAAAGTCGTCAGTTTATATATAATAGGTGTACAAAATTTTGTTACATTCCATATGCAATACCAGTCATTGTGAATTTCCATCTAACAGTTGTTAGCTTTTAAGTTTAGTAAAGCGGGCAATGTATGCAGTTTGCGAGGATGCGAAAATGAACGGGAATAGAAGGTGTGACTTTTAGGCTTGGGAAAAATTTTCCCTCGTCCAGACGGGACTCGAACCCGCAATCTCCGTTGTCTCCGGCAAGGTGTTTTGGCCAATTAAACTACTGGGAAAGGTATAAATAGTTCTAAACCAAAGTCGAATCACCCTCTACTATTGTGTTCCCGTATCTCAGCACGCCAACGATGAACTGCACACACTGCCTGGTGGGGGTTTATTTTTGTAACTGAGAGAGTGATCTCTTCACGCACACAGTGTATAACGACTTATTATATCTACAGTGGCGCAAGCGATGAGACACGTCAGTTGCTGGCTAGACTCCGAACGCGTATCACGGAAGAGCTCCGTTGGCTAAATTTACTTTACGAACTAATTTCATTTTCATGTCATATGACTTACATTTTAAGTTTAGTAAAGCGGGCAATGTATGCAGTTTGCGAGGGCAGTGTGTGCAGTTCATCGTTGGCGTGCTGAGATATGGGAACACAATAGTAGAGGGTGATTCGACTTTGGTTTAGAACTATTTATACCTTTCCCAGTAGTTTAATTGGCCAAAACACCTTGCCGGAGACAACGGAGATTGCGGGTTCGAGTCCCGTCTGGACGAGGGAAAATTTTTCCTAAGCCTAAAAGTCACACCTTCTATTCCCGTTCATTTTCGCAAACTGCATACATTGCCCGCTTTACTAAACTTAAAATGTAAGTCATATGACAAAAAATGAAATTAGTTCGTAAAGTTGTTAGCTTACTGTTCTCAAGCTTCAAGTCATTATTTCAAATAATACCATAGCTAGACAATATACTTTATGTAAACGATGCAAGTATTTTGGTGTATACTGATATAATTTTGTCGTGAATGTGAACTCCGCACACTGTACCGTTCATTATAGCTTGGCACAATCTCACCCCAGAAGGGCTCGAAAAAAGTACAGTTTGGAAAAACATTATTTTCTGAGCCAACACAGGTTCAATGCATAATATTCCCTCAACACATTGGAGACGACATCCTAACGTACCAAATGAGCAGTAAGTTGATGTGATTTCTTGATCGGGTCGGTTTCCCTGGGACATTTTTGGCTAACGTTATTTGCGCATGTTTTTCACCCTGTACTTTGAAACATTATTTAAGTGGAACAGTTCACTGATATTATATAGAAAATTGTTGTGAATAAATATGTCACGTTTCATTAAGTATTGAATTTGAGGTATTGGGTTCAAGAAATCTTAAGTAATTTAGCATACAAACATTTCCCGTTTTGGCTCAATCTCACCCCCGTGGCTTAATCTCACCCCGGCAGACGGTAGTCGACGAACTTATTCACCTGGGTACATTAGTGACATATGACAACAAGGTTAGCCGTGAAATAAAAAGGCGGATAGCAGCTGCAATCAGGGCCTTCTACGGATTACGTAACAAGAAAGGTCTCGTAGTCTGCAAACCAGTACTAAACTTGCACTCTACAAAACACTAATTCTTCCCGTGGCCCTCTACGGCCATGAAGCATGGACATTGAAAGGGGCCGATCGGCGAGCTCTTGGTGTTTTTGAGCGTAGCATTTTGTGTTCAATCCTTGGCGGCAAACTAGAAAATGATGTTTGGCGCAGACGCATGAACCATGAAGTGTACCAGGTGTACAAATCGGCGAATATAGATAAGCGGATAAAACACGGCAGGTTGCAGTGGGCTGGACATGTAGCTAGAATGCCGGAAGAACGACCAGCGAAGACTATATTCAGCAGATCCCGCAAATTCCGAGAGAGGCCGTCGACTTCGAGGTAAGCCCCGCATTTGTTGGATGTGAGCTGTCAACGAGGATGCCCGCGAAATATGTGTTAGGGGAGATTGGAGGATAGCAGCCCAAGGCCAAATGACATGGCTACGTATTCTGGATTTGGCATTGGATGGATAATCGGTCTGTCGCCGTGAAAGTAAAGGTAGTAAGCCATTTTAGGCATTACGAGAAGTTTTTTTTATTTTTCATTTAAAACCCGAAAGATAATGGTAAACATTTTTAACATTTTGTTTTATTTTTCAGAATTTAGTTGAATTGACTTTTTTAGTGTCAATCATTCAAATCCACAAATCTGAGAAAAAAAAATATATCAATCTTCCAAACGGATTGTTTCTTTTTAATTAAATACCTATTTTATTTCTTCTATTATGGCTTTCTCTGTTCGATAATTTTGCATATGGGACTGGTATGCGTTTCACTGTAGAGCATATGTTCTAACAGATGCGAACGCATGAAAAAAGTCTACACATTATTCACCATTTTGACAGATTAGACTCAAATGTTTCCATTAACTATTTATTCTCAATTGAAACAAAATTGCTTAAACGGTAGTACACGTCAAACTGAAACTTGTAACTAAATGAGCGGAACAACTCCTCTTTTGCTGTCGAAGATAGCGTGATAATCAACTATTGGGCTGCCCTTGTAAAATTCAGTGAGACGAAGCAATCGTGTGGTAACCCTCATATTAAATTATTCATCAATGAGTGCGTGGTTGCAACTTTATGTAATACGCTGTAGAATAGATATATATGGGGAAACAGAGCACAAACATATTTAACGAAGCATAGTGAAGGTCGAGTTCAACGCCTAATTTCGATTACAAATTTTCGACGTCCAATAGCTGTTCTATTACGTTACGCGAGCACACCCTTCGAAAAAAGATGTTCGAATTGATTTCAATTTCATTTTAGTGCAGTAAAACAATGCCTGAAATGTCACGAAAGAGTGGTAGAAAGTCACGTTTTGTGTACATATCATAGGACAAACACAAAACATAAAGATTAAAATAGAAAGACAGGAAAACAGTTGGATATCAGGGTAATGTAACCAAGTTATGAAAAAACGACAATAATTTTCTCAATAGAAAACTCTCTTTATATCTAAAGAAAGCCACATACTTTTTTAATCAGGCTGCCCTAATAAATAATGTAAACAGCCTCAATTTGCTATTTTGGAGTTTACCAGCAATAGTGAGAAGTATGGACCGTGTTTAACCCTCTCTGTCTTATGAGGGCTTAGACAAATCACGACACTGGGTAAAACACAAAACAAAGTATTTATGTGAACATTTTTCCTAAGATTGAAAATGAGGTTCTATCACTTTTGAAATCTGCCCACGAAACCCAAAACTTGCTAATAAAAATAACATCAAATGTCATACAAAATATTTCGCATATTACAAATTGAGTATAAACCTAAATCATCTATATAATGTTCTCAGCGTCGCTGTAGTGTCTTGAAGAAGTGATCAACAAATAGTTCATAAGATAGGTACAATATTATGTAAAAAATCCACGCACTTCAAAATAGTCACTTAGAGAAAGCACGGTAAAAGTTTACAGTTCCTGTTCAGTTTTTCTCACCAAAAGATTTCTCAAATACTAACAGTGGTTATGTTTGAGTCAATTTATTTTAGACTCTGGGAAATATTTTTTGGAATAATAAAAATATATGGTACCTATATAACAAAATCTGCCATATAATCTAAACAAAGCGTAGTTTTTTATATGAGGTTCATACTATAAAATAAAAAATAAAATAAAATTATTTAAAACTTATGCGAATCATTATCACTTTTATAAAAAGAATCATTTTTTATGAGGTTTCATACTATAAAATAAAAAATAAAATAAAATTATTTAAAAACTCATGCGAATCATTACCACTTTCATAAAAAGAATCATTATCACTTTCTTAAAAGGAATTCTATTAGCTAAAGTACAACTAGATTTATTAGATATCCTCGAAATATTTAACACTGCAACCAAAATTTTAAAACTTTTGAATAGAGGCTGACACCACTGCAGTGTCGCCAGCAGGTATAAAAGGGTTCCAAAAGGAGTTACTACTTTAATCAGACAAAGCTTTTTCACATTATCCAAGCCCGAGTTTTTTTTTTTTTTAAACCTAACATTACTTTTGATTGGCCTAACTTTTTTGAACTTACCTAGTCAAGAACAGTATGTTATCCAGACGGTTGTCTCACAACTAAATCACTATGAAACTACCTGTACAAGCAATTCATTTTCACAAATGTTCATATTTGAAAAATAGTAAATCATCTGTAAATAATGCTGAGTTTGATTCGATTCACTCAAAAAACAGCCACTTTCACTGCACCATTACACGACCGGTTACCGGATCTAAACAGAACGTACCGCTGCGAGACGAGCCGGCTTTCATTGCATATCTGATGCAAAAAAAACGTGCTCGTATCGTAGTGTATCAACGGTATCATCACACACAAACACTAAATAATTTAATGCGTGCAGGCGTATTGGCACATGTTCTTGAATTTTTTATTACGTATGTTATTGGTCTGTGTCGTTAACAAATTGTTATAACTTACACATTATACCTTTAGTCTTTTAATTAGAATAAAAAGCGCTCTTGAAAAAAGCTACAGAAATGCAGATTCATAAAAATTTCAAACACGAAAATGAAATATGTGCCAAATTTACCGTTCGGCATGTATATGCTAACCGGCCGGCGGGTACGTACACCACTGTCAGGCGTTGTGTACCTACACACGCATTCTACAGTTGCGAAAGCTCGGGATACTAAACAAAACAAACATAAGCCGCAAAGTACAATTTGACAGGTACTTTGATAGAATGGAGAAAGCAAAAATTCAAAAAACCGTTGCCATGATAACCATTGGCTCCAAAACAAACACTGGCAGAAAAACATTCTTTTCAAATCTAGACATAGACAAGATTTCTTTCCGAAACTTTTGATGGAAGATTTCAACAATAATTCATCATCTCGCTCGTCGGCGGAACGGCCAGCGTCGCGACGTGGCGGCACTAACGGTGTTTTCAATTTATTCAACGATTCGGCATCTCCCAGTCCAATTGGAATTATGAGACCCGGAACGGCAATGAAGTAGGTTTTGCAATGGAATATTTTTTTCTAATTAAAACTTCATAACATATTCTATCACACAATGCAGGGCTCCTTCTGCGATACGCGGCGGTACGGCTAGCCGGTTGGTTGCAAACAATCTTCATTCGGCCAATTCCTCAGCATCGGTTCAGAGAATCGGAACGTCGCTTGGAAATGTCGGAATTGTAAGTGATGAGTAAATTTGCTGCATGGGTACGTTTGGAACGTAATAGAGTCGATCACCAAAAATGGGCTTAACTGTGCATTTGGACAAAATATTGTCTGTTGCTTTCAAAACAAAACGCGCCGAATTCGACGCCAAAATTGTCACCATACAATTTGTATAGCGACGAGTTCGGCGCATTTTGTTGCAAAAGAAACAGGCAATAGTGAACTGATTTGGGTTTATCATCACCATTTTTTTATTACATGGTTAAAGTTTAGAAGTTTAAATTCAAGGTTTAATATCTCCATACGTTTTCTATATATTTAGTTCATTTCTTTGGATTACTGAAATGTATGATTCATGATTATGTACAAATTTTTAACCACAATTTTTGGATAATCAGTAGAAAAATAAATTTTTTACTGCACTTTTGGAGATTACTTAACAGCAAATTAGTAAAAAGGCTGCCTAAAAAGTTACCTATCAGGTTTATCTCCAAATGAAATAAGCTATTATTCTCTCAAATTTTCATTCCTTTCTATTTTGCATTTCAAGCGAATGGCCGAACGTCCAATAACTCAGCATGGTATTAGCGGTCTGTCCACTTCACATGCTCGAATTGGAACGGCTAGTGGCAACCGTCAGATTAAGGACAAGCGCTATTGGCAAGCTATTTTACAAAGCAAAATACAGGAAATATCACAGGAAACTGACAAGTTGTTGAAGGAGAAAAAGTTTTTGGATCGAGAAAAATCCGCGAGAAAGTTGTACGAGAAAAAAGTCAAGGAATCCGCAAAGGAATTGACTCATCTTCAATCGACGTTAACGTCAATGAACATTGCTCTCGATAACAGCAGCTCAGGATTGACTAGACAACAGCTTCAAAACGAAACTTTGGCACTTCGAGAGCGCAGTGAACATATTCAAGAACAGTTGGAGATTATTTTCAAGCAGAGACAAATCAAGGACATAGAAAACAAGGAGCTGGAGGCTGAAGCTGAGAAAGAAAAACATAAAATCAATGAGATGATATATTCTCTTCCTGACTCTGAACAGCAGAAATATCGTGAATTTCAAGCTCTCTCGAGCAGTCTAAAGCAACAGAATACGATATTTCACAACCAGATTAGTGATTTAGAGAAACAGAAGGAACGACTCAGTACTGTAATCATGAATTCTCAAACTCGCACGGAAGCTCATCGTTTAAAGTCCAAGATAAAAGAACTGATTTCCAAGCGGAATCAAATGCGTGATGATGAAAATAACCGTTTAACACCGGCTCAAGAACGGGAAAAATTGATTAACGAAGTACGCTCCAACAATCAGGCCCTGGCGAGTATTGGCAAACAGCTCAAAATTATTGAAGATCAATTGAATGAAAAGAGAGAAATTTTACAGCAAATCGATCAAGATTTGGAAGAAGGAAACTCCGAAAGACATTTGAAATATAAGGAGTTGAAAAAACGCGACGAAGTAATGACTGCCTTTATGGACACATTTCAGCAAAATTTAACCATCGAACAACAAAGTACATTTTTCTTGGTTTTTTGTTAGTTGATTTACAATTTATTTATTTTTTGCAGATGTTGAATCGTTGAAAAATCAAATAACTTACGCCATTGAACAGATTACTTTACAAGGCATCAACATGGAGTCATTGGGCTCTGATAGGCTGGAAAGTTCCGGATTTACGAGCAAAAACGATCTCAATTCGCATGCTGGTCTAATCAAGGAATATAAAAAACTTGGTATCCAGTTGAAGCAACTGCAAATTTTGGAGAAAAGAACCGTTGGTCAGCTGAACGGATTACGCGAAGAGGAAAGTGATGCACTGAATAACATTCACAAGTACACAAATTTGGAAGCTCCACGTTCGGAGGCGATTGTAAAAATGAACGAATTAACCGAGGTGCTGCAAGAGCTTGAAGATAAAAAACGTGTCACAGAAAATGTGGTTGATGAGGCGAGAAAACGAAATCAAGAAATAAAGATTGAATTGAAAAGTAACGAGACTTATCGTCAGATTTCTCATCTAGAAGATAAGCTGATTGATTTGATCAAGGAAAATAAAGGACTTCAGGAGATTGTTGATCAGCTACATCAGGTAAAAATTAAACTAAGTTTGTGTGTATGCTGGTTTTGAAGTGAATGTTATATGTTGCAGGAGTACGACTATTCTGGAGTACAACGGGAGGTGGAGTCATTGTTAAAGGGACACAACACTTTATTATGCTCTGAGGCGAGCAATAATTAATCCAATCGGATTGATTAATTCATAGCAAAAACTGATATTAATGCTCACCGTTTATGCTAAATACATAATTTTACAATATAACAAAAATCAACTTTATGTGCGTCAATTGTGGCTTGAAGCAGGGCTGAAAATTTTCGAAACTGCAAATCAAAATGACAAAAGTAGCATTTTCACTGTCTCAAGTTGAAAGAAATGAGATATCTGATTTAATATCGAAATTTCTTTATCTCAGCCAATTCGTCGTAATATTTTAATGAATTTGATAAGCATCTAAAACGCATAAACATCACTAAAGCAACACAGTGTGTGCGAAATCACAGAAATGCTGCTATCCAGCAATCACCGTCAACTAATTGGAGCTGAAAGTCTCTTTCATTTTTAGCTTGTTGAAAATTGAAATTCAAGATTTCAATTACAACTGAAAATCCTTTCATGACTGTGAATGTTTGCAACGCTGGTTTGAAGTGTTAAATAAATAATAAAATAATATAATGTTCAATAAATAAAAAAGTAAACCACTGGTGAAGTATGGTCATTCAATGCTACAATAGATCTAATTTTTGGTCGCGGTAGCTAAAACTCAACACAAAAAAATGATCATTCTATACTCGCCTCTTTTCTCTTACTTCAACCGTTAAAAATTGTACTATAACCATTTTTGTCAATTGAATCCCTCAAAATGTCGCAAAGCTCTGCTGAATTTCAACAAAAAATTGTTTCTATTATAAGTGGACGTTTTCATAGTGCATGACTTCTTGATTTTGAAAAGTTTTTTCGAACAACACCGCAGTATGTGGATTAATGAAATTGGGTGATTTTCGGCCCCTTTACAATCTATGAGTTTCATAGGGGTTAAAAAATAACCTAATGTTAATAAGATGCGTTGAAAAAATCTTCAAATTCGCTGTTGCAAGTAATTTTTTTTTGCAATTTACATTTTCAGTTTTCATGAAAACAGGAATATTTTTTTTCAGATTTTCGTTTCAGCTACAAAGAATAATGTTAACTTTTTAAACATTGCACACCCCTCGTACCAAACACATACCCATGCAGCGAAAAGAAAAACCTCGAATGACGTTTCTCGCGACAGTCCTATTTCGCCTCGATTCGACGAGGGCAGCCCTCTTTCGCCGCCGCTTGATGCCGATTTTTTCCGTCGCCATGTTGATTCTCAGCAGCATCATCAGCAGCTAGAGTGTGAAGCTTCGTTCGAGTGCGGACGCCATTGTTTATTTTCCTTAACCGAGCTGAAAAATTCGTTCCCTCCGGTTTGGTCCGGAAAGCGTAATAGTGCGTTACGAAGTGACTTGGTGGTGCTAAGTGCGGAAGTGTTAAAGTTTGTTGGATTATCAACGCTTCCGAAGGTAAAAACTTATTTCCTACTTATTTAGTAACAGCCACAACCGGGAGGGGATTCGCAATTTGCCTTGCGAATAGAGCACTCGGAAGAACTGTTCACTCATGTGTCATTCAATATCGTATTAGAGTGTGGTCGGGAGATATATCTCGTACAAGGGAGTGAGTGCAATGTGAAATCCTTATTATGTTTTGTTTCAGTCGCTCGATTGACATCGTGTTAAAGTGAGATAGGTAAAGCGATGTTTCGGCAGGCGAGTTTAGATTGATCTCGCTTGGTGGTACATTTTTGAGAATCAGCTGCCTCTTATTGGGAATCCCTCTACTCCAACTGGAATCGGCTTCATCTAGTTGGACGCTAAATATGAAAAAAGAAAATTTTTCATTCATTTGATTTTTGCTTTAGTGTTAGTAGTAGTATTCGTTCGTCGCAGGCTAGGGGAAGGGTTGCCAATTTGGCCACTCGGCTTAATTCAAGAAGTTGGCAATTTATATCCCAGAGGTTAGAGAATTGTTTATCAATTTCTCGAAGTTTAATAACAAGGGATAAATATGTGCTCAATAA
This sequence comes from Wyeomyia smithii, assembly GCF_029784165.1. Taxonomy (NCBI): domain Eukaryota; kingdom Metazoa; phylum Arthropoda; class Insecta; order Diptera; family Culicidae; genus Wyeomyia; species Wyeomyia smithii. The sequence goes on along the minus strand of NC_073695.1, from coordinate 207,285,863 downwards.
TTGCAACTTTTCACTAGGAATTGATTTTATTAAAATGAAAAATAGAAAAAAAGCCAGTTGTCTGTTCTCTTAGATTGATAAAAATGGAATAGCATTCACTCAAAGCGGACACTTCTAAACCTTAGGCTAATGACATACTGAGGCGTCAAATGAAGCGGAGCAAAAAGCATCGCAAAAGCGTCTGAGCTACACTCCCCCCACAATTATGGAACTCCCACAATTACGGATCACTTTTGTGTCTCATGTTATTTAACTCAGTTAAACTAACGGTTCGAAGGCATGTAACATTTTTGCAGTAAAATATGCCATATTTGCTAGCTTTGAAAACAGAAAACATCGTTCTTATTCGTAGATTGATGTGTTTTCTATAAGCGTGAAATATTGTCTTCCTATCTATCAAAATCTATCAAAATATTTGTCGTTTTTCTCAACCAGCGTAAGTAGCACGCTCATCATTCATAAGGTTCATATGTGATATAATCGCTAATTCTCGTGCAAAAAATAACTTATACACGAAGGTCAAGGTAAGTTCTGCACGATTTATCGAAATATTGATGGTTAATAACGATTTTCCTGTAAAAACTAGTTTTTTTCTAAGTGTTCCATAATAAGGCCCGAGACAAAATAGTTCTCTATAAATATGAATCACTCTGATTTTCACCAATTAAAACACCCTCTCATATGTTAATGAGCTCTGAACGGAAGCTGAACAGTGCTGAGCCTTTGAAAAATATTATTTCCAAGGCACAAGGGACAGCAAAGCTACGTAAAACGGGAGACTGTTATGATGTACCGTATACAATGGTTCATTGCTACCTTCGGGAGGGACAGACCTGGACTCTCGATCTAACTTCAACCTTAAAGGCCACATAAAATGTGGCCAGGCCATGCGGGATCTTTAATACGATTTGAAATATGTTATTTCTTCAAACTACATAACTTGAATAAGGTTTATTAAATGAATTCGTTGCCAAAAGCTGTTTTTATTATGGTGATCCATAATATGATGCAAATTGTCCCATAATCAGAAACGTTCTCAAAAGTGATTCATAATTGTGTATCTGGTGAGTTATGAAATAAATATATTTTCTGAGAAATATTCACAAAACATGAAAATAAATTCTCAATGAGGTGAAAGATTGCATATTTCTGTGACTGGAAACATTTATAGATTACTTATAGAAAATAAAATTGGTCAGAAATGATTTTTTGAATTCATACACCTCAAGTGATCCATAATTGTGGGGGGACTGTACTTCTTCGAACGTCTATATGAAACGCTCAAACCGGTCATACTGGAGCAGCAAAGACGCGTCGGTAGAGGCGGCGAAACAGAACGAGTAGTGTTTTGACACGCGTATACGTACGCTGTAATACCATACTCAGACTAAATCTTTCATCGCCTGGTGCTTTATATTTGCTTTGTTTTGGTTTGGTAACCTTAAAAAAGGAAAAAAGTACGTTTTTCGGGTAGAAAATATTATGGGGAAAATTTTTTAGGTTGTCGGAAAAATAACACTGGTATTTTTGATTGATATTGTTGAGTATTGATTCGAATGGCCAGGAATCTAGCATGCTGAACTTCTTTGGTTGCGAAAATGCAAGCCGCTGAGTAACTAGCTGTGCTCACATGGGTTTTTTAAATCCTAATAAATATTATAAACTAGTTGAAGGTTGCTCGGGGTCAACGGGTTTGAAATTTAGAATTTCTCATATTTTTTACTACGTCTGTAGTGCAACTCACTTCAGTAATCTTATTTTATTTCATAAAAAAATCTCTATTTCTACTAAAAATGTAATTTACCGTGCTTGAAGAAGAAATAAAATCTTCATTGGACGAATTTCTATTTCCTTCAAACAAAACCGCTACTGGAATCTAGAAATATGACAACACAACGCTTTTGCGACGCTCGCTCCAGTATGTCATAGTAAGCTTCACCCAACGCTTCTGTTTATTCCGCTTCTCATACGCTCAACGCTTCGCTTCATATTACGCCTCAGTATGTCATTGGCCTTAGAGTAAGTGTTAGCATTACGATATTTACCCAAAAGAGGTTTGGTTTCCAAAAAAAATGATGCCAGATGGCTCAAAAAATGCATGAAACGTCGAGATCAGGTATCATGTAAAAGACCCTTGGGTGATTTTTCGCATTTCAAAAAGGTCAAACTTCAATTGCTTTGCACCACCCCATTTTAGGTCCGATTAAGCTGAAATTTAGCACGGTGTTTTTTGGGAAGGTATATATTTTGTATAGTTTTTTTTTGACGTGGGACTACGTCTTTGTTTACTATACTGGGATGCATTCTGTAAAATTGGAAATGAAACTGGCAAATGTTGCGTCAGATTTCAAACATTAATAACAGCATAACCACATGATGGATAACAATAACCAATATGTTGTTGGATAGATAAAATGTATAACAATTTTGTAATATGCTAGTTATCACTCTAATTTCATTGCTAAGCGGTGAAATTGATAAAAAGTTTCAATAACAAATTTACGCGAATAATGAACCAATCACTTGCGAGCATTCCTAGCACAGACGACGTGAATGGACACCATCCGTTCCCTGTGATATTCTCTGTATCAATATCGAAATAAAAATTGATAGAGTCTCCCCGTCCCAATAGGTCAATTTATTTTTGCTTCCATGAGCTTAGACTAATATGATGTCTCGAAGGTAGAAGTTTTCCTAAAAGTTTGAAACAATACCCATCATTGAACAATTTCTAAACCTGCGTGTTAGGTTCTGAAGAACCTAACAAAAACTGATGTCTTGAAAGAAAACATGCCGGTAAAAGCAACAGTACCAGTGGAGTAAAGAACCGCAGGTCTCTCGTCGTCTATGATTGCAGTGGTACTCTTCTATTCGTACATTTCAGCGGTACACTCATATTCTCACTGCAGCGGTACTATTCGTATTGGAGTGGTACACTTTTGTTCGTATATTTCTATTCGTGTGCAATTGAGGAAAAACTGCAATGCTGCTGTTGACGATGATTGAACGTTTATCTCATAAATATAATTACCATAAATTACTCAACAAGAATTGTAGATTTTTGCAACGGATATTTATTTAATTTTATCTTGGATATTCACTAAATAATAGTGACCGGATAGTATCGAAAGCGTGAATTCCTAAATATATACATTTATAGAAGAGTAAGAGCCTGCGAATATTAGTGATTTTTTTTTTGTTTATTTACTAGGATTCATTCAAAATCTCTTTTTACATTTCAAAATTGTTAGATGATATATTGTTATTCTATGCTTTACCATAATAATCGTATATTACCTGTCTTCGTAATACAGCGAATGTAGTTGTTGACAAATGAAAAAAATTCCCTAGCAAAAAATAAAAATGTAATTGTGTATTGCTACGATTTTTTGCTGGAACTTGTTAATAATTTTGTTCAAAATATCTTCTTATGTTTGCCAATTAATGAACCTTCCTTCCATATTATTTTGAAAGTAGGATCCATATTATAGATTTGATTTAATTAGAGTTAAATAAGACAAACCCATTCATTATGATAACGTAAGTATTATAAGGAGGCTTAAAATGAAAATACGTACAGTCGCTGAGCAAGCACATTGATTCTGTCTGCAGACTCTGTATATTTTGTAACAAAAAATCCCTTAATTACAGTGTTTAGTCCCACGTCACCATTTCATACAACCCTAGGGCTGTATACCTTGTAGTATTTTAATTTTCTGGTCACTTCCCATGCAAGTGATTGGTTTGGCTCCCTAGTAATCATAAATCAGTTTTCAAAACATTCACAATTTTTGGTATATAAAAATTCACTACACTTTTCACTTTTTATTCACTTTCACTATTTAATTCTAAAAATTTTACTAATTACATATTGTTTTTGTCCTATGACTTACATTTTAAGTAAAGTGCCCGAAAAAATAACATGGAAAAACTTGAAAGTTGTTTTACTTATATATAGTTTTACCATAATTTGACTATGTTTTTCATTGTAAGTACATCAATTTTACATCAAATATTGTCCACAAAAAAACAGTGCTTTTGCCATTGTTACCTTGAAAAAAGGTTATGTATCTCAATAGCAATTTTTATACATTCACTGTTCTTACCGCGAAATACATCGCATTTTTTTCTGGATAGGCAATGTATATAGTTTTACGAGGATGCGAAAAATGAACAAGGACAGAAGGTGTGACTTAGACCTAGAAAACCTTTTTTTCCTAAAATTAAAAAAAAATACATTGTCTGCTTTACTAAACTTAAGGATTGGTTTTTGTTATAATTTTAACTAAATAAGCTCAATAAGAAATTCATTCAGAAAAGTCTATTTTTACGTGGTCCTATACAAATTTGGAACGTATCTTCCGCGTAAATAAGAACATCGCTTTTTAAACACTGCTTAGCACGAATTCGATTATGTTAACAAGTTAACTGTATGGTTTAAATCAACTAGATAATAATCTTCACATTCAATTTATCTCGGCAAATTTCCAAACAGCTGATTCGAATCGGCGTTCGTTTTTGCTAATGTCTGCAATATTTTTGAACGAACATTCAGCAAATATATCGATCTACCGTATACCAGCAAGTATTGACAATGCGTTTGCCGAAGTTGCTAGAATATTTAGCAGAATTTATCAGCTGTTGAGTTCTCGGCAATCAAATGTTAGTGTGTAAATGATTTAAATTAAGTATTTAGACTAGATCATCCAGAAAATAATTGAAATTTTCAAATTTTTCGTACCGCCAAACAACTAAACTTCAGAAATATTCAATTTATTTTCATCAAAGCATGAATATTGAGTTCGTAAACTTCCTTGATGGCAACACTAAAATGTCTACTGATTTTCAACAACATCGCTCTATAGTATATTTCTCTCGTTCTCGCTTGTTTGTAACACTATACCAGAGCGAAAACGGGAGCTAACATGACAAAAGCATTCCAATGCGTTTGTGTAGTAGCCATAGATAGCTTCAGTTGGAATGAAAAGAAAGGAAAATATCGAAAAGGCGAACAAAAACGGGAGAGTGGTTTCAAGCGTACAAAGTTGTGTACAGAGCACAGGGGTAAAATATGTGTTACAATTTCATTTATTTCAAATTCATGAGAAACAATTCCTAGATTCAGAAAGTGTCCATGGAACGAAAAGAGTTTTCAATAAAATGTAATTATATTTTGTTAGTCAAAAATTAAATCGCAATGTTGTACAACTTTGCAGAAGACACCATCTCCATTTAAGTATCTAAAACTCACAATGTGGTATATGATATAATTGTTTCATGGAAAATACCTCAGTAACGGTTCACATCAGGTATTAAAATTTATTCAGCTTGGGTTATAAATCAAATTTCCAGCTTTTCGTCCCAGTATTCACTGTGTATCGATTAAGTCCTTCTCAGTTCTTATTCAAACATACGATTGGCTTGTTAAACTTGTGTTGTGCTGCGGAAACAATGGGGAGGTCGTTTAATTGATATCTTTCCTTATAAAATGTATGTGTCAAACAGTTCAAATAAGCAAACAGTGTGTTTTTCATTATCCTTTCTTATTTACTAACAACTGAACAGAATCAAGGGAGAAACCTGTTTTGTCTCAAAACAGCTTTAGATCGCAAATCCGTTTTGCCTTTTCCAATATTGAAAAGAACAGTCAAACTATATAAGAATTGCAGGTACTTTGCATTCAATTGAAAAGAATCAACTTTACCATGTGAACGAATAAGAAATAATCGCAATAATCCTATCTCACTTCCATCTACGGTATTCTCTATATTCATCGTTAGGTTCTGTTGTATTAGCCATCTCTCATCCGCTTATCGCCTTTTCACATTTCAGATTGAAAAATCGAAACTGCTTCTTCAGCCGACACAAGAAGAGCGGCGAGTGGGGGTCCATGTAAAAACGCAAATTTCGCGGCTTGAACATTGTGTCACAGTGAAGTAGAGTGTAGTCAAAAGAAACTGTACAGTGAAAATTGTTGGATTTTCAATGAATAAACTAATCAAAACGTGTCGAATGCGGAAGATTTCAATCGGTAACGCGTAGTGAAATACGAAATAGAACTCGGTGCGATTGAATTAGCTCAGTAGAACGAAAAATTTCAATTTTTCACTTGCCTCGGCATGACAGCCAACTCGGAAACGGCTGGTGGTACCGAACTGGTACCAGCTTGTGTCAAGAATAATGCTATCCTTCGATGGAAACGCGTAACTAATCCGAGTGGACCACAACCGCGGCCTCGCCATGGTCATCGTGCTGTCAACATTAAAGAATTAATGGTTGTTTTCGGTGGCGGCAATGAAGGCATTGTTGATGAACTACATGTCTACAACACAGGTAAATTTTGGGTAATTGCTAAATACTGTTTGCTTTCTTGCAGAGCTATTTTTGTTGATAGCGGTATTCCTAATGTTTTCAAACATAAGTCAAACTCTCCATCATGGTCAGTAAGTAACATAAGATTCGCATTGCAAAGAGAGAAAGGAACAGTTTCTCGATCTTTCACTACTACAGCAGTGATTATCGAAAACCCAGTAAGAGTAGCAAAATCGTCGCCATGTTGGTTTTTCTAGTCCGAAGCGAAGTGTTTTAATATTGTCAGCGAAGGTAATGAGAGTTGTGTTCTGCGTCCTCAGCTCCAAAGAGCGACTGCGCTCATATTGTATACGTTAGTCGGACAGAAAGCGCCAATACGATCGAAATGAAATAGCGTCTATCTTAATATCAATAGGACGAAAGAGTGAAGAAAACATAATGAAAGAATGAGACAAATAAACTGTTTGAGAGAAAAAAAACTGAAGAAATGCTCAATGTAAACTGAATGATTGGAAAGGAAGGTAGTGTGAAGGAGCACGCTTCTTTATAAAGCTTGAGGAATCACTTGCTGTTTCAATAATTCCAATTGGAATCAAATACAAAATTACTTTGTACTAATTTGTTTCTGTAACTGACGTCAAGTAAAAGAATTTAGTTTGGTAGAATATTCAGCTCGCGTTTGCTGCGACCTTCGTTAAGGCATAAGGAGTACTATGTCGCGGAAAGTAAAGATATCTTTTCATCACCCCGTGAGTAAGATGATGAAGTATTCTCAGCCTTTTATTAGCATTCGGATTGTAGGCTTCCTACTTTGCGAGTCTAATCCTCGAGTGCAATGAATAGGAAAACGAATCGAGAGCGAATTTTATTCTGATTACTAGCTGAACAATGAACGAATGCAGTAAATTTTGAACCGGTAAAATTAATGAGTGTTTTTCGTTTGTTTCTCCAGCTACCAACCAATGGTACGTACCGGCCACCAAAGGAGATGTTCCACCAGGCTGCGCAGCTTACGGTTTCGTTGTTGACGGAACTCGAATACTTGTGTTTGGAGGTATGGTTGAATATGGCAAGTACTCGAACGAGTTGTATGAGCTGCAGGCAACTAAATGGGAGTGGAAGAAGCTTAAGCCCAAACCTCCAGAGTCGGGATCACCACCCTGCCGTCGTCTGGGACACAGCTTTACATTGGTCGGAGACAAGATTTATCTCTTCGGTGGTCTTGCCAATGAGAGTGACGATCCAAAAAATAATATTCCAAAATATTTGAACGATTTGTACATTTTGGAAATAAAAAACAATCAATTGCAATGGGAGATTCCGACGACGTTCGGTGAAAGCCCTCCGCCACGTGAATCACACACGGCCGTATCTTGGTATGACAAGAAACTTAAAAAGTATTGGTTGGTCATCTATGGTGGCATGTCCGGTTGCCGACTGGGTGACCTGTGGCTTTTGGATACTGATACAATGTCCTGGACACGACCAAGGACAAGTGGTCCGCTGCCGCTGCCCCGGTCGCTTCATAGCTCCACTCTGATCGGAAACCGAATGTACGTGTTCGGTGGTTGGGTTCCGCTGGTCATGGAAGACGTTAAGGTGGAAAAGCATGAAAAGGAATGGAAGTGTACTAATACTCTTGCTTGTTTGAATCTCGGTATGTTACTGTTTTTGGAAAAAAATGCATGTTTATTTCATATTGTCTGCTTTTATTTGTGTAGAAACAATGACCTGGGAGGAGTTGGATCTGGACATTGAGGAAGATAACATGCCCCGAGCTCGAGCCGGGCACTGCGCAGTGGGCATCCATACGAGACTCTACATCTGGTCCGGGCGCGACGGCTACAGAAAGGCCTGGAACAACCAGGTCAGGGTGAGCTCTGTTTTCTACAATTAAGTTATCGGTGTGAACAAACCAAAGCCAACTCTTTTTGAGTTGAGTTTTTTTTTCTGCTTCCTTTTTTGGGGCGACACTTTCGATTGTATGTTTGTTTTTTTGAATTTTGGAATCGAGCAAGTTGAGCTATGCGCAAATCGGAAGTTTTTGGATTTGAATCAATTTTTGTGAGCGTATTAACACATAAAACTTTTCTCAATTGTACCTAGCGTAATGTTTCTATTTATTTTTATTTGCTGTTGATGAACAACGAACATTGTTTTTGAAATGAAGGGGTTGCATGCAGATGGCTTCTTTAGCATTCCTTAGAAAAACGAAATTTTATAACGCATTTCATTTTATGTTTCCAAGCATGCAACAAAAAATTCTACAGAGCTACTTTAGAACTTGGTCTTGTTTATAAAACAAGTGGAGAAATGGAAGTTGCAATGTCACTGTTTGCCTAAATTGCGTTGATTTACAATAAAGAAAATATATTGTTAAAATCGAATAAAGTTTCGTCAAATTATGGCGTTAGGTCAGTTAATTTAAAGCCCAGTTGCTGTTTGTGGTAAACTTATGAACTAAGACGGAATGATTGATTTTTTTTAATTAAATATATTAATGATGAGTGAATCCTACTGCAATAGTTAGACATGCACAGAGTTTATGATGAAACAACTATGAGTAGCAACATATAAAAACAAGCCACTCAGGACCGTGTTTGGTCGCAAGATTTTTTATTATATTATACTGCTTTTTCGCTTCACAATCGTAAAAAAACCTCAAATTCACACTGATTCTTAATTTAGTCAAGAGCTCTTTTTCCTTATTCGTGCTTTGTGATATTGTTTAGTTTTGTTCATTTTGTCTTGATTGGGAAGTGCAGATCTGTACTAGCTGCCTTGTTATTTTGTTCTTTTTATTTTATTTTTTTCTTATTTTGAATTAGCGTTTAATTACTAAATGTTACTTCTATCGTCGCTCTTCATCGCAGGTTTGTTGCAAAGATCTCTGGTATCTAGAGGTTGAGCGGCCCGCTGCAGCCTCACGCGTACAACTGGTGCGTGCTTCTACCCATTCTCTTGAGTTATGCTGGCCATCGGTTCCGTCGGCGGCTCAGTACATTCTTGAGATCCAGAAAATTCCTCAACCTCCGCCGCCACCACCAGCAACTCCTACGCCGACTCCGGTGCCGAACATTACGCCAACTGCTGCAGCTTCTCCTGCTCTAACTTCTCCAGTATCGACTGCAGCAGGATCGATGTCACCAGCTGGACTCACTGCCGGAGAGCCATTGCTCCAGCAGCCACGTAAGACTCCTTATATCCCACTTTTGGAATGTTTTCTGATTAAAGCGATCTCTCCCTCAGTAATCAAAGGTCTTCCAGGGCGCGCTGCTGCATCACCGATTGCAGTTTCACAGTCACCTGTTGCGGTACAAGTGGCTTCACCACTTGCGGTTGCTGCCTCCGGTAGTCCCAACATTCACGGGACAATCGGAAGCCCGATACACAATCCGGCAGCTGGTATGCAATCCCCCACACCAATCGCAGTTGCAGCCGTTCCCTCGTCGCCCGTGCACAGCGTGACATCACCAACGGTACAGCGTATCGTAACTAAGGTGCAGGCGGCCAAACCGATGCAACAGCAGCAACAAACGAAAGTGCTGACATCGTCTGGTATTTTGCAGCAGCAACCGACACAGATTATTCAAACCCAAGTTCAAGCAGCTCCAAACCTGCAGCAGCAGCAACTTCAATCGCAGCAAATCACTCAAATCACTCAGCAGCCGCAAACAATTCGTGTAGTCAGTGGAACAGCCATATCGAATGCACAACAAATCACAACTGGAGGAACACCGATTCGCGTACTTTCGTCGACCGGTCAACAGGTGCGCATTGCTACCCAACAGACTGGTGGTCAACTGGTGAATGTGAGTACAGCAACCGGACAACAAACTGCGACAGTACTTCGCGGTCAAAATATTGTTACAGCAGGCACTCATCTTCAAGCTCAGCAACGCATTGTTAGCGCTCCGGGTTCGACCACAACAACAGCCACCATCGGTGGAAAACAAATCATCCTCCAGAAGCCGCTGACAATTGTTGGTGGAGCTGGTGGTCAAGCGACAGGAACGATCAACACTGCTGGCGGCATGACTGTGAATCAGCCCCAGATTGTGACGCTTGTAAAGACCAGTCAGGGTATGACCGTTCAAACGTTACCCAAGATGAACGTACTTCAGAAAGGAACATCAGTTGCTGGAACCATTCAGCAGCAGCAGCAGATTGTCACCTCTAATATTATTGGTGGAAGTGGTACAATTCAGCAAGCCACGGTAGGGGGCCAGAAAACAGCCGTAATCGGTGGAAATGTGGTTAAATTGATGTCTTCAACTGGAACGATAGGCGGTAAACAAATTCTGATGAAAAATCCAAACATCGTTCAAGTGGGCAAGGTTGCCACAAACGTTGCCGGTAAACCAACGCTGGTCATCACAAATAAGGCGGGTCAGCAGATTCGAAGCAACCAGCAGGTGATTGTCATGACGTCCCCGCAGGGCATAAGAACGGTGGGTGGTGCTATTACTTCGTCTGCCAATAACTACGTAACGTTGTCGACGTCGCAAGTCATGAACACGATTACAACCTCCCGTGCTACTAACATTGGTGGAGCAACCATACTGCAGGCAACAGGTGCTGGAACTGCGGGTGGCACTACTGCCAACATTGGAGGTCAAGCGATTAAACTGCGTGCCGTACAGGGTGGTAAACCAATAACCTTCACCGTACCCGTCGGTGGTCTTCAGGCTGCTGGTCAAAAAATCAGCGGAACGCAGATCATCAACATGCCGCAGAAGGCACTGACGATCGGTGGAAAGGCGGTAACTGTTCAGTTGGCACCATCAGCAGGTGGTCAGAAAACGGTAACCATTGTGCCATCTTCAGCCGGACAGGGTGCTGGCGGAATCGCAACGGCCGGTGGTCCAGGACAGCAAAAGATTGTAATGCTGCCATCAAAAACGACTACAAGAATCGTTACACAGCAGCAGTATCAACAGATTCAACTGCAACAGCAGCAAGCGCAACTACAACAACAGCAACAACAACAGCAGCAACAAGAGCAAGTGTCTACTGATGCGGCTTTCGCTGCTCTGGCCGCCGAAGCTGGCCTTATCGAAAACGATGGCGATCAAATCGACCAGATGGACGGTTGTTTCGATTTATTGCAGGGCGACGAAGCAATGGAAACGGATCAAAAAGACATCAGCAGACAAATTGTTTGGCCAACTATGGACCAACTCGATGGTTGCGGTAACGATTTTCTGTCATCCGACGGTGAGGATGAAGACGTTGATATGAGTGATGTACCGTTAAGGGGGACGCCGCGATACGTTCGATTAGGTTTGTTTGGCGGTGCTGCTGCGTTTGAAAATCAAAATCCTACCGGCGAAACCCAGGACGATGAGCAGGATCCATTGACCCAGGAGGCTGATCCAGCAGCGGCGGTTTCAGGTGCTGCAAATGCAACCGAAGCAGCCGATGAAGCGGATCCACAGCACGATACCTGTGGGGATGAACCCGCGGATCAAAACCCAGAAGAGCCAACTGAATCTGCGGATCCTCAACAACCATCAGCAAGTGAAGAGGGTGGTACCATGGCAAGACAGGATCAAGATACCCAGCAACATCAACAATCTGCAGATGATGATGCAGCTAATGAAAGTGGAACCACTGAGCAGCCAGCTGATCCTGCAGATGCAAATGAGAGTACCACAAATGCAGCAACCACTGATGCTGAAGATGTGTCCATGCAGGATGCCTCTGCTGGTGAGACCGATGAACAGAAGGAACCAGCAGCTGCGGATAATGTAAGCTTTTTTTTCCCACACCTCTTGTTAAGATGTTAATATTTTATGATTGTCCGCAGGTTTCGTTGAGCGGTAGTGCCACAGCAAATCAACAAAACGAATCATCTTCGTATAATGCTCCAGCAAATACTGGCGATGACAGCTTATCACAGTCTCAGTTAAACAATTCTGGTACGACAACATCCGGAATAACACAGCTGCACCAGGATGCAATCGATAGTAGCGCCACCAGTAACTTACCAATGGTAGTCAGTGTAAACAGCGCCCCGACAGCTTCGGAAACCGAAGCAGCTAACATCCTCACCACTATCAAGAGCGGTGAGTTGTTGTCGTTGCAAAATACCGATTTACTAGCAGCCGCAGGATCCGGTGGAGATAACATCATGTAAGTAAACAGTTTTTGTTGCTCAATCCTCATCTTAATATTTTGTGGTGGTTTCAGTCAGCTAAACTCTGGATTACTACAGTCCAGTGGCACTATCGAGGGTTTTTCGCGGTCCTTATCGAATGACACACAGACGATCACGTTTAAGACCACGTCTGCTAGTAGTGAACTAACGCAAGTCGCTGCAACCGACGGAAGTCAGTTCGTAACGTCGCAGGCTTCCAGTGGTGCCATGGTTAAATCGGAAGACTCGTCTGCCAGTGCCGGTGGTCATTTGGACGCTTTGGCCGAAGCAGCAGCATCCGCTACGTCAGTTCCATCCGATATACTGAGCACAACTGCGTCGAATACGGCAGCAAGTGTAGCGAGAGCGCCTTTAACTATTGCCGTAGCTTCACCACAACAGCCACAAGCCTCAACCACAACGATTAAGTATTTCGATGCAAATTCAAAACAGTTCACGCTGTCTTCGCCGCTGCTCCAATCGCCAGTCAATCCTCCAGCGAATATTCTGAGCAACAGCAACGGAAACGGTATGGCTGGGGTAACCGGCACCGCTGTTCCGACTGTGGTAACCACGATTCAGGGCAGTACTGTAACCGCCGCGGGTAAAAATACAACAATCGCCAAGTCCGTGCGACCCAGCGTCAAAACGAAAGAAGAAAAAGACGATGTAAGTTAAACCGTTCTGTCAGTGAAATAACTCTAAAAAGTTTGTATTTTTTCAGCCTAAAATCAAAATCAAAGATGAATCAGAAAAGTGGTACACGGTCGGTATTTTCAAGGGACTCTCCCACACCGTATCCAACTATGTTGACTTTGACGAGTGGAATTGTCTCTATGATGGCGATACTCTGACCGCTGACAACCTACCCGATCTGACCAAGTTTAAGCGAATTAACCTGGAACCGGGATGCGCCTATCGCTTCCGCGTGGCTGCCATTAACAGTTGTGGCCGGGGTGAGTGGAGCGACGTCGCACCGTTCAAAACATGTCTGCCTGGGTTCCCGGGGGCACCGTCAGCTATCAAAATCTCGAAATCGCCGGAAGGGGCTCATCTCTCGTGGGAACCGCCACCATCGACGACGGGAGATATTCTCGAATACTCGGTTTATCTAGCGGTCAAGTCACAGAATGCAAAAGACAAAGCCAACCAATCTGCGCAACTCGCATTCGTGCGGGTTTACTGTGGCCCCAACAACCAGTGTACCGTTCCCAACCAGTCACTATCGACGGCGCACGTCGATTACACCTCCAAGCCGGCGATTATTTTCCGTATTGCGGCCCGCAATGACAAGGGCTACGGACCAGCAACGCAAGTGAGGTGGTTACAAGGTAAGTTTACCCAAAACAACAATCAGTCACAGGTTTGTAAATCACATTTTTTTCGCAATTGCTAGATCCACAATCAGCTAAGGGAGCACCAGCCGCTGGAACTGGTAGCGGTTCGTCGGCATCGGGTACGAAAAGGCTCAATGAGAAAGGTCCCTCGACAGTAGCGAAACGGACAAAAACCGGAGCCAATTCGTCGATGATTGTTTCACCCACTGCATAAAACTAACAGGACAAAATTCTGAACATTTTGTATAAAGCCAACCCCTGAAGTAGTTGATGAGTGTAAAATTTTCACAATTCACTTATGGATCTCCCCGTGGTTTGGTGTGCCGGTTGAAGAAATCGTAATGAGTGTATAATACTTTGCTAGAGTGTGATGTTCCAGACCACGGGGAGAATTTAAGCAAAGAAATCATGGAGTACGTAAAATCCCATACACAATAAGCGCGATGTTCTGCGACTTTTAGGTATCGCTAGAATACTGAACAAGGGTCATTCGAACTTCTATCGCAGCAGTAGAGGAGTATATGATATAAGCTATTAACCAGTTTTAAGACAAGAGAAATTCAATATCTAGATAATCGTAATGCTCTAGTGACTAGCGTGAAGTAAACCTCAATTTACGAAGTTTTTTCCTTCATTTTTTTATGATTGATTAAAGCAGAAATTGCTGAAATATTATGAATATATAGCGTAAATTAGCAACGTTAGAATGAAACACTGCAGGAAGCGTTTTATGTTCAGGAGGTGCATCAAGACAAACGAGTGGTGTTTGGTACAGCAGGATTACCAATATATAAACTTATTCAAAACGAAACTCGTGAGGGTTGAACAGTGTGCATTAATATACACGTAAATTCGAAACACAGACGCAATTGTACTATTTTGCAAAAACAAATTCGAAGTGAAATGAAATTCCGTTTCCCCCCATAATGAATTGCTCCAAGAGAAAGAAACACCACCGAATGAAAAAAAGTTTAACCAATTTCTACTGAAATTATCGAATGCATCTAAATAATGGCTTTCCGGATTCTGCACCGAACTGCGAGAGTATCTCTCGGCAGATGTAAAAATGCAACACCGAAATCCCCCCTAAGTTTCCTATTATTTTGCCTGTGCAGATTTTTTAATTTTGATTTTCGTTCAACAGTAATTTAAGGCAAGGTTTTAACTATCGATAAGCAGTTTATACAAGGAAGCCAATTTAATCAGAGAGACGAAATAATCTGAGAACTATGATTAAAACTCTTTCTAAAAAGGAATTCAGAATTCTAGATCTATCGACAAAACGGAAGGTGCAACCAGGAGTGACCCTTCTATCAAGCATAACAAAATTAAGTGTGGAAAATTTAAAAAAAAATATAAATAACTAAAACGATCGTATGATTACGTACATATAACTGTTGTGATTTCCTAATTAAACCACGATTTGAGTTTGATAGTGTAAGATATCATCCCATTCTTTTCATTCTTTATTTGCTCGGGTAGTCTAATATAGAAGGCTAACGCTTTGAATATTAATTCATTAGAGAAGAAGATAAAAACAAACACTATTGAATAAACGAGAAGCCACTTTTTCGTTCTTTTGGGAAAAGTACTAGAATAAAGCAAAAGTATTTGTTAACAGTGAACACAAACGAGAGTGAGCATCTTGATAAGCTTCGAATGCCCCTAATTTACAATATATTTGTACTACACGAACTACAAGAGATGTTTGCTGATGGACGTCGTGAAGATGGATTTTAGACAGGCTATTGTGCGAGAAGATGTGCGCTGCAAGTGGAAATTCGTTTCTCTTATGAATCTGCTTGAAAAATATTGGTCTGGCAAGGATTTGCCATTGCGAACAGAAAATTTCTCGTTCCTAATACGACAGCGAACTCGAAAACATACAAGAAAGAGAGCTTAAAATAACTCATTCGTTCGTTTAATGAAGCTCACAAACATCTTGAGATGTATTGGCATGCTACCACTACAGCCAAAGTGCACTTCAGTGGCAAGATGACTCGGGATGTTGCAGAAATGAATGGATTGTGGACTAAATTGGCCATTAAAATTAACCCACCGGGTATTCAAAGTATGATTTTCCCATTATTTCTTGAAATTGATATCAATATTATTCTTGTTTTATAGGGTAAATCGCCTCCTCTTGGTGAACTCTGGGTAACTACAAGTCGAGCGTCTATACTCCAGGAACATGAAACGTGGTTTTCGCCAGTTTCACCTAGAGTAGCAGTTCATAAAGGGCTTGGAATTGTAAACTAACAGCCCCTATACCGTGGTCTAAAAGAAATCGTTACAGAAACTGGAAGAAGTTCACGAACTGCACTTCGGCAACGGTCTTCACAATGAGAACACGGACACGAATCGGAAATATACTAACCTTTGCCCCATAGGGTAATATGGCTTAACTAACTAATCACAGATTTCGACCAATCAGGGCTAAAACAAGGCCAAACACTATATTGTTGGACCCTAGATAAAATTTAGAGGGTAGAAATTCACAACAGAAGCCATTTTGAGTTCCAAGATAACTTGTTTTTGAAAAACAGCCTCAAATTGCCGAATACCATTTAAATGAGTATTTCCGGAACCAGGCTGATAACCAGAGGTCGTAAATCGACCCCAGGTGCCATTTTAAATCCTCACGGACACGTCGTCAAGAGAAGGTAGGTTACTTAGGGGCTTATTATGGATCTCACCTTACGATGACAGTGAGGACACTTGGCTTATACATGACATTAAAGCTTTGGAGTTGCTCTACAAAACGCCATATTCAGATATTTTTTCTAGCGATGTTGAGAAGAGTAGGATGACCCTGAAAATTGACAATTTTCAAAAGAAAAATGCATTTTTTTTTCGTCATGTTACGTTTTTGCCATATATTGTGACCATGCGTTTTGAAGTACTCTTAGTGTAGAATAATACCACAAATTTTTAGGAAAATCCATCGAGTCTAGCAGGAGTTATTGCACTTTTTAGTATTTGGACGTTTTTGGACATATCATTTTCAAGTGCCGTTTCACCCCACTTTACCTCAATGCAAAAAATTGAAATTTTGCAAAACTTCCTACCTTGAGGGGACAAACAAACACTGAAAATTTCAGCCCAATCGGAGAACATCAAACAACGTCCCTCAGAAAGGCGGTTGCGGCTCTCGCCAACTGGCACTTAAGGCAAATATCCAATTACATTAAATAAACAAATTCCAACAGTCCGATTCTAGACAACATTCCAATTGTCTTGTTCCCAAGTCTAAAAAATCAACATTTTAACTAATCGATTTACACAATCGAACCGATTTCTCCAGGTTCAATTTCCAGAGACGCAATCCTCATCAAACCACACTTCAGGCAATAACCTCAAGTGCATGCTACATGCACCGACCAGAATCGCAATTTCGCACGGTTCAGCTGTTCTGACGCATGCACTAGGCACCGTTCGAACATTCACTAATATCCACCAACCGTCACACTGTTTCCAAAGCTGCAAAAACGTGATCGAAATTATTTTGACCCAAAAACATTGATTTTAGAACTGTAATGTCTTCAGCAAAGTTGTTCCATTAATTATTCTCCATGGTATAGAAGTTGCAATTCCGTGGTTAATCCACTCAACAGTGAGAAACTAATTTTACTTTTCTCATTTTGGAATAAAAAAATCCACTTTGTTCTGCGAAATTGTAGCAAATTTTAGAAGAAACAACTTTGTGGAAGACATTATACTTCTATCTATCTATTTAAATGGACTTCTTAGGAATTTTCTATAGATTACTACTTAAAATCTCGTTTTGCTATTAAACTTTTTATAGTGATTTCCTACAATTTTTGAATGTTCTATAAAATTGTTTGCTACAACGAAACAAACAATATCTCCGAAGAAAGTTTATTTTTATCTCTCATATATTTTTGGTTGTTGACGATTTTTACTAGAATAATACGCTAATTTACACTAATCACTCTTAACTCAAAAAATTTAGTCTGCAGATATTTGCAGATTTTAAAGATATCTGTTATTAAATTAGGGCATTGTTTCAATAAAAATCGCCAATGATTTCATTCATGAGAGATAAAAATAAACTTTCTTCGATAAAATTGTTTATTTTGTGATAGAAAACAACAGTGTAGAACATTGAAAAATTGTCAAAAATCATTACTAAATGTTATATTGAAAAAAAAAATTGATTTTTAGTGGCAATCTGTAGAAAACTCCACATAAGTCCATTAAAACAGGCAGATAGAAGTATGGTGTCTTTGACAAAGTTGTTTCTTATGAAATGTGCTACAACTTTGTCGAACATGATGAATTTTCATATGCAAAAATGAAAAAAGTAAAATTCGCTTCTCACTGTTAAGTGGATTAATCACAAAATTTCAACTTCTATAAAATGGAGAATAATCTATAGGTCAACTTTCCTGAAGTACTTTGGCTCTAAAATCTGTTTTTTTTTTTTTGGTCAAAATAATTTCGATCACGTTTTTGCAGCTTTGGAAACAGTGTGCGTCACTGCGATAATTTCTTTCGATTCCGCTTTGACCGATTTCCTTTTGATCGTCATCAATGCATCGATGACGCTGCCCGTCTCGATCATGCAGCCACGTGGATGCGGGCAGTACACGAATCGATTTTTGTTTTATTTTGGTATGCGTAGTCCTACAGGCTACCTATATCAGCTTTTAATGCATACATGCACAGGCTCCTCCCAGCCTTGTAGCTTAGACCTAAAAAGTAGGAGGGTGGTATTCAAGACACGACCGCATGACGTTGGACTACGGTATTCTTATATTCCATTAAAACAAATAATAGAGAGAATTGCAACTCTAGTATTTGCTGCAATTTTATCTAACAGTGCATTTCTGGATGCTGAGACGTTAAAACGTTATAAATAATAATATATACTAAAAGAATGGATATTTTTTATTTAATCGCTGTCATTTCATACATATTCGAATCAACCCTTTGTTTGCTGCACTACCAAGACAATCATTTAATTGAGCGAATTGGTAAAATTTTCCTATCTAAGCAAAAAGCAAACTTAACGAAACTATCTGAAATTGGAGCCCAAAACGATTCAACCGAAAATTTTAAATTTGAAAATTGTTTGACATTTAATCGATAAAACTCATGCTAGGTTAGTTCCAGCCCAGCATATAACTTCATGTATTTGAAAAAAAAAAAACATTTGGTTCAATAACTCAATATAGCAGGAGCTCAATCACACGTTTTTCGGTAGTTGTTATCAAGGTTTGGGCGAGTGACAGGAAAATATCTTAACTTCTTCAGTTGTGATTTAGAGCATTTCTAATTGTTTTGTTATTTTTCACGATAGCGACAAGTTTGTTTCTTTCTCTGTGTGCGAGAAACAAAATCAAAACCGCGCACCGAGAAACAAAAACGAAAATTTAATGTATGCTCATTGAGAAAACTTGCAACTCTTTTTACCAATAACTTATGATACTCAAAAGAACCCGTTTTGATCTAAACCAAATTTCTAGTAAATAAGTGTTGATCATTCATAGGTAGTAATTTTTACTCGATGAATAAAGACTGGCTGAAGAAGTTAAAATCGCTGCTGTAAGATCAAATTCACAACTGTGTTCGTTAAGACGTTTTAATATTTTCAATGACAATAATAATCTTCGATAAACACCCGCTATAGTTATTCACACACATGCTATAACTATCTAAACACGCGTTAAAACTATTCATACACACGCTGTAGCTATAGCTATCCATACACACGCTATTCCTTTCCAACATACAACTATCAACAATACAACAATAGATACAACTATCTATACACACGCATAAGCTATCCAACCATGTGCTATTACTATCCATACATACGCTATAACTAATCATTACACACGCAGCAGCTATCCACACACAAGCTATAACTATCCGTACACACGCTGAAGATATACACGCAATAGCCATAATATGCTACACATGCTTGTGTCTTACACACGCTATAGCTAGCCATACACACGCAACAGCGCCATCCCTTTCATCGCAAATGTCATAGCAATACAGATGCACATACGCTATATGTGCACACTGCACACACACCCAACGTTTTCACCCAGCGATATCTGAATTGGATTACCGCTGGTGGGGTCCAACTCAGATCGAAGGAGCACCGAACTGAATGAAGAAATGCAGCTTCCCACTACCTCCGCTGCTGCTGCCTGATACCACCGCTCTGGTTCTGCTGCAGCTCAGTTTGGCCGCTGGAATCAGCCACCGCTGCTGATTATACAAGACCGGCCTGGTGGCCTTTCACTTGTTAACTGATGACTGCTATGAGACGACACAGGCTATTATATAGCCCAAAGCAAAAATCCATCCGCGAGCAAACAAGAAGCGAGCTTGTGATTGGTTGAATGTGCACGACTTTTAACACAACTTTTAACTAGTTTAGTATCGAAAACATATTTAAATTATTATATGACAATCTTGCGCAATATTTCCCCTATCAATCAAGCCATTGGTGTTTAGAATCTGTTCAGTGGTAATGATAAAAGAAGCATTTTAAAACGGTGTTGAAACACCTGTTGCAGCTACCGAAAGCGAGCTCGTTATTGGTTGAAAGCTGTGAGACTGTTTACAAAGTCAGATCGGTTGTATCCGTTAGTGTCGACTGTGCTTGTGAAAAGAGGTGGTGATTGGTTGCTCGGTATGATTTAGACAATCGATGTGATTTATCAATTTTTCAATAGTGTATCTCGAACAATAGGATATTTTTGTTACATAAATTCAACCGTAAAAGAATTTCTGATCGGTTGATGCCAAAACCTCGAAATTCTGAAAAGAAATGACTGATATATAAGCGCTCAAAACCTGACCACTTTTCCCTGGTTTTCCCCGGTTGAATTACTAGATTTTCAAATTCAGGTGCCTAACTTCGATATAGACGTTAGTCCAACGTCAAAAGTGAACTAAATAAAACATTCGGTATTTGTTCAAAGACTGACCAAATCCATTCTCCTTCTTTGTTCATATACAAACTGGTAACTCATCCTCGCGCACGCGGCTACGAATTAGGCCCTGGCCATATTGGACGCGATACGATGTAAAGTGACTAAAACTCGAGTTTTATGTGTAACATGTACAAAGTTAGAGCAATTTTGTTTTTATTAACATATTTAGATGACAAAAATGCACTATGCACGACTACGGATTTCCGGACAAACTAACGCGGTTGGTCAAAGCAACGATGGGTCGAGTGATGTGTGTAGTTCGAGTTTCAGGGGTGCTCTCGAGCCCCTTCGAAACCCGAAGAGGTTTAAGGCAAGGTGATCTCTCGTGCCTACTGTTTGTTGAACCCAGGAAGGTGTCATTAGAAGAGCGGGGATTAACACGAGTGACACGATATTCCAAAAGTCGGTTCAACTGTTTGGTTTCGCCGACGATATCGACATTGTGGCTCGGACCTTTGTGAAGATGGCAGATACGTACATCGGACTAAATGCTGAAGCCAAACGGATTGGACTGGTCATCAATGCATCGAAGACGAAGTACATGAAAGGAAGGGGTTCACGAGAAGACAGTGGTGCTTATTACGGGAGTCACTTCACGGTGAAATCAGAGTGAAGTGAACAAAATCCTATTACGGGGCTCACGTAAGTGAGAAAAACGTCGCGAAGTGACATCTGCCGTGGAATCTGGGTTATTATGAGTGTCATATCAGTGAAGTGAGAACGGAAAAAGCGACGTTTCGCGTGGAATTATTTCACGACCATTTTGAACGGTGAAATGATTCCACAAAGCTGCCATAAGTCTTAAAGTTGATTGATTTGTGATCTAATGGTAAATATTGGATTTATTCTTCAGTGACGAAGCGAATCAGGGTTTGATCCGTGCCTTAAAGCGGTCAATTTTTTATTTTTTTTGCCCGATGAAAAAAATGCAAACTAGGTCAGGAAATTTTCGATACCGAAAAAAACATTTTTTTTGATGCCGTATGTCTTAGAAATGCAGAACACGTCAAGATCTGGTGTTATCCAAAAAAACGGGAATAAACGACTTTCTGGGACTTAGACATTTTTGAGCTGGGAAACAATCTCATTTCACTTGTTCTATTCCCAATTTCACTTCACTGTCAATCTCACTCCACGGAGGTGATTTTTGTCACCTCACTTGAGGTGGAATCGGGAATAGGTCTAAAAAAGTGAAGTGAGCGTGAGAGTGAAATATATTCCACCGTGAAGTGACTCCCGTAATAAGCACCAGTGCTAACCTCCCACCTCGAGTTCAAATTGGTGGTGATGAAATCGAGGGAGTTGATGAGTTCGTGTATCTGGGCTCACTGGTAGCTGCCGACAACGATACCAGCAGAGAAATTCAACGGCGCATTATGGTAGGAAATCGTGCATACTTTGGTCTCCGGAGGACGCTCCGATCGAGTAGAATTCGTCGCCGCACCAAGTTAACCATCTACAAGACGCTGATCAGACCGGTAATCCTCTACGGGCATGAGACATGGACTATGCTTGTGGTGGACCAACACGCCCTTGCGGTCTTCGAGCGGAAGGTGTTGCGTACCATCTTCGGTGGACTGCAGATGGAAAACGGAGTGTGGAGAAGGCGAATGAACCACGAACTGCAGGAGCTGCTTGGGGAGCCATCTATCGTTCACACCGCTAAGATAGGCAGGTTGCGGTGGGCTGGGCATGTTTAGGGATACCATCCGTCCTGATTTAGCAGGACATGTCCTGATTTTGAGACCCGTTTGGAGCGTCCTGATTTAATTTTCATATTTTAGCATTTGTCCTGATTTTTTCTGAATGATGCCGGATGTTCAGAACTGTTTAAGATTGTTCAGTACTTATACTTTGATTCCGGAACGGAACGGGCTCATTTTGAACGATTTCTTTTTCTTTGTTTTTTTTACGAGAGAAATTGTCTAGTCGTTACACCCTCAACTATCTGACCTTAAGGTCCTAAAGCTATCCAGCTTTTTACGCATCATAATGGCGGTCGCTATAATGCGTGGTCGTGATATGCGAACTACTCTTCTTACGTCAGTTTTGGGATTAATTAATATTAATTAAAAGTTTTAGGACCTAATTTTAAACAGTTTACGAATGCTGCATTTTTTAGGTATCTACTAACGCCCAATGAAACAAAGTTGCAACATTGGTCCGAGAAATACTTTGGATAAATAAATGAGTGTTTTGGCGTATTTTGAAGTGCAATGTCAAATTACGTGTTTTATTTATTGATACATAAAAAAAGAAAACACCTCATATCAATTTTGAACCGGAAAAAGTTGTCCTGATTTTCAACCCCGACCAAATGGTAACCCTAGGCATGTTGTAAGGATGTCAGACGACAGCCCGGTAAAGATGGTTCTTGAAACCAATCTGTCAGGGACGAGACGGAGAGGTGCACAGCGGGCAAGGTGGATCTATCAGGTTTAAGACGACCTGCGGACCCTACGCAGACTGCAGAGCTGGCGAACTGCAGCCATGGACCGAGTGGGATGGAGACGACTCTTACGTACAGCAAAGGCCACACCACGGCTTGGGACTGTTTGCATATAGATGACAAAAATAATGTTGAATCGATAATACGGATTTCAATTTGTGAGTTAAAACTGTTAGCCTTTTTTTAATTTGTTGTCACTGTTAGTTTTGCCCTAATCAAGAAGTAGGCCGGAATTTTCGTGACGCTCTCGATTTTTTCGGTTTTCCAGTTTGTACCCCTATATATGTTGCCGTAAGACGTCAGCAAACAGAGAGCGTTGAAAGCGAATTATTATTGAAATGTACTGCTTCCGACCATCGATTCGATTGATTAAGAGTGTACTTCTCGATCCATTGCAAGAAATACAGAACAAGAAACACAAGAGTGTCTTCCGTAGGGCCTTTTTTCTTCAGCACTACAATTGGAAATTTACAAAATTTCACCAGAGGTTGTGGCTAATGGCGTTCTTTAAATCATAGAAGGACTATTGTTTTTATTATACTAGACTTTTTATTTTGTTGATTATATCAGACTAATTATTGCAGAGAAAATATGTGAAATAACGAAATAACAAAACGCTCAAAAGTAAAATCCGTTTAAATCTTGTAATATCATTCATTCAGGACTGTGCCATCCATGCTTCAATTTCTTCGACGCTGGAACATAAATATAGAATGTTAAATATAGGCTCTTTCTATATATTTTTTAATACTCACGTTCTTGGAACAAAAGTGAAATTCTCAATACCGTTCTCGGTAATTAGAACATCATCTTCGATGCGAACCCCGCCAAAATTACGGAAACGATCGATCTCCTGCTTCTTGAGAAACTGGCTCATGTTAGGATCAGCAAATGCTTTATTCAAAAGCTAAAAATGTTTGAGATATGTATCACGCTCTATAAACTTACCGGTTAAAGTTTCAAACTTACCGGTTCGATGAAATAACATCCAGGCTCGATAGTTACATACATTCCAGCCTTCAGCTTGCGAGCCATACGTAGACGATTAACTCCCGGTTCGTTGGGACGTTCCGGGCAATGTGATAGATAACCACCAACATCGTGAACATCCAGGCCCAACAGGTGTCCCAAGCCGTGCGGTTGGAAGATCGCATTCAATCCGGCAGCCATCATATCTTCTACTTCGCCTTTCAGTAATCCCCCCTTTTTAAGTTCGCCCAACATCACACGATTAGCTAGCAGGTGCATGTCGACCCAGGAAACACCATCCTTTGCACTGGCACAAACGGCATCCCTTGCAGCGAGGACAGCATTATAAACCAACTTCTGGTCATCGGTAAATTTACCATTCACTGGAAAGCTACAAGTAATATCCGATGTATAACCGCCATAGTTGGCGCCCATGTCAAACAGACACATATCACCATCCTGGATGAGACGATCGTTCGGCGAGCCGGCATGGCCATAATGCAGGATGGCAGAGTTCGATCCGGCTCCACAGATGCACGTGTAGGACATATGACGGCAGCCACCAACCGAGTAGGAATGATGCAAGAACACCGATTCGCCCTGGTACTCGTGCCAACCGGGACGGATCTGCTTCATCACTTGCTTGTGCGCATCCGATGAAACACGAGCCACGTAACGAAGAACCTCTATTTCGGCCGGAGATTTAATGACGCGACTGCAAAGGTAGAATATCGTTTTCAGTTTAAATATTGATTTAAAAATGTTATAAAAAATTTTACATCTAAAATTTTGAACCGACGATTCTAAAACAATTTTATGTAGTGAACGAATTAAATCTATTGAAATTTTCTGAATTATGGGAATTCGATTACAGCGACTGCTGAGTATGAATATTCCATCGTCAGTATAGATTTTCTATGGGGTTTCATCTTCACAAAGTGTTATGTATCACACAAATAGCCCCTTGACAGCTGACAGTTCTTACTCCCCCTTTCATTTTTTTCATTCATTGCAGAATGTTGTGGTTTTTTGCTGATTCAGGATGAATGAAGTTTTTTGTTTTGTATACATCTAGTTATTCTCGCGCTGTGAAGTTTTAGCTTAGACTGAATCAGCTGAGTGTTATATAAATAAGCCGTAATAAATATACATATTGTGGACGCAAAATTATCGGACATGTGCTTGATGCAGTGAAAAAAGATACAATTTAGCAACGTTATCAGAAATCAGACCCGCGATAAGATGTCACACTGCATGTTGAGTCCCCTGCGCTACTATCGCATTGGTTTCGGATTACAGTATTTGCTACCTAGCTTGGCAAGGTCTTGCCTTTTTTCTACAGACTCGGCCGGAAGCAATGGACCGGGGAAAGGATTTGTTCGAAACACTACTATCCTAGTACAGCAAGGCTGTGACATACAGGAACTACCCGTCGTCGTGCGGAAGGTTGCAGAGGATGAATTCGTATCGTTCATCTCGAATAAAATAGTGGATCATCAACCTTCGTCCGGATTCACTGATTTGACACCGAAAAACGCTGAAGGGGGAGTTTCAAAAAGTGCTGAGGGTCAGATGTCAGAAGCTGAACAAGAAACGTTGAAGGCAATCGAAATTTGTCATACCGCACAGGGCGTTTGTTCCGTAGTTCAAGCGCTAAACGAAGAGGAATTCACATCAGACGTAGCCGTGAGAGCGCTAGAAAAAATATTGAAACTCGGAAGTCTTTTGGAGCTTAAAAATTTGGAGAACAAACCAGATTTTGAGAAAACTATCAATTGTATAATATTTCAAGGAAACAATAAATTGGTGCTTGAAACGCTGGACAGTATGCGAAACTATATGGAGCTATTCAAAACCATAGAGATGCTAGGAAACGAGCTTATTTATAGGTGTTCGGAAAACAAATTGTCGATAGATGAATGTTGTGAGGCTGTTGAATGTCTGACTCAGTGCAGACGCCACGAGATGGTAGAAAAGTTCTGGAGCGGAATAGCCGATCAAGAAAAGCAAATCAATGACAAAAATATTCATAAGGTGTTCGCCATACTACCCTACTTGAAAATAAGCCGAAGAGCCGTCCTTAATGTGCTGGAGCGAAGAATTCCTTCTGTCTGGTGGCAGATGTCGGCCAACTCTACGATGGATGTACTGCAATCTTTGGAAAGTTGCAAAATGTCTCCATTCCGTATAACACATACTCTAGCTCGCTGGTTGAATACCAACATCCATGCGGTAAGCGAAGAGCAGTTGGAAGCCGTGGTTGAATCGTTTACTAATTTAAACTATTGCGATAATCAAATTGAACGATCGATCGAGAGATATGTTAAGGCGAAAGGCGTCAAAATTACTTCACAAAGTCTCGTCGTAACGATTCTTAAGCATTGCCAGGTATCTTGCATTGTCTAGTTTTTGTACGTTGAAAACCATGAATTTTCTTTTTTACAGGTGTTTCGTCTAAGAAATCCATATATTTTGAATGGATGTAGCGAATTCTTTATCGCCCATCATCAAAACCTCGATCCAGGCTATCTCAAATCTTTCATTTGGACTTTCGGCTGTCTAGATTACGTTCCCTTGAATAGCAACAAATTTTGGGATACCATGGACATGTATCTGGATCTTAACTTCACCAAAATTCATCCAACGGAAATAATAGACATTATGTTTTGCTACGTCAGCCTCGAGCGATATCCGCTGAACTTTGTCAATCGGATTTTCAATCCGTATTTTTTAGACGTTCTACACGCTAGAACTCGACCAGAACGATTAGACCGAGTGCGTAGTTTGCTCAAAGTATTCGATACAAGCCTCACCCTGGAGTGTCCGAATTATGACGGGCCGCTTCTCCCTCGGGATCACTCTGCAAAATCGCTGTTCCATGACGGACGCATCAAGCGAATTGTAAACAACATTCTACCGGAACTGGAAGAGCTAGCTGGTGGGTCGGATTGTGTGACCAAGTTTACCGTCCTACACAATCTCCCAGTGAATGAACTCTACTTGGTGGACGTTATGTTTCATCCCTCTGGAATGAGCCATTTCTTCTCGCTAAACCCACTGAGGGAGCGAAACATCAACGTGGCCGTTTTGATTCATCTCCCAGAATATTACAGCAGCAGCGGAGAACACTTGATTGGCCCACAGGTTTTGCGAATACGCCATCTGAGGCGACTCGGATTAAAGGTGGTTACCCTGCGGTTCGATGTACTTTACAAACTCAAAGTGCATCCTAAGGAACTAAGAAAGTATTTAGTGGAACGATTAAAACAAGCGCTGGACGCTCTACCGGCATCAAAAAGTTTATCTAATAGTAATAACGAATCGAACGAATGAACGAATGCTACGAAAAATCATTCCATTGAATTGTTCAAATTGGCGGATTACCGATTGCTAGTTGATGAGTTTGATCTCCTATTGTTGTAGTCATATCTAGACCCTCCTCTATAGCGAAGCTATAATAAATTGCACAAACATCAACAGCAATCGTGTAGACTATTCGATTTCGGGTTATTGAAAAATTTAAAATAAAATTCATTGAAACGACGAAAATGGCTTGTGTCGTCCGTTATTGTTTCACTACTCTTAGACTGCTTATGTGTGTTTGTGGTTCAATAACAATGGAAAACACCATCTAATTGAAAGAAGCTTTTATGTAGTGTGAGAAAACTTTTGATCGATAGTTTCTTCATAGAGTTTTTGAAAATTGGAACCCAAAATCAAAAAACAGACGGAGTTGATTTGCCTAGATTTTTACTGTATGTGGTATTAGTTGCGCAACTAAGTTCTCGATATTATTATTATTATTTTTTTTTTTTTCAAATAAAAATACAACTATTTGGGATTTGTCTGGCAGAGCTTGAATTTCGTTACAATACAAGTGTTTGTCTGCTCATCTGAGCGTTGCGATGTAAATATTAACTACTTTTTAGTATGAGACCAAGCGTTGTCATGCAGTAGAGTCATTTCTTGCGTCTCTGCTCGTAGTTTTCCGCGCAGTACTCGGCTTAATCGCAATTAAAGTGCGGTTAGCATTTTATCCGTACCTTTAATCAGCACGAAAGTTTAGGAGAAGTCTATATCGTACTTCATTTCCACTTCAAAGTTCATGTTAAGTTCTGACTCGAGCTTTACTCTACTTTGGCGAAAGTGAAGTTTGCTTCAGGATTAGTGATAAAAAATGAGTTTTTCAAAAACATTTAAAAATGTGGTCTATTTTATCATCATCGGAATTTTATTATCTAAATTAATGGCAAAAAGAAAACAAAGCTATGATTCGAATAGGTAATATTAGGGTGCTCAAAGGTTTTTCTATCTAAACACTTTCTTTTGTTACCTTACAGGAAATCAATAATGAATTCAGATACCCATGAATGTGTAGGTAAAAAAAAAAATAAACCGGATGTAAGCTGTGAATTCCCGTTAGACATTTGCGTGATGCTTTCATCTATCTGACATCTATTGACCGAAAAAGTTTTTATTGATTTTGAACATTTATCATATTTTGTATATACTGCTTACAAGAATAGAATTTCAGTAAACGTTTGGAAGGAAAATATTGCGTACACAACGTTTTTCAATTACATTACCAACGAACTGCAGTAAAATCAAAACAAACTAGAGAACTGTCAGACTTAAGTTCACATTGCGTTCCGCGCGTACTTCTTCTGAACTTGAAAGTTCAGAAAAAGTTCCGCGCCAGCCTTTTCTGAACTTCCTAGTTCGTATGAGGTTCCGCCTGTACTTTATCTGAACTTTCAAGCTGAAAGAGAGACCCGGTATGTTCCTAGCTATGAATGTGTAGGTAATGAAGAGAAATCAGCACATCGAGTAAAATTGATGCTGTCCTCATATAGCGGGAACGGAGCAGTGGTATGAATCTAGGCTTCAAAGAGGGAGGACTCGAGTTCGAAGCTTGTGTAGTAAGTTGCAAAAAAATTATGAAATTTAATAATAAATGGAAATTATTCTGATCTAAATTTCTTCAGTAAATGATTATCATAGGATTGATGAAGCAACACGAATGATGAGTGAGGGAATTGGAAAATTGCAAATTGATTTTTATTTTAGGTATTTTGAAGTTTTATTTTCAAACTGAATAGTGGTCTGTTCAGCGACCTAACCGAACTTAATGTGAACTTTCTAGTTCGGTTTAGAAGCTGCTTTGCATGCTACTCGAAGTTTATTCAACAAATGCGAACTTGAAAGTACGATTAGTTACTTAAAAATTGAGCTGAATAGAATTCTATTCATGATCGTTAGATTGGCTGATTAGACTATAAATTCTACTTTTATCCCAACTTTTGGTTACTTGGGAAGGCGGAACAAAGTCATCAAGAGGTGAACTTGCTGAAATATTTGAAAACGAAAAATAATTATTACCTTCATAGATATAGATTAGACCACACCAAAATGTTTTCTAGAACAGCTTTAAATGTTGATTTACTACACCGTTTTCTGGAATCAACAGATCCAGTTATAAGCAGTTTGCGAGACAAGCCACCTAATGAGCTCCGCGGTGATGCAAAACACAGGCTAGATATTAATTAGGAGGATAATGCTTATTCTGATGGGGATGATTTTTATATTTTTTATACATTTAGGCCGTTACAAATTTTATTTTCATTTTATGTCAACCCCCCCCCCCCCCCCCTTCAAAAATCTTGAATATTGGAAGGGGAAGAAAAAAAAAGCGAGACAGCGAGAGTGTCGTCAAAAGGCAAGCGAAATAAATAATAATAATAAAGTGTTATTTTTCAACATTTATTTGAGTGCAAGTTACAAACGTCATAACTTACACACAAACTTTGATCAAAGATATTCCTTTTTTTTCGTCTCGGTGTTATTTATTTTTTGCCACTCCCTTTGCTAACTTTGATAACCTTGGACATAAAAAGAATTCGAAATTTGTATCAGCCTTATGTTAGCAAAATTAATACATAAAAATATAATTTAATTATTAGAATAATGCAATAGATGATACAACATTTTTAAATTGGAAAAGGTATGCAGTGATCAGTAATCTGGCCAACGTTACGACGTGTATTGTCATCGAAATGTTGAGTGAGGCTGTTTTTTGAAACAAAACTTAGGCAATGAAGATACTGGAAGGGACAAACGTTCAAAGTGATTTCGTAGAGTGATTATGATAATATTTTATTCTATGCAGTTTTCGTCTTCTAGTTTTTGCTATTTTGTGCTCTTGGTGTGTACAAAAAATGATTACTTTTTTAATATTTTTTGGCAATAACTCGATTTGTGTGGAAGCTATCTATTTCGTGTCTTCTACAAAGTTGTGTGTTTCAATGATATACAAATATATGTTGAACATTATTACCTTCTAAATGTTACATTTTTTTGTATATTCGAAAAAAACTAATTTTAAAGACAAGTCTTATAAGAAACGTTATATATACAAAACAAGAAGAGTTAGAAGAAAAGTGTTTTCGACAAAGTTTTTTTGTAAGAACTTTATCTATAACTTTGCTCAAGACACTATTTCTCTAGAGTGTATGGTTAAAAAGTTAGATTTTGCAGCGCCACTAGCGGTTGAGTTTCGAACTAAAATTTTTTGTCATGATTTGAGCCTTTTTATATATAAAATATCTTCGGAAGATCGTATGTCAATAAAACCATTATTTGGAGAGCAAATGAATTAAGTTCACGTTTTTGAGCTCTCGTACCACTGTGCACGGGTAACCAAGAAACCGCTAAGAAAGACTAGTCTTCTGACCCGTAGGTTCCCAGACCTTTTGTTCGGCGGAGCACTTTTTTAAGCTGAAATGTTTGGCGGAGCACCTGCACTTTTTAATCAATGAGTAAATGGAATCGAAAATGCAGGTTGGTTAGCTAACTTTGATAAGTGTAAATCAAGGCCCCGCTACGACTTGCCACCTCAGGCGAAAACTCTTCAGGGTGCTGACTGGAATTCAAGTAACCTTAGTGAAGAACGGATCCCAACCTCAATGAGAATTTTGATGGTATGCTAGAAGGGTTTCCGTAATAGACTATTTTCCCATGTAGGGCGGCGTATCTCCAGCTACATATATCCAAAGCGGCGGTCCTAGTATGGCAATATACTGCATTTTACTACAAATAATTCAAATGATAAATACGAATCGAAACTAGGCTAATAGGAAACTCGGTACTTGGAGCATCGGAATTTAACTCGCCGGTTCAAGATGTGGGCATCTTAGAACTACAAAATGTAAAGGTTGTAGCCATCCAAAAAGTGCGGTCGACGGGTTAACGTGACTTCCGAACGGTAGATCCTTTCGCGGGAACAACCTTTCAATACCACATCTACTAAAGTGACTGCGACTGAGTTGAACGAAGTATCGATTTCGTCATACGATACGAAAACAGATCAAGTGGGTCATTGGGTGGAGGCCCGTTAGTAACCGTTTTGCGTGTTGAGAATCAAGGGCAGATTCTTCAAATACAGTTTGATCAATGTATATTAGGGCGCCAATCATCGTATGGAAAAAAGTGACCGGAAAATTAAAAAAAAAAAAAACCCTATACAAAATGTTTACCTGCTCGAAAAAACACAATGTGCAAAATTTCAGCTCAATCGGACTTAAACTGGGGTGGCGCAAAGCGATTGAAGTTTGGCTTTTTTGAAAACCGAAAAATCACCCAAGGGGAGGGTACGTGGAATTTCGGTTTTCGAAAAATTTTTTTTGATGCCAAATGGTTTAAAAACGTATGAAACGTCGAGAATTGCTGTCATCTGAAAAAGTTTTTTTTTGCAAAAATTTACTCTCTGGGACTAAGTCGTTTTTTCAATTGTGGAAGGTGGAGTTGTACTCTAGGTTTAGAGCGGCCGATTACCGTCCTCGTGCCAACCTGGGACTCTAAACAGTGCTGTGCACGATGGCCTTTCGAAGAGACAAGGGGTTGGTGCGATTGGAATCTCGGGTCGTGTAACTTACGATCTTTCAATTTCCAAGGAAGCACACGAGTGCTCTCCGAAGTATTGAAATCCTCCAGCGCTGCAGGAGGTGTGCTGAAAGGGCTCAATGGTAAGTACGTTTCAAGATAGTCATGTCATCTACGAGGGCTGCGGCAAAACACGTGAGCTGGGGACAGCTTTTATAGTGACGGGCGAGACGTGCACAGCCTTCACCTCGGAAGTACCAAAGACAACAAGGATGAATTCTATGCGCATATGGAGCGTGAGTACGACTGTCCGCGCCAGGACACTCTTTCCGATAGTCTGAAAATCAAACTGACTCCAAGCTGTGGACTGTATAAAAGTTCCACTATTCTAGTCTTGACAAAGAGTCGTTCAAATAACTCTTCGCTGGCTACTGTTTGGCTGTTCGGTGAAATAAGGAACACTGTGCGTCTCGAGTATCTTATTTATCTATCGCAGTGGAGTTATTGTTAGCGACTCTTATATAGGCGAACCGATGTCGAATTATTTTATTTAGAAGACGAAAAAAGTACAATTTTTATTAAAAATATTATTTTGCTGCTTGCGTACGTAACAACGACCACTGCCCAAAACAAAGATCGTCATCGGGGATTTCAACGGTATGGGCGTGCGTAGTACCTGCTTCCAGAACAACCTCCTACACAAGTACACCTGAAGGTCACCAAATCAGACAGAAATATAGATCGACCATCGGTGATGGTTAAGATGCGCTTAAAACTTTCCGTTATTAACAACATTCGATACCGACGTCCGCCCCGCGACTGTAGCGACTGAAGCAGCCTAACGTCGGCGAAAACTAAGCGCATCCGCTCGATGCTGCGCTGCCGGAAGAAGACCCGCTGGAGGAACACCATTAAAACAGCCATCAACAGCGTAGGGGCCGTTCCTAAACCACGTGGTCATGTTTCGATCACTTTTTATACCCCCCGTATTCCCCGTGGTCTTTCGTGGTCTTTTGACCAAACCCCCCTCCCCCCCCTTGCGACTTTAACCACGTGGTCTTTTCATTTGCCAAGTGCCAAAAATTCACTTAAATTTTTACATTTGTATTATTAAACTTTTAGTACATTCTATATTTCTACAATGCAAAAGCCTCAATCATGACTTGGTGGTAACAATAATTTATAAGTCAGGAAAAAAGACAACGTGGTTATTTCGTTAACCCC
Organism: Wyeomyia smithii; assembly: GCF_029784165.1. NCBI lineage: Eukaryota > Metazoa > Arthropoda > Insecta > Diptera > Culicidae > Wyeomyia > Wyeomyia smithii. The sequence continues at coordinate 207,252,581 of NC_073695.1, read as the reverse complement.
CCCCCCCCCCCACCACCATGCGTGGCCTTTCGTGGTCTTTTGACAAACCCCCCTAGATGGTAGTATTCTCACGGACGACCGTGAAGGAGGCCGAAAGGTGGAGGCAGCACTTCGACAAACACCTGAATGGTCCCCAGGCAGAGGACCATGGCGGCGGAGGAAGCGAACCCGTCGGTGTGATGGCCTTTGGTTTGGAATGTGGGAACTATCGTGCTATCATTTTCCGCCGACTCTTTCCCAGGCCCGTAGCTACCGGGGGGGCTAGGGGGGCTTAGCCCCCCCACGCGTTTTCATTTCCCCACCACGCAATTTTCTCATGTATGTGATTGATATTAGGTGAAAAAAATCCAAAAGAAAAATCTGAAATATAAGCAATAAGCATTGTTGAATAGTCTCCAGTATTTTTTCAATGGTAACGATATCAGTCAGTTTTTTGGTCGAACTCATATGCCAAAGAGGATAAATTTTTCAATCTTATGGTGAGCCAGCCTGATTCGCGTCAAAGTTGAAACTGACGATCCGCATACTTCCCTTTCGGATGTCCGGTTCAGCGTCTGGGAGTGAAAATATCAGTTTTTCAAAGTGTCATTTTTGAGAAAGAACCAATCACAGTTTTATATGTTTGATTACATTAGAACAATGAAAAACAAGTTTGGCTGTGAAATTAGACCAATTTTTCCAGAAGTTTCTATTCCTCACTTCTTGATTTCTTAGATTGAGCTTTTTTTTTTCAATGTTGCTTCAGAGTAGAACTTTTAAAAACTCTCTTCTGTCCTTAGTTTTTCAATCGCACATGGTCGCACCCTCAAGACATTTGAACATTTGAAGAAATTAAGTGGACGATACACAGTTTCGCTAATCAATAGCGGTCTTCACGTCGAGCTCGAATACAAATACCCAGCCGTAACCTATGTATTAGGGTGCCAATGAAAACAGATTTTCTAAATTTTGTTTAGTGATAGGGCTCAAAAGTTTCGTCTTTAAAAAAAAATCATCAGTTCTACCGCTAAACGATTTGTTCCATTGGCCCCAGCTCAAAAATTTTTAAGCGCCAGAAAGTTGATTTTTTCCAAAAAAAATCCGAAGCATTACCGTAGATTCGACGTTTCATGAATTTTCAAGGCATTTGGTATAAAAAAAATCGATGTGCATTTTTTTCATTAGTCAAAAAGTTGAAACGAGCGGGGGCCTAGTGTGGTTGGTAACGTCTCCGCCAACCACGCTCGACGCCTGGGTTCGAATCCCACCGCCGACATAGGTGTCGATGGTTGTGAGGTGGCGTGATCCACTCACAACCAACCCAACTGGTCTAGATTCAATCCTAGCCGACACCGGGAGATTTTCTGAGGCGAAAAATCTCTGGGATCACGCCTTCCATCGCATGAGGAAGTAAAGCCGTTGGCGCCGGTCCGTTAATAAACGGGTCGTGAGTTAGGGTCCTGGGTGTGGAGTCGCCTCCCTGGGCGTCGGTGATTGGCCACAACAGTGGCGGAACTAGACCGACGGAAAATAAGCGAGAATAAAAAAAAAAAAAGTTGAAACATCGATCACACGTGTTCCCAAAGTCCGATTTAGCTGAAATTTAGCATGGGGCTTTCTTCGAGATAACAAAACTTTTAAACCTTACCGTTAAACGATATTCGAATGTTATTTTTTTTTCATACATCTCATTAGCGTACGAAGTAAATGTACGAAGCTTTTACTCAGTTATAGTAAACATGGCTGAGCCTTCGTAAAAGTTGGTCCCCTGAAGCTCAATTACACTATGTAAACCTGTTCTTTTAATTCTGCAAACTCATTAAAATATGCAGATTTTTTTCCTTCATGGTTTTTAGCAACAAGCTAGCTGGCCACTGCAAAAAAAAAATTCTAAAGTTTATATCCCTGCTTACTTTTAACTTATGCGTATAGTTATACGCATATTCGCAGTTTGTTTTTTTTTTTTGGAATATGAGCCCGGAAAACCGGATTTTCGGGAAAACGAAAATTCCTCCGGGACACCACTAAAGGTACTTTTTTCTGTCGAGCACATAACGGCTTTAAACTGCTTACTCTACAAAAAATAACGTTTTCTTAAATAAAAATTCTCTGCCCCCCACGCAAAACGGAGTAGCTACGGCTCTGCTCTCTCCGCTACCCGACAGATTTGTTTGAAGCTTTCAGGCCGGCTTCGTGGAAAGACGGTCTACGACGTTTCAAATCTTTACCATACGGCAGTTCCTCCAGAAATGCCGTGCTCACAGGTAACTGAAGACAATGATACCAGCCGTGAGTACAGGAGGCGTATAATCAGCGGAAGTCGTGCCTACTATAGGCTCCACAAGCAATTGCGGTTGAACAGACTTAGCCCCCGTACGAAGTGTAACCTGTACAAAACGCTCATAAGATCGGTTGTTCTTTACGAGCATGAAACTTGGACAATGCTCGAGGATGACTTTTGAGTGCTCGGAGTTTTCTAACGACAGGAATATGGAGCGGAGGATGAACCATAAGCTCGCACAACTCTACGGTGAACTCAGTATTCAAAAGATGGCTAAAGGTGGACGGTTGTGCTGGGCAGGGCATGTTGCAAGAATGCCGGACAACAACCCTGGGAAGATGATGCTTGTCTCAAATCCCGTAGGAAAAAGACGACCAGGGGCGCAGCAGGCAAGATGGATAGACCAGGTGGAGCTAGACCTGGCGGGGGGTCAACAACCAAGAGAATTGGAGAAACTTGGTAATCAGGCCATGCCATTATGAGGGAATACCAAATAAATAAATAAAAATAATAATAACCACTTAACGACTAACGAGGTTAAGTTATACAGGCTCATTTAGTCGCATTTTTTCCGAACGAACCCGAAGCATTTTCGAAAAGTTTTGGTGGCATTCGTGATTTTTTCTCTGGTGAACCCTACTCGAACGAGAGCAGATCGTAAACACGGAAATAATCAGAGATCACTGTGGGCTGGAAATGAATCTTGAAGGGAAGGTTTGTATATAGATTCAAATGTTGCTAGAAGAATTGGGAAAGGATGTTTCTAGCGATTGACAATATTTTCATAAAGTAGAATGTAACTATTTATCGCAATTAGGCCTCGAATTAGTAATAAACGGCGATTTTCAATTTGTATAATTTATAACTCCGACCTGATATCTTCCACCAAATATCTTCGCAGCATATATTTTCACCCAACGCAAACGGGGAACATTTTATTACTTTAGGGCAATTTTTTATTACTTATTGTGTCTTATGACTGCGCATTATACACAAATAGTAATAACCGAAAAGTAACAAAAATTATGACGGGCACACGCTTGTATGTGTTTCTGCAGGAGAACATAACGCCAAGCACCGCAATGCATGTGTTAGCAAGACTTCATTCGCTGCATTTGTGTTGATGCAACGATCAGATTCATTTTTGTCCCCTTCATCCACACATAATGAGAATCTCACCCGTCAATCTCAAATGTCTAATTAGAAACACTTTCGTTTCGACCCACAGTGTTTACCTGAAATGAAAATATCGAGCCTTTGGCATCACTATACCGAGTAACAGTGAATGACAATGAACTCATGTCCTGGGCTCAAATTAATTTGTGCCCGCTGTCAGCAGTAAGATAAACATGTATGAAAAGAAGCGGTGATATGCTATCTCGTTTTTACATATGTTGAGATGTTAGCTCTTGAAACATGGAGTGATGCCAAAGGGGTGGAAAATATGTTATACTGTCTGAACAGAGTTGCCGATGTTGCGAATATTGTTCTGGATGGGCACGAGTTTTGTATTTTCAAACAGGTGCAAATGAGTTTCCATGAACCAATTAGTATGTGTTTTGGATAGCTTGCAAGAAAGCGAATGTTTTTGTTTTTCTCTAACGCAGTTTACAGATCGTGAAGTCATTTATAGACGCATTTCAAGTCTTTGAAATCTTCAACGTTTGCATACTCTATGACGGGGAAAATGCTGCTTGGCAGCTCTTGTCATATTCTTCCTCTACTCCGTATGCATACAACGAGCGAACTAATACACGCTCACCGGATGAATTGGAGATTGAAGAAACTTGTAACATGTGCAACATATGCGACGGTGTGTGATTTTTTTTACTTGAGATGGAAAGGGAGCAGTTTTTGACAGAAAAAAATCTTGCATGTGGTTGAAACGACCATTATTAGATAGTCGTACTCCCGTAACACGTGCTAAATATATGACAGTATGTGTTGTTACTTGACTGGGGAAGAATTTTATTGCCTTTAAGGTAATAGGTTTGTTACCTAAAAGGCAATTTTGCGCTATTGCTTCTAAAGTAATAAGGAAAAGTTTTGCGTGTTGGGCCAGGCCGATGACATAAAAGCATAACGGGGCAGTCCTCATGACTGTCTTTCCATCAGTTCCCTTATTTTTTGCCATTGGATTCACAGCTGAAACAACGACGTTTCTTGGCTTCAAAAAATAAGGAACTCATGTTCCTTGTTTTTGAGTTTTGAAGATAGCTTGGCGTTTAACTTCTAATACCGAAGCTGTTCTTCATTTGGCATGGATCCTCATCGAACAATAACTCCAATTCAGCGTCTTCGAAGATTTTTTACCTTCCTTTACGCGGACAGTTGTCAAAATCGAAATTACTGTCTTTAAAGCGACAGAACTGATCACGGCACATTGCTTCACTTAGAGAAGCAATTCTGTAAACTTTTTTCAACTCTCGATGCACTTCAGGCCTCGTTTTTTTAATGAAATGAGAAAAGCAATACTTCCTGTAAATAATGATTGTTTCACATAACCAAAAGGGTATGACGCCCCCATAAAATCACTTAAGTATCAAAGCGGTTTGTTTGCAACCAAATTTCGGATATGTCAAAACCAACCAGCATTTACTGCTGGTGCTATCTATTGGTATATAGCGTGAAGGAAGTTGCGTACTAGAGATGGTCGGGTACGGGTAATTCGATTTTCGTGCATTATGAGAATTTAATTATTAACTTTTCATGCCTAGGTGCAAGGATGGAAAAAATCGTACCACATAACAATCATTCGGGTATTATTTCTGAACGTGCTATTTATAAGCTTTCAATCCTAGCAAACCATCGCTATTGAAAGTTACACATTCTCAAGCTTCCAAGAGACAACTTAGAGCAAAGAAATATATGGTAGCTTTCTTTGATGATTTTGTTTCAGTATTGTCTGCTTTTGGCGGAGCGAGCAACATATAGCGAGTGTCTCACGAAAGAATCGTAAACGATTGCACTCAAGCGATCGCAATGATTCTTTCAAATGTTGGTTGCTTGTAGGCGTAATTCGGCTACTTCACGTCGTTCTTTCACCGTGATATACCACGATGATTCTTGGTGATTTCAAGTATCAGATGCTAATGCACCATGCTACAATTTCCGTAAGCATTGATGATACCTATTTGCTCCGGCAAGCATACAATTGAACGCAATCTAACGTTCATTTGGATTCATAATTTTGTATCACTGGCGATAATATCTCAAAGCTTCTCGCGATAATGTTGAATGCAAGTGAACTTGGATACAATAAATACTATCGTGTTTGAATCATTCAGTCTGCTTCTATGGTATTCGGAACTCTTAAAAGCGAAAAACAATCAGCAGCGTTTCTATGGAAAACTTGTACGCGAGTGGAAATAGTTGAACGATAACTGATAAATCAAAGAACACATTTGCATGAAATATTGCTAGTGAGTGAACTTTTCCATGCTTGCCTAGGTGTTTTAGCATAGTTTTGGTCTGGGAGGGAGAAACGGATACGAAGCTGTGGGAAAGTCAAATGAATCAGAATGAGTTGTCAATTTGAACCAGGAGAAAAAAGCATCTTGTGTAGCAGGTATTGTAATAACTTGAAGGTATCGCCTTACTTGATAAAATAGTTAACGCAAGCATTTTTGTGTATTCAATGTGGTTACCCAAAATATTTTGGTTAATGTTTACGTAAAATAATAAATTTCATACACTTTCAGTAATAATCCTGCCAGCGTATTTCGAATCTTAAACTTGCGCTTTCTGGATTTACGGTCCAAGCCGGCTTTCTTTAAAAATTTGAGGAAATGCTTTACCAACTTCTGTTTTATGTAGCGACAATTTTGTAGTTGCACCGGTAACGCCATCAGTGATTTCTGTGGAAGGATGATAGCATTTTTCTTGACCTTGGACTTATTCGAAAAATACTTATCATGATAACATCCATACACGCAATAAAATTCATAATATTTTCTGAAACATAATATTTCTGTCCTTTGATAAGCTACGAATTTTGGAAGTTTGCCGTTTTTTTGAAGCATTTTTGTTGTTTAAACGTGTAATATGTGGAATAACTCCAACGTAATTATTACTCGAGTAAACTGTCGTTTGGTAACAATTTTGAACTATACACTTCATCACGGTTGAATGTTGATTTTCGTTTCACAAAATAGTGAGGCATTAAATTGTAAAATTATTGCAACTCTGCGTAAGTCTGTGTAAATATATATAAACTCAAAAATCTGAAGAAACTGACTCGAAAAATCTGTGTTTTACAGACAAATTTGCCTATTTAGTATTCCTGATTTGGCTAAAAACTTAGTTCGAGTCATGCTCGTGTTACAGCAGGAAGATAGTTACACACAAAAAACGACAAATGTGCGTTTCATCTGTTTCGACAGATTTTTAGTGTAGTATTCGTTTCTTACTCCCTGGTCTTGGTTTGCACTGTTATCAGGGATGCCGCATGTACAGAAATATCTGTGTTATACCGAATTTTAGATTCCAGGTTGCGAGGATGTGCACATAAAACTCGTCGTTTTTTTAAACTCTACCAGACATGCATTTCTCACCATTCTCCGTGTTGTTCTAGTATGGTAAATTAACATATAGTGGACCCCTTCCCTATAGTGGACCACCCGCCAGATTAATTCATTTTATGTGAAAACTCGAATGATTTCCAGAAAACTTCCATCTGGAAACATCTTGTCCAGCCAATCTGCATCACAAACACAAATTAATAAAATAAAAGGGTCCACTATAGGTTAATTTATCCTGATCTTCTGGTTGTTTCGATCTGGTTCTCTATTAAGTTATTATGAATCTTTTAAAAAAAAATCTATTGAATTTTTTTTTGATCTCTCGAAAACAAAATAAAAATTTCCAGCATTTCATATGAATCATAAGTATACATACAAAATAAATAATTGAAATCTTTGATCAATTTTAATATGAGGTAACTAACACGAAAATGGAACCCAAATTCTCCGTACACAGTCATGAATAGATATTTTGCTATTCAAATGGTCAAATTTTTCAACATCAGACGAGCGGACTTTCTCAGTGACAGGTGCTGCGCTGGATTCCAAAAGAACCAATATGTCGCCTGGAACTCTGGGTTCATTAACATTCGTTCACATGAACACTCGGTTCTAGGCTAACTCCGGCCATCATCTCGAGAAACCACATATGACAATCAGTGCATAAAATGTGCGAGGTAACCAGGTAGGGGAACTGCTCCATTATTCATCTCAGCCCGTATATTCATCTCATTCAACATGTAAACACAATTGAAAACAGAAAAAAACGCATATTTTCTATTTAAACTAATCTGCTAATTCATGGAATGAATTCTTCTTAGTTCACTTTAGATTCCTCATAAAGTATAATCCTCAAAAAACTCACTTAAAAGCACTAAATTTGATATTATAGTCGGGCATCAGCACTCAAAAACTCATTTAATTCAATCACCTACCTCAGAAAACAAAATCCGCGCATTGTTCTATACGGCTACAACGGGACTCGGTCAGCAGCCAACCAAAGTTTTTTCACTAGCGAACCACTTTTTATTTTAATCACTAAACAAAATCACTCACTACACTAAGAATACTTTAATCTTTGAAATGTTCATCTCAAATTTCCTAAACAAGCTTGAATTAGCAGAAATATATGAGATGAATTTCTGCAATTTCTAAATTTCAACTGTATGTATTTTCATCTGTTTTCACTGCGTTGAAGAAAATCAAGAGTTGCCAAATCAGTTTCTGTTAATACGAAAAAATCATACTGAAAATGTTGAATTATTCCGACATAATTGACATAAAACTACAGCACTGTAGTGGTTACCTAGGTTACCATATTTTGCACGTAAACAACTGCAGCGGATATCTAGGTAACCTACTACGACGGGCTGCGACTACGTTCATTCATGATAATGTGATTCATTCATGATTAACAGTGAGATTAATATAGGGGCATCGTGTGATGAATAATTAAACAGTGATTCAAGTTTTGAGATGGATATGGAAGCATTGTTAAAAATGGTTTGTTTTACAAAATTCGAGATAAATCTAGCTAATTTTACTAAATATACAATGCTAAACGATGCCATAAGAGTACGTAAGCATATTCAGCTTATTTGTTCAATGATTTCGTGAAAATTTGGTGTTTAATCCGTGCATTCTTCGTGAATATCGGCTTAATGAGATGAATAATGGAGCAGTTTCCCTATTTAAAAAAAAATAATAATAAAAAAAATCCAGGACGGGTCGGGTACCGGCAATTTCGGGGTATTTTTCTTTCGGGTACGGGTCGGGTACGGGTAGTTGAAAAAAAAATTCGGGTTCGGGTCGGGTACGGGTATTTTAAACAAACCCGACTTCGGGTTCGGGTCGGGTACGGGTTTAAAAATTCTCGATGAGTCGGGTACGGGTCGGGTACGGGTAACAAATTTCCCATACCCGACCATCTCTATTGCATACCAGTTATCTAGCCTTCTTTCACTGCCAGAAATATTTGAATAACTTTGATATTCGTAACAAACACAGTTTGAAAATCGCAGAAGACAATTGATAGAAAAGTGTAATTTAAAAAAAACTATGTACCTTGCTCAACTTTGGTTTTTTTTTTTTGCTGATATTACATCGAAATTAGCACCAAGCAAAATTATAAGAACACAGGTTAAGAAAAACCATTGGAATATACTCACCATTCAGCAATAACAGGGAATAAAATGTCCGAGTCAACGACGAATCTGATAAATAAAAAGAATTAATAAATCAGGTTAACCAAATATCGTACGAAAAAAGTTCATATATTCTTACTTCTCAATTCCCGAGAAGTTTGCTGGTTTTGCCTGCAGCCCACTATCCGTGTTGGGTCCAGCCTGTAAATGAAAGTAAATGATAGTTTTGCTGTAATCATTGTTATAATCGATGATTCGGGATTCTAACTTCAAAATAACTAGAGTGCAGCATACAAGACAGAATAACATCGCAACAACTTTATTTGATTGAAATTAAAATCTTATCGAATATTACATAAAGCTATCATCAAACGTTCAAAGAGCATGGGCTAACAAGCTCAACACTCAAGAAGAAGCTGAGCTCAAATTTCATACCGTTTATTCTTATCAAATTTCGGCATTGAGAAAGCGCGTGATTTTTATCTCTCCGAGCGAGACTAATGCCCTAGGCGTCAAGTCAAGCGGGGTTACGCACGTGGCAAAATCATCATCTTTCAAGGATGCAAAAATGGAACCTCGTGCGTTCAGTGTCTACTTTTTTGGTGACTTGCACCAACATCGGCAGATGAATTTGTTTGTTATCAAAATACACACTCCGCTGTTTACCGTTCACACATTGTTGAACAGGAAAAAGAAACGATAATGCAGACGAAGGTTAGCTCACGCTTCTCGAAAAGCCGCGATCAAGTTGCATTGTTACCGTTTGCGTGATAAGATTAGACATCTAAGCTTTTTGAGTGATATCTCCAGAAGCTAGTCATGTGAGGATATTTTAAACTTACAGAAATGGCTATCTTCAGTTTGAGAATTGCCCTTTTCTATCAAATTTTACTCATTGATGGAGTCTGAAAAATTTTTGAACAAACGTGCACTCAGTGACGGTATGGTTAATATACCATGATATGGTATATGCTAAAACTACATCCATACGCAAAACGTAATACGATAAATAGTCGTAACTTACGAGATGAGAGTCACATTACATCATTATTCATTCAATAACGCTGCATTTTGTTTGCAAACAACAGAATATAGATGGCGTGTTTGTTCAAACACAAACCACTAGTAAAATAAACACGACCCTTGATTTGTTTGAGAATTGAATTCTCAAATAAATGAAAGTTATCATCGACACCTTTGAATGACATGTCTAACTTCTTTTCATTATACTTGATTACAGAATAGGAAATAATGTTAGTTTCTAGAGTTTAAATTACCGTTTCCTTAACGTTATTTCATTGTGTGCAAAATGCTTTCATCATAAACAATTTCGCACCACACCAAGCTACGGTGAAACTGACACACGGCGAAATCGGATATGTCTAATGCGACCGCAGAAGGTCAAACTAATTCATGATTGAGATTTTTCGTCTGCGTAACGTCTAGCCGTGGTAATTTCGACTCGTTTTACGCGTCACTAGGGAGACAGACAGCAAAAAAAACGCTCATCGACGGTGATCTGCGCATAAAAATTAGTGATGAACATAGCAATTCGGAATGAATCGTTCCATAAATAATGCTACTTTCCTTTACAATTATTAGCTGTTAGGTTTTGCTTGGTTGAAATATTGCCAGCTTTTATAAACGAACGTTATATTCACCTGTTTCCTTGAAAATATGTCTTAAACCAAATGTCAATGATACAGCTTGGTTTCGAAACGTAAATAAACAACAGTGTGTGTTCGATAATGGAGGAAGATTCCCCACTCTAATCAGATATAAAGCAGGGTAAACATGTTTACGGTTAGGTTGAACTTCCGTCGCGGTACACTTGATAACAGGTTGTTTATGTTTTGGGTGTTTTGTTTTTATTTTGGTAACCAATTAACGCCGCCTCGAGTTGACATTAGAGATAGCCGCCGCTGAAGGTTTTTTGTTTGATACGCCATGTCATGTTTTTCCTAAACGACTGTCAGCTGATCCGGTGATAACATAACCTTGATAAACTGTACTGTTGTAAGCAAAATGTTTAGAAACAATGCACTTAGTATGAATTTGACAATAATAATCGCTGTTTCTATGGCAATTCCTGTCAGCGCAATAAAATGCGTCTCGTTGTAATTAATGTGATTGAAAACTGGTTCGACTGGACAATTTGTACGGCTAGTGCAATGGACGTCAAAACAATGTTGACCGGCTTCCGTTGTGATTCACTTTGACAATGAAAAACTGTTTGCACGGTTTAACTTCTAAAATTGTAGAACGATAAGGCCTGTCATTTTTTTAGGAGCAAAACAAGTTCCAATTTGCCCAATGATCAAAAATGAGAGTGGGTTTCAATTTTAGACAGGTGATTGTTGAGGTTGTTTTATTTGATGAATTAATTAATTTATGATCTTTTGATTTTATAATTTCATGAAGAATATTGTTTGCGATAGGAGTGTCTGTGTTAGTAATTCGTGGTGCTTATGGTATGCCACTAAAAATTTGAGTTTCGAACGACCTGACACTGGCATACTGTTGAACAGAAGGTAGACAACACAATTCACCCACCTCTATTTCGCCTTGTTTTCATTTTTCCTTCAGTTTTGCTTGTTTAAATGCGCCTGTATTTTTAGGACAATCTTGATCCGCCCTTTACTGTCGCCTGTTAACGAAATATTTCGCAAATAAGCCCATTGCTTCAAAACAATAAAAAGGATCTAACTCCAAAGTATCTTTTGTTTTGGGTAAACTATTCTTTCACCCTTCACTAAAAACTTGATTTAAATACATTTATCGATCATTTTAAAAGAAAGGATTCTTGCCATGAATTTTGTCAGTCTGTTCAAAGCCAATGGTGTAATGAAACGATTTGTTTGAATTTTGATAGTTGCGCCCTAATCGCAAATCACTCCGGAAATATACTTTGGGTAATGAGGACAATTGAAACCAGATATCAAAAGAGAAAACTATCCAACAACGACTTGATAAAATTAAAAAGAATTAAAAATGGGCTTGAGTACATTCTAGTTTATTTTCACTGTAATCACTATGAATTGCAAAAGAGTAATCATCAACTTTCCAATTTAAAGCTGTTGCTGCGGGAGCCAAATTTGAAATGAACGTAAACGGCGACCGTAACCTTTCAGTTGGTCTGAAGAAGAAACCGTTAGAGTCAATAGAATCATAGCGCTAGCCCCGCAATTGCCCTGTACACCAGTCCCTCCCATTACCCCTCCGACATTCTAAATACAATGCATGTTCTAAAGATCTAAAATACAAAAATAATATATCTGGCAACACTTCCGGTCAAAAACAATTTTTTTTTGGATTCCTTGGTTTATTTTCTTCAAATTTCACCTATCACTATTTTCCGGGTGTCTTACGTCTATAAATTGTAAAAAATGGATTACGAAGTTAACAACTTGTTTCGAAAAATGTTATATCTCGAGATTGGCTCATATTACCTCGGGATGATAGTTGTTTCTTATGTGAAATTTTCCAAGAAACACGATGAAATTATCAAATTTAAAATCAAAATGGCTGCATTTCCCGAAAAATGTAAATTTAGTTTTCAAATACAAAAATAATTTATCTGGCGACACTTCCGATCAAAACTTATATTTTTTCTCGATTCCTTGGTTTATTTTCTTCAAAAATCATTTATCAGTATTTTTAGGACATCTTACGTCTATGAATTGTAAGAAAAAGAGAAAAGAGATTTTGAACAAAAAATGCATGACTTTGCAATAAACAAGGGGGTCCCACAGAGCGGTGGGTTATCCAATCGACACCAAATTTGGGATTTTTCCAAAGTGACAGTAGATGACTTTCGGCAAAATCTGTGATGGTCGTCTCCAAGTTTGTGTTTTTCGTGGTCACTTCGTATGGAATGACCCAAATATAATTTTAGTCTTCTTCGAATCACATCTTGAGTCATACTTATAGATACTAAGTCCTGCAGTTTGTTGGACTCGTTCATAAATCTACTTGTGGGTTCGTGCTGTATGTAGTTTATTGATTCACGCTAAACTGATTATAGTTGTTGCTCCTGAAGGCTATACTTTGGAAGACCAACTACACTCGCGAAATCGAGTTTCGTTCTGACAAGATTGAGACTGCAAGAATTGCATAAGGGCCCGTAAACTTCCGTCCGAATCGTCGAGAGGAAGAGAGAGCAAAGAGTTCTATCGATTCCTTTACCATTTTTATCAATATGATCGTTGAATATAAGAGACTGGTCCATTGCCACACCAGGTCTCGAACGTTATCTACGCGTAGTAAAATGGAAGGTCCTTACATGGAGACCAACAAAATTCGTCGAACTCTGCTGGTGTACGTCATGACAGAGCATTTACTATCATTTATACACGCAAAAGTTGGAGTGTGCGTAACCAGATCATTTATGAGCGAAATTAGCGCATTTACTGATTAAAATTGGAACCAGTACAGCGCATGGCGTTGGGCATAACGCATTAAATGCTCTAGCGTATTTTGAATGTATTGCGCAGCTCCAAACCACTACACTTATAAAGCATCAGCCGATGTTTAGAAGGTTGGCATCGTTAAAACAGTGCAACCAGCAATCAATACTGATAAGTTGGGTACTCCATTGTCCATTGTCCATTGAAGAAATTTTTGACTGATCGATTCACTTTCATGAATCAGATCAGGTCATTTGAAAACATCATTCAAACATTAACAATAAACAAAAACATGAGATTAGTCCAAAACATTTTGCATTTAATTATGACTCTGGTTTTATTCACATGCATTCGATTCTGCGTTACTGGTACCAGCGTCAATAACTTCCGCGGCAACAAGGCTCGCCATTGGCTGTTTCGGTTGCTGACGATTTTTTGGGATGCACGAGCCGTTGATACGCACCGGCTCGCGAAAGTAAAAAACGGTTTTTTGAGCGCCTCGAAACTGATCGTTCGCCCGAAGCCGAAGTCTACCGAGACATTACGATTTTTGTGTATATGATACATATTCTGATTTTGATCTATGTCAATGTATTCTTTGTACAACTTTTGCGTTATGCGCATCACGCATTGGTTGTGCGAAGTCAGAGCAAATTCTGGGCGAATTGAAAGGACACATTGGATGATTGAAGCTTGAACTTTTGCGTGTACTAAGTCCATTTCCATCAACGAATCTCTCAAAGTTATTCAGATTTTCTTTAAGTAGTTTACAATCTTCGGCGATAATTATCGGTGGGAAAATTTTCACATCACCTGCATAAATGAGTACTACGCTTTTTATGCAATCTTTTCACGTGGCTTTTTTAACGCGAGTTTTTACAATAACTCGGATTATTTTCACGCGATTTTGAAGGATAGTTCTACGCGATAATTATTAAGTTTATTATAAGTAAATCTAATAAAAAGTGAATAAAGTGAAAAAATAATGGTATGGTTCAAGAAAATATGATTTTCTAATCAATAAATATTTTTAATATATTTGTTCCAAAATTTCTGTTATTATCAAATAATGGACAATCTTCTTGAATTCGCGAAAAAGGAACAAAACATTCATTGTATATTGACGCAAGTCAATAATAAATCGAGAGTTTATAGCAACGTCGTTGCTATAAACTCTCGATTTAAGAACGAAATCTAAAGTTTGAAAATATAGAGAAACTTATTACCCTGATTTTCAATGAACTTTTATTTTGAATGCACTATAAACGCATGTTGTGTGTCTTGGTCCCATTTTTATATATATTTCGAGCATTTTCGGATCTTTTTATTGAATTGATTTTTTCAAATCACGCGGTTTTTTATACGCGGTTCAATCGTTCAAAGACCCCAGTGTTTTGCTCGATCCATGAAAGTTTGCAACTTATTCTTGACCATTACAAATAACAATGGACCCATGCCGAATGTTTTGTTGGATACCTGAACCCTCTAGTGCCCAAGTTAATTTCTAGATGGACTTCGGTAAAATCACTATGAATCATTATAAACACTTTTTTAATTATTTATTGAAGCTTTTTAAAGATTCGACTGAAGCCCGCCAAATGGCGGCATTGGGCACTAGAGGGGTATTCACAAAGGTTAGCCACAACCGAGAATCTGTTGTGCAGCTGAAATGCGCTCTCGAATTTGTTCGTAAAGATGGGAATCGAATAACTTGGGCACAGTGGACTGAATAGCTGTACCCCCGTGGTTCTCAGCCTTTGATGATGATGATGGTCCCACCTCATACCCCTACAAAGATGAACGAGATCCGTTTTTGAGAATTGGGGTAATATGGGAGTTTTTCCAATAACGGTTGGTGCGAAGTCAGCTAACAGACACCTGAAAAAAGAACTCTGGCAGTGGGGGTGAAACTTAGGGAGTTATGCTGGGGTAGTTACACTCGTCCTGTTCCGGACCCACTAAAACCCCTTCGTCTCCAGTCCTGATCTTTCTGGGACGACGATAAAGTATTACGTCGGGGAGTGGCTTTTGTGCTTGGTGCATCGCCTTTACTCTTATAACCTCCTAGCTAACTACCTGGAGACTGGCATTAAGCTATCACTAGCGTGTTGGTGGTTGATCCACCACACACGTTGCAGTTTCAGGTCAATCTGAGAGGCACATCCTTTGGACTAGGTTTTTCATAGTAGTGCCTGGCCCGCTTACTGCAATCATATCGTCCTCGCAGCCTCTGCAGCATCCACACACTCGGGACACATGGGGGACCCCGCGTGTCCGAGAAGATATTGCCTGAAGCAACCATGGCCAGACAGGATCTGTGTCAGGTGAAAGTTCACTTCGACATGGTGTCTCCCGAACCAATCAGATACCTCTGGAACAAGTCGGTCCGTCCATCTATCCTTCGTGGAGTTGGACCATACCTGCTGCCATCGGGACATCGAGGATGACCTTTTGGTATGCCCTTTGTGTCACATCGGTCAAAACATTCACCTTAATGGCGATGCTGATAGGCATCATGCCGGACAAGACAATCTTTGTCTCGTATAAGTCGTATAGCACTGTACGGTACACACTAGCAACTGACCTCTGTATTATGTAGCGCTAGGTCCAGTGCATCCAGTCTTTGATCTTGCGTATACAGTGCGCGCCCGTCAACTCGATTTCTTCGATCGACTCTCAATTAGGGTGGTCGGTATTACCGACTTTTTGAAAAACCGGTATTCATAAATCATTCGGTATTCATAAAAATAAAAACCGGTAAAACCGGTAGAAAAACCGGTATTTTGAAGTAGAATACTTCTCTCAGGAAGTTCGGCTACATAGGGATGTGAAATGAAAATCTAAAACCGAAAAAAGTGAAAAATATGTCCAATTTCAAATGCTAATAAATCGGTTAGTATTCGATGGATTTCCTTCGTTCTTGCAGCAATAGATTGGAAAATCTTCTAAGATTCTTCCCAAAATAAGATAATTGTAATTTTATTATTCACACTATTGTACTATTGAAAATAGTCAAGCCTTGTCAAAACGAAAAATTCGACCTCTGATTGGTCGTTATATGCTTGCTTCCCAAGCACGGTCGACAGGATCATATACCTTGCAATTGAAAACATGCTATTTGGCCTATATAAGAGCCTGTTTCAGCCGGAGCCGCTCATAATAGTTCTAGACAGCGACAACAGCAGTCGTCCTTCCTTAGCAGCAGCACTAGCCCTGTGGTTGGTCACCACGTCCCAGGAGCAGCGCGGTTTTTCTCAGCGTGTGTCGCCAGACAGCCATTATTCCCCCCGTGTTGGGGCAGCATGAAGATTGCCATCAGGAAATCCAATTTCGGAAATCAAAATGCCTTTTTTAAGGCAAATAAACAAGTCATTGAAAGTTAATAATTTTTGTCACCGCAAGCAAGTATTCTGTGTTGCATCCTAGCGATTTAAATTTGTCGCACCCGTCTAATTTACTGAATGTGAAATAGCTTCCACAGTGCATGTTGTCCGTGTATCTTAATTCCCCCAATGTTAGGGCAGCTCAAAGGTTGTAATTAGCAACCGATTTTGAACCGCAAAATGCTTTTTTCAAGGCAAATAAAAAAATAATTGAAGGTTAATAATTTTCTGGCATCAACACAAGCAGACATTCTGTGCGGGATGCAATCAAATTCTGTTGTAGTTGTCCAATTTTTACTTTATTTAGTAATCCCCCCACTGTAGGGGCAGCGCAAAGGCTGCGATCAGCATGACCAACTTTGAATAACAAACGGTTAACATTTATTCACTAAAAATTCATCCAATTCACAACAGGCTTTTGTCTGAGTACAATAATTTGCACAAAAAGACATTAAAAATTTTACCGCATTATTAGACGCGTTTCTCCAGTCATGCCTCGTGAACGTGAAGGTTCCCTATCACAGACATAGATTTCGTGCTCCAGCACGTTACAACACGTGGAAATTGTCTTTTTACTAGTGCAACATTTCTTGGAAGTGTTTTATTATTCTCGGGTAAGAGACTACGAGTGCATTTATTGCATTTATTGAGAAATCCATCGGAAGTGTATTCAGTGCTATGTCTAAATATATGAACGCCAAATACAAGCGTGATGCTCGGAAACGCGACGCCAGCATGGCATGGCGGACGCGAAGGACCAGCATGGGGGAAGTGCAAGTACCAGTACGGAGGTCAATGTAAAAGCAGCCAGAGGTAACACGTGTCCAACCTCTGGTTGGGACGCTGGAGAAGGGCCTTCTACTAGAGGTAGGAGAAATCGAACCATTTATTTATTCCGTATGCTCTCATGTCTAATTTACCTTGGATATAATACTGCGAAAATGATGAAATTTATATATTGTCGTGCATGCAATATAAGCATAACTTTTGAACTCTCCTAAGGGATGTAATAAAAGGCAAAATAGTTCTAACATTTAATTCTCATCATTTTCGTTGCATAAATAAAGATTTACAAAAGGTACAACAGTTTACTGAAACAAAAGGTCTGAACTGTGCCTAAAAGGTTCCGCACATAATATACCATAAGTCCTCATCTAAATCTCATATCTGCATAAAAGAGCACGAAAAGTTCTGATTGCATTTTTGAAGTAGAATACTTCTCTCAGGAAGTTCGGCTACATAGGAATGTGAAATGAAAATCTAAAACCGAAAAAAGTGAAAAATATGTCCAATTTCAAATGCTAAGAAATCGGTTAGTTTTCGATGGATTTCCTCCGTTTTTGCAACAATCGATTAGAAAATCTTCTAAGATTCCTACCAAATGCAGGAAATTGCAATTTTTTTATTCGAACTATTGTACTATTGAAAATTCTTAAGCCTTGTTAAAACACAAAATTCGACCTCTGATTGGTTGTTATACGATTGCTTTCCCAAGCACGGTCGACAGAGTTATGGACCTAGTAAATTGAATAATGCATTATTTGGCCTGAATAAGAGCCTTCATCAGATATTAAACAGATATTTCATCAGATATTAAACTGAACAACTGAAATTTGAAGAACACAAATGAATATTTGAAGAGTTAATATTTTCGCTATAATCCAAAGTTAATTATCTTCATCTACATGCATACTCCGCCTATTATTATGTATTTGCGTCGCTTAGTGTTTGGCTACGGTGGTGCAAAACGCAAATGACGGCGCGATGCGATTCGGCAAGACGAAATGTGTTGAAATGTATAGCTCTACTTCGCCGTAAAAAGAGCTGTACATTTCACCACGGTAAGACGAATCGCATCGCGCCGTCATTCGCGTTCTGCATAACTGTAGCCTTTGTTCCGTTTCCGTTCAATGATGTCGTATTTAATGTGCATATTACAATTCGGCAGCACTTCAACTGCTCATTTGCGCAAAATTTTAAAAATATTCAATACACTTTATTCAAAATATCAAACAAAATGAAATGAAATTAGAAAAAATGACTGACACGCAAGCAGCCGGGTTATCTTTCTTTCAAAAGTATTCTACTTCAACCTTGCGGTCGTGGCTTTGCATACAACCTTCCTTTAATTTTTTTTTATCAGATTAATACAAACCAGGGGTGACTCGTAGACTTTTAACCTACTTTTCCAACCACAAAATTCTTAAAATCGTAGTTTGGGGAAGTAATGATGATTGTCCGCGAAAACACGCAAGTCATTCTCTCTGTACTATTTAAAAATAAAACTGAAAAATAATTAAAGATATAGAGTGTCGAACGTCTCAGTTTTATGCAAAAACCTGCCGAAGTAAACCACTGCCAAAGACGTCACCTACACAAATTTGGATTTGAAATTTATTTTTTGCTTATCGTCTCAGGTTGCATCTATGTATGGACGTGTCGCTGCAAAATTATGTTTTTGCATTTATGAGTACCTATGCTTCATTACGGTTTAGTTTTTTTTAAGCTTTGGACCTCTGCGACCATTGTTTTGATCTCTTGTGGTATATGTTCCACATACAACACTGGATAAATTTAACAGTGTTTGAAAAACTTCAATGACTGAATCTTGTGATATGATTACAAAGAACATAATTTCAAAATTCATGTTAACGAAAAAACATGCAGATTTTTATTTCAATTTTCATTCACATCGCAAAACTTAGTTTCAAATTAGTGAATAACTTTCAAATTCTTAGAATAACAATATATGAAACTGTTGAGAAGAGTATATGAATGAAGAACAAAAAAGAAATAAAAAGAGATGACGTCAGACCAGAATTTACTTTTCACGAATCCAAAGGAATCGAAGGTGAATACTTCTTTATTCTGTTCGATGTTATTTAAACAGTTCGTCCAAATTATTTATTATTATAATTATTTTATTTATTTTAGCTTCTGATAGAGAAACGAAAAATGTGGCATATGAACAAGTTTGTAATGGAAATAGAAATAAATATTTAAAATGAGAGGTCAAAAATATATAAAAATATAGAAAATTATAGAAAAAGCTAAAATTTTAACACGACCAAATCCGGGACATTCAGCTGGTTGCTAATAAAAGCCCGCTGCGGTATGGGCGACGAAGCTTTGATCATGCTACAGCTATTTAAATTCCACTTTTTCAAGAAACAGTAATTTTTAGGATGAAATTCTTTATTGGTTGATTATTTCATCCTATAAACACTTTGTATCAACAAAAAATAAATTCTTTATGCAAATTTTTATTTATTTATTATATTTTTTAGTTTTACTTTTAAATAGCACAAAATGAATAATGACTTGCGATTTTTCGCTGACATGATTGTGATTACTGCCTAGTTTGATTTTCATAATTTGTATTGAAACTGGTAGGTTCAAAACCCACGAGTTGCCTCTGTGAGTATGAGTGTGTAGAGAGATTAGCTGTTCTATTTAAAAAATAAATGTTTTGCTTTATTGATATGAAGTTTTTTGACATATTATCGATACACATAAACACATCGTCTGAATCCATGCAGAACATGCAAAACGATAACTAAAATTGATAAATAAGTAAGGGTAAATTAATATTCATTGTTAATATAATATCAATTTCAATGTTGCTCCTGTCTAAATGTACTTATTATATATATCGTCATGTGATTTGTAACGCCTACCTAAGTGGGTAGCATTCAATAGCCTTACAATGATTTATAAATATTGTGATATGTTTTTTTTAATTTAAAGAAAAATACCGAAAATACCGGTTTTTTCGCCTCTCCAATACCGGTATTTCGGTATTGAAAATTTCGGTTTCTGTTTTACCGGTAAACCACCCTACTCTCAATAGACCTCTAGCATTATGTCGTCTGCAAAGCCACGATCACAACTCCTCTATGGAACTTGAGTTTTAACGCACCGTCATAAATGACATTCCACAATAGTCCAAAGTCTGTGTCGAACAGACAGTAGCCCTGTCATGCAGAATAGCCATCGCAACCTAGTAAGGTAGAATGCAGAAATACAGCTACTTAAAACAATCAAGAAAATACTACGGATCGAAACAATCTGCCTAGGCAACGAATTAAGGACGACGGTTGAAAACTGGGTACTTGGAATTGTAGGTCGCTGAGCATCCTAGGTTGCGGATCCCGTCACTTCAGAATCGTAGAGCTGCAGGAACTTTGCCGGAAACGAGAAACCGTCGGATGCGGATTTGTGATTATGGATGCAGATGTAGATGAGGATGTCAATTTTCATGCGGATGTTCCGCATTCGCGGATGCCGATGCGGATATCCGTAGCATGTCTTGTGCTTTATTTTTGCTAATTTCACATGACCATGTCCCTCCCCAGTACAAAAGTTATTTAAGCGAGCAGTAAATACACCGAGGGAAATTTTTCTACAAAATTTAATGAAGCGATATTTTTTTTCAATATCCGCATGGTATGATGCAGCTGCGGGTGCGAATACGGATGTCAATTTTCATGCGGATATCCGTAACAGCCCCGGTGCTACTCCATCATCAACGAGCGCCCGCATGAAGCGAGATTCATAGTCGCAAAAGTATCGTTCTATGCTCAGTTGGAGAAGGTCTACGACAGGTGCTCGCGATCCATATTAGGATCGTCATCGACGATATGAACGCTCCGATCCGAAGACATCTATAAGCCGGTGATCTGCAGACCGAGACGAACAATAACGGCCAAAGATGTGTAAACTTTGCAGCTTCCTGATGACTTCGGAGTAGAACGCTCGGAGAACGGTCTTCTGCCGCAAGTACAGCCACAAACAGGGTGGCCACTCAAAACCCGAAATTAAAATCCCGGTTTTCTCCCGGTTTTTCCCGGTTCGTTCAAATATTGGTCCTGGTTAATTGTACTTTTGAATTCTGTAGTTTTACATGTAGTTTAGGAATAAAAAAGCGTGACTTTCGATTTACATCTCAATATGCTCTAAGTCACTTTTTGACGTGTTCAGCCTTATTGGAATCAAGAGATATAGTCGCAAAAAATCGAAAAATGCGACGGATGTCACCTTTCCGAGAGGAGATGTCTACAAGTATCTTATAAACAACGCATATAATACTCATTACCGAGGAATTCTAGGCCAAATTAAGTTTGAAGGAATCGTTTTTACTTAAACCAGATAAGATTCAATATATAAAAGAGTAATATATAAAAGAGTATTTTCATAACACTTAAAACACGTTACTTCAGCAGCTCACGCATTTCCTCATCAATATCAATTTCGTGTCCTCCTCCGGCAACCTGTACTGTATCGTACACCAAGCGCTGAGCTACAAGTCTGTCTATTTCCAAATTTATGACTACGCACTCCTTGTTCACGAAGAAACCTCGATCTAACGTGGCATTGCCATGCGATAGAATCAGAATCTTCTTAATAAACACAATAAAGTTAGGAAGTTTCTTGCCTGAAGCAGCTATGAGATCTCTACAAAAAGTATCAAAGTAGGAAGTCAGCAATGTCTTCGTCGAATGCATACTCAATAGTTGTAAGTATTCTTGGCGACATCTATCAGCTACAGTTCCCGCGAGATTATCGTTGTGAACCATTTGCTCTAGGCAAAATTCGAGCCATTTGAATGCTACTTCCGGAGACGCTCTCCCAATCTCACTCGATTTTCTCAGAGATGGCTGGACCGATCTTCATGAAATTAATTGCAAATGAGAGGTCTAATTGCCCCATAAGACCCTATTGAATTTCATTGCAATCAGATTTTCAGTTTAAAGGTTATGTTCAAAAATGTGAAAATCACGAAACATCATTATCTCAGAAACTACTCAACTGATTTTAACAAAATTAGTTTAAAATGACCGAGCTACTTAAAAAACCCTTAACTTTTGAGTATCATGAAGATTGAACGTGTGGTTCAGAAGTTATTTAAAGAAACGTGTTCTAGAGAGTGTTTAATCTCACTAATGTTTCTCAGAGATGGCTGAACCGATTTTCACAAAATCAGTGTCAAATGGAAGGTCTAGTTGCCCCATAAGACCCTATTGATTTGTTTTGCAATCGGACTATTACTTTGCCTGTTATGTTTAAAAATGTGAAATCCAGCTATGAAAAGGAATATATTCCGAAGACTACTCAAACTCACTCACTTTTCTCAGAGATGGCTGAACCGATTTCCACGAAATTAGTGTCAAATGGAAGGCCTAGCTGCCTCATAACACCCTATTGAATTTTAATGTAATCGGACTGTAACTTCGTCTGTAAAGTACCAGAATGTGAAAATCACGAAACTTCATTATCTCAGAAAGTACACAACCGATTTGAACAATATTGGTATCAAATGAACGGGCTAGTTGAAGGTTAATTGATGAATTTTATAGTGAATAAATACGTGGTTCAAAAATTGTGAAAAGAAACATGTTCCGGTGACTTTTCAAATTCACTCGTTTTCCCGAAAATGGCTGGACTAAATTCAAAAATCTGAGTGTCAAATGAAAAGTTTGGCTTTCCTATAGGTTCCCATTTTATTTGACTATAACCGTATTTTTATTCCAACCGTTATGTATTAAATTATAAAAACAACGAAAGTCTATTACCTCAAAGATCACACGACTTATTTGAACATATCTAGTGTCATTTGAACAGGTTGTCTCTCAAACCCACAAGTAAGAAATTTCATAGCAAATTGATATGTGGTTCAAAAGTTATGAACCGAAATTCAAAGACTATTTAAAACTGTAACTGCTTTGATCAAAACAAATGGCCTCAACAAAATTTAAATTTGGTATTGTGTTATTCGTACGTTCCCGGTACTGCTCGTGATTGAAGTGTACGAAATTCAAAGTCATTTCTTTTATTTCGCTATTTCTTCAGCACGAATATTTTACTCCTAATCAATAATTTTTTAACTTTCTGCCTTTCTCCTAGAAAGGTATAGCAATCACTTGCAAAACCGAAGATATGAAAGTACTCCAAAGGGCCGAATATCACTCGACTCAGTTCGACGAGCTGAGCATTTTCTGTATGTGTGTGGGTGTGTGTGTGTATGTGTATGTGTGTGTGTGTGTATGTGCAGATTTTTATTTTCACTCACTTTTCTTAGAGATGGCTGGACCGATTTTCATGAAATTATATGCAAATAAAAGTTCTAGTTGCCCCATAAGACCCTATTAAATTTCATTGTAATTGGATTTTTATTTTAGAGGTTTTGTTTAAAAATTTAAAAATCACGAAACATTAATATCTCAGAAACTACACAACCGATTTCAACAAAATTGGTATCAAATGAACGGGCTATTTTAAAAACCCTTAACTTTTGAATTTTATATAGATTGAACATGTGGTTCAAAAGTTATGAAAAAAAACTTCTTCTGAAGACTGTTTAATCTCACTAATGTTTCTCAGAGATGGCTGAACCGATTTCCACAAAATCAGTGTCATATGAAAGGTCTAGTTACCCCATTAGACCCTATTGATTTTTTTGCAATCGGACTATTACTTTGCCTGTTATGTTGAAAAATGTGGAATCTAGCTATGAAAAGAAACATATTCCGAAGAATACATAAACTCACTCACTTTTCTCAGAGATGGCTGAACCGATTTTCACGAAATTAGTGTCAAATGAAAGGTCTAGCTGACTCATAACACCCTATTGAATTTTACTGTAATCGAACTGCAACTTCGTCTGTAATGTACCGAATTGTGAAATTCACGAAACTTCTATATCTCAGAAGGTACACAACCGATTTAATCAATT
The DNA here is from genome assembly GCF_029784165.1 of Wyeomyia smithii. NCBI lineage: Eukaryota > Metazoa > Arthropoda > Insecta > Diptera > Culicidae > Wyeomyia > Wyeomyia smithii. The sequence continues at coordinate 207,228,136 of NC_073695.1, read as the reverse complement.
GTATTATCAGATGAACAGGCTAGTTAAGGGTTAACTGATGAATTATGATTCAACTCGTGGTTTCAAAGTTTGGCTGCCCTATACGTTCACATTTTATTTGATTATTATAATCGAACTAAGCAACCGTTATGTATTAAATTGTTAATAAAACAACGAAATTCTATTATCTCAAAGATTACACGACTTATTTGAACATTTCGGTTGGTTCAAAAGTTATGGAAAGAAAAAAACATCAAAGGCTATTTAAAACTATACCTGATTTGATCAATATATGTGGCCACAATATAATTTAAATGTGCTATCATACCATTTGAATGTTCCGGTGATCGCTCGTGATTGAATTGTTCGAAATTAAGAATCATTACTTTTATTTCGCTATTTATTGAGCATTTACATTACGTCAAATTTCATATTTTATACTTCTATTACAACATCATTATTTTAGAACCCAAAAAGTGAATACACATTTATTAGATTGAAGCGTTCATGTAAATCTATTTTTACAAATAATAAGTTTGAATGAGAAAGGCTGGGTCTGACCGATAGGTGGATTAATTTAGGTTTTTGGTTAAGTATTCAAAGAAAATTTACTTAAGAAATTTTGGTCTTGTGATCGCCATGAGATGGCTGACAAAAAATGGGTTTGTATGGCACAATCCCACCCCCACTGGCACAATCTCACTCCGGCTTGTATTGTTCAGTGAAATTCCCGGTTTTTTCCCGGTTTTTCCCGGTTCCAAACGATTCCAGGTTTTTTCCCGGTTCTCCCGGTTTTCCCGGTTGGGTGCCACCCTGCACAAAGCTACCTGAAGATCACTTGACCAACGCACGGTAAACCAAATGGTAGAAGAGAAACCCCAGAGAGGTAGAACAAAAGATCACTTGATCAAGTTCAAATGGGAAGCGGAATGACGTGACCATAATTTCAAGTTTTTTGAGAAGTTTAACCAATCCCACAGGAGTAATGTGCTACTTCCGCTCTCCAGAACATCCAGCATGCGATTTGAGAGCTAAAAAACAACAAAGCCACCGAGAAAGATGGCTTGCCGGGTAAGCTCTAAAACATATAGTGTAATACTTGCTGAAGCAAGGTACTGGGTCACCAACAATGTTTGGGAAGAGGAAAATTTACCAGAAGAATTGATGGAGGGAGTCGTCTGCCTTATCTACAAGAAGGGTGACAAATGGGAATGCTGCAACTATCGTGGCATATCACAATAGATCAAAATGTCTCTGGTCGTAGTGATGAGTCCACACAGAGGAAAAAAAACTATCGTAGTACCACTGCAGTACGAATAGAAGTGTACCGCTGAAATGTACGAATAGAAGTGTACCGCTGCAATCATAGACGACAAGAGACCTGCGGCTCCCTGCTTCACATATACTGTACGGTACTGTTGCTTTCACCAGCATGTTTTCTTTCAAGACATCAACTTTTATTACGTTCCAACAGCAGATTTAAAAATTGTTCAAGAGCAAGGGTTGTTTCAAACTTTTCGAAAAACCTTTACCTTCAAGACATGAATTAGTCTAAGTTCATGGAAGCAAAAATAAATTGACCTATTGGGACAGGGAGACTTTGTCAATTTTTTCGTTATTGATAAAGAGAATATCAGAGGGAATGATTGGTGTCATGTTGTCTGTGCTAGGAATGCTCGCATGTGATTGGTGCTTGTTTGTATAAACTTTTCAGCACTGAGCAATGAAATAATTGTAATAACTAGCGTATTACTAACCTGTCCAACATTTTTCTATCCAACAACATATTGGTTATTGTTTGCCATCATGTGGTTATGCTGTTATCATCGTTTGAAATCCTACGCAACATTAGACAGTTTCATCTCCTTTTTTATAGAATGCATTCCAGTATAGAAAACAAAAACGTAGTCCCATGTCAAAATCGGAAGCTAGTAGAATAGAACTGCCCATATTTTCGCCGTACACAAGGTGTATACGGGGAAGAGGCTTCAAAGAGAATAATATAGGTGACGACCCAACGAAAAATTTTGTTGATTTACAGCTTAGTATGCTATTATTCAGTGGATATCGCTGAACTATAGCCTAACAAGCCGTTATCCAACAAAATTGTTTGTGGGAATGCTCGTGGTGGATAAGGCGTTTGTATATTTGGGATCGCGCCTACTTTTCACTTCGAATAATCCTGAGATAGATTGGGGTGCGCAGTTGAACGATGGTTAAATTGTTGAAGATCAAATTAGTAGGGCCTGAATGCACTTGGAGTTTTCGAAATGCTACGGACAATTTACGGTGAAGTACAACAGGAAAACGGAAAATGGCGTAAACGGATGATCCACGAGCTACACGTGAGAACCCCATTGCACATCCGACTAAAGTAGGAAGACTGTGGTGTGCCGGATATGACGCAAGGATACCGAACGACCTGATTGATAAACTTCTTTTCAGCAATCCTTTCGGTATCAGAAATAAAGCAGAATACCGTGCACAATAGCTCGATTCGATCGAAGGCGACTTTTGGGTGCTGAGACGCCGGAAATACTGGCGGCAAACAGCCAAAAACCGGCTAGAAAGGATTCGAATTCTTGATACGGCACGAGTTAAACCGGCTGATTAATGTGAAGTAGTAACTAAAGTTAGGGCTCCACTCTAAACTTATGCAAGACCAAAAAAAAACTACAGATTTACGATTTTTATAAGAATAAGAATAAGAAAGAGATAAGTTCAGGATGGACAATTGTAAATGAAGCTGTGAAATATTTTTTTTAAATTTTTTATCTGATTCTTGGTTATGCTTGAGAAATTGATATAAATTGAAAGCGTTGAACGTTGTTTTATTCAAGTAATTTTTTACCAAAATTGAAGTATATTATTTACTTGAAATTGAAGTTTTCTACTTTACATAACAAAAAAAAAATAAGAAAATCTTAAGTGGAACTGTATTAGTAAATGTTGATAATTTTCAATAGAAAAAAAAGAAATTTTAGATATCGGCTGAAGAAAATGATGAAATTTTAGATATCGGCTAAAGCAAAGTCGTTCCATTTGCTAGCAAAAACGAAAATTACCAAAACTAGCCCCTTCTTTTCTACTCTCTGTTGCTTACTCGCTAGGTGCTGCTACTCACTACGTTTCTGGGAGAGTGAGTTTTCCAACGGCTGATGAATTCGTGTCAGGTGCCGGCAGGTTTCTACTGCGAACAAATCAGGATACCTCATCGCGCCGCATGTGTAGAAAATAAATAATCAAAACAAAGAAAAATCAAAACATACCGTCTATTTTTGGAAAGTGCGCCGAACCAGCTGCTATGTGAAGTGGTCACCGTATATAGGCGAGAGGTTTCAAGAGAAATTACGGCTAATAACTTGGATTCAATTTCATTATTATAATTACCGTGAATTGGAAACGGTGTGGCACTACTGGTGCTTGTTTCGGTAACAAATTATCAAAAATCAGAACGTTAGGCTGGATGTATTGTTTCATTTAACATTTCAAGAATTTCAATGGAATATGCCTAAAGATAGCAAATTGTTTTCAATCAGGGTGTTTAATGGTCCAAGGTAAAGTAAAATGAGATAAATTATTGAGAAAAAAAAACACATGGAAACTGCCAAAAGGATTTTTCAATTGAAACAGGATACTTTTCTCAGTAATGCTCAAGTTTATCTGAACAAATATGATGTACAGCGGGATAATGCAAAACCCTACTTTTTGTTGTTGCTTTTTGGTTTTGAGTTTGTTTTAGCGTTGTTGAAAAAATTGTCTTAGTTGTTATTGAAAATTTGCAAAGCCACCAGAAAATAGTTTAAAATTCTAAAATTTGATTTAGTTATATAAGAGCAAAATCATTTCAAATCGCCTGGGAATACGCGAAAATTTAATCGACCATTTTCGATTTGAATGAAACTTTGCACACGTATTTGGCTTAGCAAACTGAGAATTTTTCACAGGTGGAGAGATTTTTTACACCCATGAGTTACATTCTAAAAGGGCGTATGCCTTTTGGCATAGGTTTTATTCGAAGCATTGTAGCCCAGAAACCGTTAGTTGTATAGAAAAACTGTCTGAGAATGAGTTGTAGCGAATCAAAAATGCATAATAAAAAATACACACTGTACAAAAAAAATTTTTTTTGACCAAAAAAAATTAAAAATAAACATTAAATTTCAATTTGAAAAAAAGAGTTAATTTTTTTTAAGAAACTTGACGTTAATACACAACTTTTAAAAAAAGGTCCAGGATGGAGAAATGAAAAATAATTTTTTTATGATAGATTAATTTTTTATGAAAATTCTAATTCAAACATTTTCAAAATATTTGTATTCTGATGATTTTAAAAGATGCAGAGAGTCATTTTGAATCAAAAAGCTCTTGGTAGTAAACATTCTAAAGGCATTGGTTTTCGAGTTGTTTCTAATTTAAGCTCGAAAAATTATAATTATTTAGGAAAATACACGTTTTTCTTAATTTGTCCATGGTTCTCCAGCAAAAACCATACGTTCATTGGAATGCTTGATCAAAAATATACAATTCATTTTTTGACAACAAAATTGGGCGAACGGTTCCCAAGAAAAAAGTTAAATGTTCTAAGTGATATAAATATATATAAGAATCGAATATTTATTTTCGAGTTTTATTATCTTAGGAACATATTTTTTATGACATAGATTCTTTACAGAACTAGTTTGCCCTTATATTTTATACACATCATAAGTAAATGATTCCTCATCTTTTGAAAACAGCTTCGTTTGTATCTTTTTTTCTGAAATCGGAACAGAAGAGTAATACTTTTGTGTGGCAGCTATTATTATAGATTTTTTGAAAATATTGCTCCATTATGTTACTCCTTGTTCATATTCTTCATATGATACCCAACTAAATGACATTTTTAAAGAATTTTTATTACTTTTCTGATTAGACCAATCATACAATTCTTTTGCGCTTGTAATGGGATGTTCATGATCTTTAGCTAAACTTGCATTTCCTGCCATACGTTTTAATATGCCACCAATTGCATCGCATGGGCCTTTAACTAGAGATGGTCGGGTTTTATGTTTTTCAAACCCGTACCCGACCCGAACCCGAATTCTTTTTTCGGTCAAAACCCGAGCCCGACCCGAACCCGAAACTTTTTTATTCGTTCAAACCCGAACCCGACCCGAACCCGAAAATTAAATTTCATTGAAACCCGAACCCGACCCGAACCCGAGATTTCATTGATTTTATAGTCGGGTTTCGGGTTTGTATACCCAAACCCGACCTGAACCCAACTTTTTCAAACCCGAATCCCGACCCGAACCCGACCCGAACCCGAAATTTTTTTTTCACAAAACCCGAACCCGACCCGTACCCATTTTCAAAAATTTTCAAACCCGAACCCGACCCGAACCCGTCGGGTACGAGTCGGGTTCGGGTTTCGGGTTTGAAAACCCGAAACCCGACCTTCTCTACCTTTAACATGAGAAGTCGCAAAAAAATGCCACTCTGCATCGACGTTATATTTTGTTTTGAACTTGCAAAGATTTGCAAAGTTTTTTTTATTTTTATATTGTGAGGCAGCTCCATCAGACATTAATATCGCTTTTTTCAACTCTATTGTTGTTTTCAAAAAACTCATTAATTTGGCAATGAACACTTGAACCGCAACAGTATCATGATGGAGTACTTCCGATCTTATGATGAAGCTGATATTCTTAAGTGTTCCAGATTCTGAATAGTAAACAACGAAGGGATGAATGGTGGCTTGACTATCATTCCAATAACTACACGAATCACAAATTGATAAAGACGTTTTAAAATGAGCTTGACTATTCAATATTTTTTTTTTTTGCAATAACGTTTTCGTTTAATTTGCGTAAGATTGATGAGCACCGATGATCAGGAAAGGGTTTACAGCATTTGGGCTTGGTGTATTCCATTTTCACTTTATTCATCTTCACAAAATGCAAACTGTTACTCACACATCTGGAGTAGTGCAATCGTATTTATATACAAAAACAGATATTATAGGTAACCCAGCAGTTATTGGTTGCGTACTTTACAAACAGTTATTATTAGTAAACAAGTAGGTAGTGTTGCACGACAAACATATTTTTTTATAAAACATTCGGCAAGGGGGAACGTGTAGGTAGGCTAAGGTTTAGCGCTTGAGTTATTTATCTAATCGTTTTGTTGTCAAGAAATGAATTGTATATTTTTGATCAAGCATTCTAATGAACGTATGGTTTTTGCTGGAGAACCATGGACAAATTAAAAAAAAACGTGTATTTTCCGAAATATTAATAATTTTTCGAGCTTAAATTAAAAATAACTCGAAAACCGATGCCTTTAGAATGATTAGTACCACGAGCTTTTTGATTCAAAATGACTCTCTGCATCTTTTAAAATCATTAGAACACAAATATTTTGAAAAATGTTTAAATAAGAATTTTTATAAAAAATTAATCTATCATAAAAAAATTATTTTTCATTTCTCCATCCTGGACTTTTTTTTAAAAAGTTGCGAATTAACGTCAAGTTTCTTTAAAGAAAAAATAAAAAAAAGATCAACTCTTTTTTTTAATTGAAATTTAATGTTTATTTTTAATTTTTTTTGGTCAAAAAATTGTTTTTTGTACAGTGTATATTTTTTTATGGTGCATTTTTAATTCCCTAAAACTCATTCTCAGACAGTTTTTCTATACAACCAACGGTTTCTGGGCTACAATGCTTCGAATAAAACCTATGCCAAAAGGCATTCGCCCTTTTAGAATGTAACTCATGGTTGTAAAAAATCTCTCCATCTGTGATAAATGCTCAGTTTGCTAAGCCAAGTACGTGTGCAAAGTTTCATTCAAATCAAAAATGGTCGATATTCGACCATAGGTCATTTGGCGCGATCTTGCTCATTAGTACTTCTGGCGCTCAGTAATTATCTGAAACATTTGAAAGACATTTCATAAATCATGTGCACTGTATCGTTTAAACTTAAATAAATGTGTTAAATATTCGCAACAAAGTCATATAATCGGTACCGCATAAAAATTCATCAAGCCACGAAATATTCAGCAGGCGCTGAAGCTACCAACAAACGTTTCGTGTCGGCTGGTTTGTTAGCCAAAAATAGCATAATGAATGAAACACTTAAGCTGCGCTCACTGTTCAGCAGACGCTTGATGCTGCTGTCAGGTTTTGGAAGTAGACAGATTAAGATACTTGTTCGTTACCTCCAAGCTGAAGCAAAATACGGCGGGCGGCAATGATAGGCAAATTTGGCATGTCGGGGACGCTTTTTGACGCAAGCTCACCCATTGTGCTGAGGGAAAATGGCAAATGTTTGAATGCATCCCATCCCATCCGTGCGGGCGGTTTGCAAAATCCCGAACGGTAGCAGCGTCTAAATTTAACAAAAATTTGGCGCATAAAATTGCCGGCGGCGGGAGCAAGACTGTGACACACATTGTGAATATTTACAATTTACTACCGAAGAGCGCCGCAGTTGAACGGAGTCACACATATGTAGAGCTCATGTCGGTCGAATGGGCGAGGGCAAAAAAAATTGCTGTCGTTGGTTCGAATTCTCAGAACACTACTTGTATATAGTATCGAAACACTTCGCAAGAAATGTATATGGTTTGATAACCAGTACACAGACTACCGTTACTTGGGGTACGATTATTACAATTCCTATGAATTTCCCTCGTTTCACATGTTACAGCAAACAGTTAGTATCTCTTGCTTGACGGTGATATGGTTAAAATATTGTATATTTGGGTGTTCAGATAAGATACTAGCAGGAAATGGATATTTCATGTGGTAAGGTAATCGCTCCTATATTCGGCGAGATCTTATATTAGTTACTCTAGATTAGGGAATCATTTCTTATACAAGAAAATATTTTATTTCTCATGCATATTTTACTTTCTACTCTATTCCGGAGTGTAACCATAACAATAGACCGTCAGTTCCAGTGTCAGTTTCAATATGTTCGTTTCGGCAAAATAGAACAAGGCAATTGTATAAAAAAATCACCTAATCCTATTAGTTATTGTTATAGGTTTTGCGAGGCTAAAGAAAATGTGTAGCTATCATGGGAAATTTTTTTATTATTTTGTTGATGCCATAAGGCAAGCCCATCTTTAGAGGAATCGCCTACCATGATTCGATATACTCTTAGCGTAATACACTATACAAAAAAAACATTTTATTCCTCACAAAAAAAAAAAAATGAGCGTCTCCTGTCTGCTACAATTTGTTTGTGTCATGCACAAACATCTTAAAAATGCATTAGCAAATAAATCACGCGAAACACAAAAAAAAAGTTTTATTTTTTTGGTATCTGCGTGGGCGAGTAAGGACTCGTTTGTAATTGTGCGTATGCCAACCCATTCTCTTAAAAATGGTGTAAAAGAAAATTTCGGAAAAGCATTTGGTTTGAAAATTTTGTTTAGGAAGTCAAAATTGAAATCAAGATGGAACAATGTCAAATTAAACAAGCCAAATTAGAATGTACAACATAGATTGAGCTGAGCTGAGGAACCAGTCATTAATTTTCTCCTCATCCAAAACTAGATTATTATTAATATTAGACCATTGTTTAAAAGAGGGGGAAGTTTTTTTTAAGAATTAGATGGTTTGTGGTAGGTTGATAGGTTTTGCTGATTTATGTCCAAACATTCAGCAGAGACACTCGGATAATTTACCAAGTTCAATCAGCTGGTCAAAAATTTCGGTAGTCAAAGAATCCAATGAGTTTTTCACACTTTTTCTATTCTTTTTGCTCAAAAGATACAGTTTATATCAGTGTGAACAAGAGAAAAGTGTGACGTTGATCAGTACTGGCAGTAGTTAAGTGCATATTCTATTCATAGTTGTTGCCGAGAAGAAAATTTACTAATTAAAAAAAATTCAGCATTTAGACTTTACGAAAAAAAAACATATTTCAAAATGAATTAAAATTTCAAGTTAATTGTTATTTTTTTAATAAAACATATCAATGTGATTCTCGCTGAAGCACCAAAAAGATCACTCAAAGTGTAACATTGTGACGAAAGCAAATTGGCACCGTTATAACCATTAGTAGCTACACAGTTCCCAAAAAAGGTATTAGTCCATCAACATATCCATTTGCGTCACATCTTCCAACTGCACTGAAAGCATGTCTCATCTCGTTCCAGTATTATTCTGACGACATTTTCTTTTGTAACTCACAACCGAGTTCAACGAAGACTGTCACTACATCAGACCGGAGCGGGTAAAGTGTCACAATAAAATCCTACCCCGGCTTAGTAAATAAATGAGTAAGCTTCTTTTGCAGCACTTCACCGCGGCAGCAGTGCTCAGCTCAGCATTTAAATTTCATATGGATGCAACGTGACTGCGTGTGCTGGAGCAGAATGTTTATAATGCCGTTGGCCCTATCGTGCACACGGAGACACTCCGGCCCGGAAAGTGTGTCTCCGAGCTGGGCTGATGAAATGTGAGACACTATCGGAGGGTAAACATAAATAGAATTTGATAGCTGCTGAGAGACGGAATATTTTCATATCGTGATGTTATCGCTGCTGTTCACAATTAGCTCAGTTTTCTAGATCATAGAAAAAAGCCTCAATATTGGGATGTAATAGGATTAATGTTTTCCTGGGGACAGCAGGCTAGTTTGGTTAGTGCTTTATCCATCCAAACACCCCCCGAACAATTTAAATCGATTCACCAAGGTGCTGGGGTAAGGACTTTTCCAATTTAGTTGCGGCTGTTGTTGTTTTTGTTATTGTTTACCTTTGCCGGAGGAGGTGCGGCTGCGTGGCTAGTGTACAGCAGCATGGGCAAGCGGCAGCGGGACTTTTACAAGGGGAAACAGTACGTGCATCGTGTGTTATGATAACCTAGGCAAATTGTTCAGATTGTTAGGAGGCACGGTGTTATTCCACTTCACTTCCACTAGCCATATCGTTTAAAGGTGGAATGGGATGGGTGTCGCCCGTTGACGCCAATTCGGTCACTGTGGTTAGTAATTTTATCATACGATAAGTGCCTCTATTTGATTCAGGTGTGCATGTCGTCGATAAGGTGGAATGTGACATAGTACAGCATACATGAAGGCTTTGATTGCTAAGCAATTTCCAAGTACGTTTGTTGTATCGGTAATGAATTAAATGAGAGTCATCTCGTCTGATCATCAAAAAACACACTTGGAAAATTAAATTGAACATTCAACTAGCTTTAAAAATAAATGCATGCTAAGTTACGAAACCATAGCAAGAAGCAAATAATAAGTTTTGGCTTACAGAAGACTCCACTTTCTCGACTGTAACTTCAGAGAAGTAAGATTATGATAAAACACTTATTACTTACCAGAGTTAGTAGTACAGATGGATTCAGTGCTGCTATCTTGGATTCAATCTGGAACGAAATATTAATATTTTTCAATATTAGTAATGTATAGCAAAAAACCTCATGACAAAATTTTGTTCAAAGTTAAATTTTTCAATTCATATATATTTGTCATTGAGTATTACATGATAATCAAACTTTTGCTCTAGTGGATAATTAGTCTGAAATAATAACCCTCAGGTTTGATTCATTGCGGAAACCTAGGCTGAGTTTAAATCACACGAGGTTCATAGTTAATGTTTAATATTTTTTCACTGCTGAAACTGGTAGAAGAAATCATCGGCAAAGTAGACAGTTTATGTAATTTTTGAAAAGATCGAAAACTGACGGATGTGACTTGGGCTTACAAAAAATATACCTCTTGAACTGAACCCGCAATCCTCCTGTCACCGGCATGGTGTTTTGTTCCATTGAACTACTGGAAAGGTTCATTCTTCGAAGCTCAATATCGTAGTCACCTAACGTTGCACCCATTCTATAACGCATCTCGTTCAAAGTACACACACTACCTTGCGAGAGTTATTTTTGTGACTGAGAGAGAATGTTCCTGCGTAATCCAGATTTCACTAGTCAGTTTCAAATTGTTTTGCCAATATACGGTCGTGTTTTTCTGATTTTTCCCGCAACTTTTTGTGTAATATTAGAATGTTCGAGGTTGGTAGGAGTACTAAAATTGCTTACAAAATTATAATTCGTGCGAATGATAAATACTGATCCGCTACAGTTTTTTTCGCAAAATTCTCTTTAGCAAAATTTTACAGATGCGATATTTGTTGATGCATTTTAAGGAAAAAAATCTTATAAGAAGTTAATGACGATAGTTACTATCTCCTCTCAGCAACATTATTGGAAAGTTTTCACTAGCGTCGATACTGAGCACACAAACTGTAATAATATTATGTATGAAATTCAAATTCGACATAGACTAACTGAGGATGCAACAAATCATTGAAGCTCGAGCATTTTGCGGATGCGCTTACACCAACGAATTCCTAGCTAAGTAAACTTCGTTTCGAATAATTTTTCGAGGCCTTTTCTGAGTCACGTTTCTTATACCAATCAGGAAGCAACATGGCAACATTGCAGCAAGAGAGTGTGTTTCGTTATAATTATTTGCCATTGTTGTGACCTCCGATATAGCGCTATTCCGCAATTCCGGCGCGAATTTCGAATTTCCCACCAAATCAGTATGCGAATAGTTCTTTTTATTCATGCACCCACTACACGATTTTTATACTACAAAACTGATGTTTTTTTAGCTCAATATAGATTTTACACTCTGACAACGTTTTATTAGACTATTTAAACTTTATTACACTAAGAATTATTGTAATTACTTTTAAAATCGATTTGGTGACCGGCCGTTACGCTCGCTATTGGGTTGATCGAAACTGAGTAAGAGAATTCTAATATGGTGGTTTGCCTTTTTATAACGGGGCCAGATGCATTAAAATATTCAACTGAGAGAGACCGGTCATTTAGCATGTGATCGTGGCTTTAGCCATATATTCATTAGACTGAATGTGTCTAAATGAATGCTTAATAAAAAATGTACAGAAACAATACGTTGTCGGTTTCAACAGGACCGTTTGGGTCGTGCAATTGTTTCCAACCATATAGTAGGTACCAAGAGCCAGTTCTCTAACCCTGGAACTACTAACATTGCCACCGATTAATAAATTCCCTATCATTGATACAAAAAAAACTAGCAGAAAAAAACAAGACGAAGGAGTGAAAGCATAAACCACATAGAACGTTACGAAGAGCAGTAACGATGAGAGCATGGACTAAGATATCCCTTTTTCGAAGGAGAGGTTGCGTCGCCTCTCTGAAACTCTAGTAAACAGCAGTAGTTTTTATAATTTTGTATCTGTAGCATCATTGGAAGCAATCTGCTTTGACCGTCTGCACCTAACGGCTGTCATCACGAAACAAGTTTGATTTTTCTTCGCGCAGTCAATGGCCATTTACTCAGACTCATTTCGTCTATTTTTAACGAGATAACTAGAGAAAAGTTTCATTACATTGTATTGATGTACATTTGAGTTTTCTTAAATCTATTGTTTTCTATAAAAAAAGCTATATTATTGGTTTTATATTTTTATATGACGAACGCGCTTTTTCTTTCTTGAAAATGATGCTAATGGTAGTGTTTGCAACATTCTTTTTACGTAGTAGTACAGTATTCAACCACCATCAACAATCAATTTCAATTTGGCTTTCGAAGCATGCAGTATCAATGGTAGAAGCGAAAGGTAGCATATAGTGAAAACAGAAAACAGCGAAACAAGCAAAAGTAGTTTATTTTGTTCTTGTTCAAACTAATTCTTATAGCAGCAGCAGATAGTACCAACTGCAGGATAATAGTTATTTACATATCCTTCCACATGCACCAATCCCAAATCATATCGAACGGTCCTTTTAAGAGCCACCAAACTATTGAAAAAAGAGATGAAATCAGCATTCAAGAAGCTAATGCGAAAATTGTACAATGTCAATGTACACAATCTATGTTATTTTTGCTTATGATTGTGTCTTTATTTTGACGTTGAATACATCCTATTTTAACAGGGTGCCATTCCGGAATAATCGGAAAAAGAGTGAAACGGCAGAATGCAAGATTACAAATGCTCACAACTTTGTTACCACTGAACGAATTCTAGTCAAATTCTCTAGTTCATGAAAAAAAAATTTTGAAACATTTTTCAATAGTAAAGAGGTTTGCATTCATAACCAATTTGATTATATTTCAACCAATCGCGTACCCGCAATGATGTAATCCAAGTATTTCACCAGCAGAGCCGACACTAAAGGATACAACCAATTTGTTGTTGTTGCTTTGTTCCCTTGAGTGCTCAACGACACTCCCACCGGAAGTATAAGTGTCATTAGCAACATATAAAAGTTAGCATGCAACAATTTAGTTTTCATTCATTGTTCATTCGATCACTGTAGCAAAAGGATGATTTACTGAAACTGGATAGACTAGTAGCAAGCGGACAGAAGGAATGCAACAATTGACTGTGAACTAGTGCATTTCGTAATAGCTTTAGATTTGGATCCAGCGTACTTGGTTAGCTCTCCTGGTAACAGCAATAGTATAGGAGGCTAAACATGGCTGCTCTGCCGCTCGTCCGTAACCCGCTTGTAACCTTGACGTCATCTTAATGTTGTTGAGTTTGTTGACAGTTGAATAGTTGACGGAAAACTAATGCACCTCGCGCACAACGTTCGTCTCTATACCTAAAAAATAACGCGCAGCGCAGCCCAACCTTTTTTAATTTCTTTCATAATACCGTATACGTGGCCCCGCCCACTTGTGGCTTTAGTCCTCGCCATAGGTATTTAAGAAAATCCAACGGGGTTTATTTCATCACATCATCATTCATTCGTCGACTGATTTTCGCGCCTTTCGGGTGTATATTTTGTTGTAAATTGTAAATTTGTAAATGTTCTTCCGAATATCCAAGCTGATTTGCCATCGAAGAAAACAGGAAAAAAGGCATTACTCGATTGATTCCCAGTTTTGTAGAAAATTAACCCAATCGTTCTTTTAGGGACGATCACTTGCTTTCAATTGAAGCAGTTAATGAGATTTTCACATCTCAGTACTATTAATAGCAAAAATCAATTCAATTCTTGAATTAGCCCTGCTTAAAAAGTCAATTGAAAGCATCGTAAATACCTACCTCTACTCTAAAACACAACTATAAATATGCAGGTTGAAATCAATATTTGGAGAGTTTTTTAACTTCTAGTGCGAACGTCCTGGATGCAACCAGAATAAAACTGAATTTTCATAGATTATCAACCAAAGAGCTCATTAATAATATAAAGGCGTTTTTCGTGATGTTTGTTCTCAAATTGGACTGTTGTGAAATTTGCATCAGTTGCGTTATTCAACGATTTCGAGTTGCACAAATCAAAATCCATGTGGGCTATTAAATGGAGAGTTCCTTAATTTGAACATATAATACAAGCTATAAATCAACAAAATTGTGTGTCGGGCAGCGTGCGTATTCTACGTTAGTTATGCGATAGAATTTCAATAAAAATCGATTTTTCGAATTTCGTTTAACGGTAGGGCTCAAAAGTTTCGTCTTCTCGAAAAAAATCCCCATGCAAAATTTCAGCTCGATCGGACATCGGGAACACATGCCTCAAAACGGTCTAAATTCCACGAAAAATATCGATGAAAAAAGGACAGGCTGTCGGTATCATTTTTTTTTTATGCCATATGACTTAGAAATGCATGAAACGTCGAGATTTGGTGTTAACTCGAAAAAAAAAATTTTTCTATAAAATCGACTTTCGGGGTAAAGGAAAAACAAGGACAGGTCGACATAAAAAATTTTTTTTTCGATGCCATGTGTCTTAGAAATGCATGAAACGTCGAGACTTGGTGTTCACTCGAAAAAAAGTTTTTCTATAAAATCAACTTTCTGGATAAAACTTTCGAGCTTGGGGCCAAACTGACAAAACTTTTGAGCCCTACCGCTAAACGAAATTCGAAAGTTGATTTTTTTATTTATACAGTAACTATTCGCTTTAACTGGGCTTCTTTTTGACTGGGCGCTCGCTGACTGGGAGAATTCCCGGTTTAAAAGACAACAAACGTCAAATATCAAAACGAACGGGGGGCATGTGGATTGGGAACGAAAACTGAAAAATTAAAGTTTCTCTAATCGAGCATATTTAAAATACAAAAACAATAATAAAGCTGATAGATGTACTCGCTATATAAAACTAAAGTTTACCCGCTTCATTTGAGAGATAAATTTGTAGGTGTGGCTTCCCTATTTGGTGATCAACTTGAGAACGTAAGCCTTTATGAAATTGTCGCAAAGCAGTGTTATCCATCGAAATCCCCCTCGGCATTGAGATGATATCCCAGTTAGCGAGCTGATTTCAATAACTGGGAAGTGCTCGTCGCCCAGTTAGCGAACAGTTACTGTAAATAGAAAAAAAATCAACTTTTGAATTTCGTTTAGCGGCAGGGCTCAAAAGTTTCGTCTTCTCGAATAGAGTCCCAATGTCAAATTTCAGTTCGATTGGACATCGGGAACACGTGCCTCAAAGCGGTTAACGTTTCAAGTCTCCCAGCTTAAAAGTTTTCTGAATCCCAGAAACTCGACTTTTTTGTAAATTTTTTTTTCGAGTCAACACCATATCTCGACGTTTCATGCCTTCTAAGACATTTGACATCGAAAAATAAATTCGATAACGGCAATTTCATGAACTACCTGTGCATTACTCACTCAGCAGTCAAAAAGTTGAAATTCTGATCGCTTCGAGGCACGTGTTCCCGATGTCCGATCGAGCGGAAATTTTGCATGGGGACTCTATTCGAGAAGACGAAACTTTTGAGCCCTACCACTAAACGATATTCGAAGGACAATCTTTTTCATACATCTCATTGGCATTCTATTATGCGGTCGTGTCTTGGATACAACCTCCTACTATTTTTTATTATTATTATAGGGTGAGTAACCAATTTTGAGCAGCTTGTTCAGGCTCCTGTGCATTAGGACGAAATATTCGAAATGTGTATATGAATACAAGCATAAGTATAACAGTTTGTTCACTATCGTTTTCTCTGTCAGCACTTTGGTTATTTTTCAGATCGTTAAACAGATTTGGCAAACTTTTACAATGAGCAATTAAAATTCCCAATCGATCAATTTTCCTGAACTAATTTCAAGCAGTTTGTATCGGTCTTGCAAGCGAGTTTTCTTCAACATCCCACAAATATTCAAAGATTTTTTCTGTGATGAATGGTATTCTATATATTCGTAAGAAAGTTAGTTGGTAAATAGCTGGACACGTGTAGCTTGAGACTCTGATGTGCCTACCTACTTCTGTCCAGCAACTCCTACCCCAACGTGGTGCTGACCGGGACACGAGTATCGGAGATCTGGTAACCAACTCATGGTGGAAACTTTGGACATATACTGACTGTGAAGTATGCAGCTATCCCTCCATGATCGGGGCGGTGTACAACAGCGTCTGACCCGAAGCGGGCGGCTGAATCATGCAATGCTGTACAAGCAAGCTGATATAATGAATATAATACAGCATGGTAAGTTTAAGTTGGCTGGACATATAGCCAGAATGCTCTAGAGCCCCCAAAACTATCTTCAGCAGAGAACCAGAAAGAGGCCATCAACTCCGCGGTAGGCCTCGTATATCCAGTGCGTGGTGGAAGAAGATGCATGATCTGCTTGGTGTATGAAGCGACTGGAGAACGACTCCGTCGACCAAAAAAATAAAGTAAGTAAGTGAAATAGCTAGTTAAAGAGAGTTTTTATTCCCGTCACTAAAATTGTCGATATTGTCTAAAATTCAGGAGTTTGAGGCCCGTTATCTTCGACTGATGGAAACATGATTTAGAACGGAACGAAACAAAAAACTTAACATCATCTATGCCATAAAAAACCCCTATAGAAAGAAAGTTGAGTATAACAATTTCAAAATTTATCTGTCTCGTTATTTGCTACACTCAAAGCGCTGGCTTCGTAGGTGAAGAACAACGTTACACTGTGTCTGGGCAATAAATTATTTACATACGTTTTTCACCAAACCTAAAACGACACGCACATTTATCGCTCAACGTTTATACGAATTGGTGTGGGCCAACAATCGCACCATTTTCGGAATATGTCGCCCGGATCGTGCATTACGATCGTGCCGGAATGTTAATGCGTACAGCGAACGTCCCGTTTCAGGTTAGACGTCACTGGGAAGACCGAAACACAACGGGCGTTTACTTCCTCGACGTTTGAATTTATCACGGAATCGGATCGCCCATCCATCGTATTTACTAACCGTCGACGACGCCGGCCGCGGCGCGGTGTGGTGTGAAAACAGACGCAGCAGCATCATACTGATAGAAGACGTGGCCTTTTTCTAGAAGAAGAATGGCATTGGCCAGTCAGCAAAACATTACACCACTGTTGTAAAATCTGTCGCGGTTTGTGCGAAATTCAGGAAGAGCAAACATTTTCCGGTTATATTTAGAGCTCTGTCTTGCTACACAACACAGCGGGATCGTGTGATGCAGCGGTTACTGTTACTGCAGGGACTGCAGGGTAGGACAGGTCGAGCTGTTTTGTCAATATTATTGGTTAGCGTAAATTAAGCTGCTTTAAATATTTTTCGGAAAAAAAATGTGCTGGAATTTTTTTTCTAACCTCATTTATCTAGGGCGAACGAAATGACCGTTGGCATCCGTACACCGATACGGTCGTTACCGTTCATTACGCTGCAAATCTCTATCTCTCTCTAGGGACTGGCACTGGCCGTCTTTCGTCTATCCGTCAGCACCGTATGTCTTGGCGTTTCAGAAACATACACCCATGGCGGCACACTATTTTCGAACAACAATGGGCCGACCGCCGGATTGCGTTATTGGGTTGCAAAGAATTTTGGCTGCCGTTTGCCAACTAAAATTAAGAGTCATTTGCGTTTTTGTTTACACGTACGCCGTTCGGTGTTGCTGCTGCAGACTGATGACTCGCTGCTCTTGTTTGGTCTATTTCGAGGAATGAACTTTGGTCTTGGAATGCAAGTTTCTGCCAGCCGGGGAGCTGAGTTTTGTAAACATTGAGATTAGAAACGGTGCGTTGCTGTTGAACTGTAAGCAATAATTGATGAAGGTTGTTGCTTTATATTTTCGCCGAATTCGTTAAATTTGGATTTCGTTGTATCACTATGCTCGAGGTTAGACTATAGTTAGAGAGCAGATATGAAGCGGTGAGTGACGTCGTTGCGAGGAACGAGAAAACTCAAGAAAGAATTTTTCCATTCAACCAAGAACCATTACGCAAATTTTGAACCAATCAAAATTCGTAATAAAAATTTAATATGCGAATAGAGAATGGATTTGCACAGCAGAAGAAACAAGCCAGTTTTGAAACGTGATTCCATATATATGTATATCTACAGAAAACAACGCAATGAAATTGAAATGAACCGGCAGGTGAATATTGCACAAGGTAGAGCTGCAATAAACCTCTTTTACTAATCGTTGTCAAGTTACACTTGCCTGCGAGCATGTGATTCGAGCTTCGGAACGAAGCCTTCCCTTGATTCTGTATTGGCCGTCAATTTGGCAGTACCCCCATACATGCGCGTTTATCGTTAACTGTCGAGTTGACACTGAACCCTTGTCTGGATTTCGTTCTTTGTAGACCCATTCAATTAACGTATTAGCAAATATTAGATTTCATAGACGTCAGCTAAATATCGTGAAATCCGATGTAAACAAGCAACTAGCCGGAACGTTAGCCACCAGCAGGGTGTGACCTCCTAGCAGTCATGATAGCTGATGAAAACTAGAAACAGCTTCCGAGCGTATAGAATGTGACGCAAGCAAAGTCATGCGCATGGGAAGAAGCGAGGGCGGGAACTGTTCACATGTTGTTAACATCCCGTTAAAATAACAGTCAAGGCGTAGAAAAAATAGAATAGAATTGAGTATAAATTGTTTTCGAAGAAATTATCAACGTTAATCGATATAAATTGAAAAAAAAAATGAGAAAAAATGTTTTTTTTTCATCGTCAAAATTCAATCAAAACTGTAAATAATTCATATGATCAAACAACTCCATGTCCGAAGTTGCGAGAATAATAACAATTATAATTTTATAAATTGAAAAGAAGAAATCTATAGAGAGGCAGAGTTTTACATCACAAACAACGATTTCGAAATTACAGATTAGAAAACACTTTTTACAGCAGTTGATAGCAGAAACCGCCTGAAGATCCAAAAATCCATTTGAATAAAGCACCTCAAACCAAAATCTTGCGCACGATTGGACGTAACAGTAGACAACATTACTGATAACTCGCTCGTTGTTCATCTGGACTGAACTTTGAACAATGATCGTACTGTTTATGCCTGTGTCTTATCTGGTATTACATCATCGTATTGATTCATTCTAACATACATACATTTTCATGGGAAACAATTCACTGGTAACTGGAACTTCACGAATTTAAATTTTCAACGAAATGTAAAACTGTCACACAAAAGATTTTGGGCGGGGTAGAGCATTCCAAACTGCCTTCAGAAGTAGTCCATCCCAGGGCGACTTGCAGGTGTCCAGTTTCGTTACGATTCGATAATATTGATCGTTTGAGTCGCGCTCCTCTACGCAACTGATTTATGTATGACGTGACGTGGCTATCACACCATACCATGCCTCCATGGCAGTGGTGCAGTTCCAGTTGAAAGAAAAATCAATGATTACGACAAAAGCGGTATAAAAATGCAGCTCACAACAACGGTACCATAGCAGACACACAAGAAACAACGCAAACAAGCCCGCCACCAACGCGTGACGTGACCGGCGGCCGGGGGAAATGAAATTTAGTTTTTGTTTACATCTTATGTTGGCTTGTCCACCATTTTTCTTACTTTTTACTGTCTCCGCTCAACAGAGAGCAAAGTTCCGTTCGATTACGATTTAATTATAGACGGTTTTTTGCAGCTGTTTATTATTATTATTTTTTTAGTAGTTTACCTATGCCTTACATAGTTTTAACGAATTTCTTGTTCAATCATCATATCTCTAGGTATGTGTACGGTCTACTTTAAAGAATGGATCGCAATGGGGAACGGCAATCACGGCACTTTATAGTGCTCTTTGTTGTTTTGTTTCTTTTTTTTGCACATTTTCGATCAAAAGTTCAGAGAGCATTTCGCGCTTTCACTGATTGTTACAGAGTGACTCGGTTGCGATGTGGATGTAATTGAGCAATGTTTATTGTACATATTAACAGTGTTGTTTATACACACTGGAATGGTGAATAAATACAGAATCAATTTCATCGTACCAAATTCATGCAATCGATTCCGACCGTTAGTCGATATAGAAAATGGAATTAGTAAATGGCCTCTGCTTACCTCATCCGCATAATGCACCGCATCGACTTCGTACTTTTTCCTGAAATCATCCGGCGTCAGTAGTGGGCCCATCCAGACGGCATATTCGGCCGGTAAACGGGGCATGTACAACGTGGTCGCCCCGGATGCGACATCCACCGTGCCGTAACAGCCCGGTTCTGTTACACCGAACAGATACGTGAAGTAGGACTCCTGCAGAAAGGAAAACAACATACAGTTAATAAAGCACGTTATAATCAGGTGTTCTTGATGAAAATTTAGCAATCAACTGTTAATGCACAGGACGATGAAAGGACTAGCATCGTATCTCAAGTACATCTGGGAAGTTGATATCATATTGCTACGATACTTTTTCATGATATCTGCAAACATTTTAAAACTACATAGAAGACAACAGGATAAAATGAGCAAAAAGACAAAGACAAGAGGAAAAAAAGTGAACGGATAAGTAAGGCAATAAGAATGACGTGCGACATACAACAAACACTCGGACAACATCATATCAGATCATCAAACGTAATAATTGCAATGGTTGGTCAAGACAGCAAAATGGAGCGCAAGTCTTATTTACAAGTCGATGACATGGTCTTTAAGTAAGAATTAATAAAAAATAGTTACCGTAAACTGGGATGACTTTGATCATTTTTTTGAATATATCTTGAATATTTTAAAGATAGGTATACTGAATACTAAATTGTTTGATATTTTTAAAATGAGTACTGACTTCAAAAGTTTAGCAACAATTCTGCTGTTTTTAAAAAGGCTTTAAAATTTTTAAATCAAACATCATTCCGAGGTGACTTTGATCACTTTACTGTTTCGATGAATTTTGAGTGAAACTTTGCTGCTTTATCAAAAAATTAAACCATCTAAAACAACATGAATAAGTTTATATTTATGAGAAGCAATTTGGTGAAAAGTTTATGTTGGCGAAAGTCCAAGGTGAATTTTAGGGTATTTATATGAATGATTGTCCACGGAGAGGAAAGGGGTCCATAACCACCAAAAACTAGTCCACGTGGAATATGGCTTTTCAAATAGTCCAAAGTTGCATGTCACGTGACGTCTTTGGCTGTTGTACTCAAAATTGCCTTTGAAGAAAAAAATTGGAAAAAATAATAATGAAAACTACTGTGTTAATAATTTTCACCTTAAGTACAAATCTGGCAACAAAAAAAATTACGTATCGCAGCTTTTTACTTTGTATCTACTTGAACCGATTGTATGCAATAAAAATCGCTCAGAATCCAGTTTATTTCAATTCATATTTTAGCATGAAAAACACTTTTCAAATAGCAGGAAATGCATGAATAGTAGCAATGCAGACATATCTCAACACAATCAGTAAAGATTACTACAAATCTTATGCACTACCATCGCTTTTCATCGCAGAAAGAGGTAGACTGATCAAAGTCACTCCGGCTTACGATACGTAATATAATGACTGCTTCTTTACAACTTCTCAGTATTTCTCAAATTATGTACATTCAAAAACCCAACTAAGGGATTCAGGCAGCACGGTTAACTCCTGTAAGTAGGCGTTAGAATCGTCTACTCAAAGTTACTGAGCAAAAATACTGGACCTATTGTGTTTCTTGTAAAGAGTTTCGAGTTCAGTGAGATAAGTATAAAAAATTATCTCAGATTTCTGATATGTTCAAACCCGGGTTTAGGAGCTCTTTTCTTAAAACATTTAGAGGTAAGAAAATTTCAAATTGCGACTTAATGCTCCGCTGGAAGGTGACGAACAAAAACTCCGTCTTCCGATAGGGTCATCAGCAGATGTTGAGGGGCAGTCTTTCCATCTGTCATGTTTGGAACAGGACTAGCGGGGCCCATCGAGTCGGGGGGTCCGGGGCATTTGCCCCCGTTGACCCCACCGGGCCTGGATCTGTCAACGTCCAAACACATACCCAATAAAAAATAGTTTTGACTCTCTGCGTTACCGGCGCACCGACATTGTAGCAATAGGGGACACGGGACGTCTCCGGATGGAATTTCTCGGGATTCCCAAATTCCGGGAGCTTTTATTTCAAATATTGGGATCCAAGAAAATATTTTCTACAAAATTATCGGGAAATCGCTTGAAATTACAAACGATTACAAATACGACGATAAGAACATGCACAGGCAGTAAATGGTTTATGAAATGTCGAAATCGAAACATTGTTATTGATGCCAAATGTCTTGGAAATGCATAAAACGTAGAAATCTGCTGTCACCAGGCCCGGATTTGAGAGGGGGAGCAAATGGGGCAAATGCCCCTGGGCCTCCCGATTCGAGGGCCCCCCCGAGGCCTGAAGCGACCTTTTTTTTGCTCGTCACCCTCAAGAACGTTTTCTCTGAATGTTTTAAAAAAAGAGGGTCTCACAAACATATTTGCCCAGGGCTTCCCAGTGCCTTAATCCGGCTTTGGCTGTTACCTCAGTTTTTTTTTTAAATTTCGACTTTCTTAAACTAAGAAACCTTTTGAGTAGGGAGAGGCCCCCAAATTTTTTTTAATCATTTTTCTTCGAGAAAACACCCGATCTCTTAGCTTTTATGTTATTAAAATCGGACCATAAATCTATTTTTTTCATACTTTTATACATAGTATTAATTCTAAAAGTAAAATTATTATAAAATTTTGTAGAAACATAGTAGTAACGTAATTAGACCTTTTTTGGCATTAAGATCGGGGAAATCAGTTCAGTCTTCTGTGACAAATTTGATTGGAGAGCTTTACATACATTAAAACACTTATGCAAACATAAATGCTCGGATTGTCGGACTTAGTGGAGTGATTCATAACATTCAGTCCTTCAGACCTGACTCAAAATTTCGATAGTTATTGCAGTACCTTTCTAAAAGAATGGTCAAAAGCATGAAAACGGCATAAACGAGCTATATCGCGGTAGAGGCGGAAGAACAAAAACTAAAAACGCAGAAAGATACTATTGGGAGGCACAGTTGTCAATTTAAATTGCAGTGCGCTTGAATAGAATATTGTTTTGCCTAGTCGAGTGGCATAGCATCTCGATTCTACTGTTTGTCGGTTTGCTGATACGTTTGGGCTATGTCGATCGTACTTTGGACTGAGGTGCGCCAACCAGAATCGAAGTAGAAGTACACTTCGCATCTGCCTATCGATCGACTGGAGAAAAATAAGTGGAAATATTTCATTACATCTATCGTTCCCTTGTGATAGTGTGCTATCAAATGAGCAATGGAGATTAACGACGATAAGCAAGCTTCTTCTGACCCTCTGTCTCCTGATCCTCCATTTCACAAACCCGCTTCCTCCGGCTCACCCCTTCTTCACCCGTTTCCCCTTGTCCTAGGCTAACTTGGATCTAACGTCACGCTTTTCGGGCGAAGCGAAACTTTTTAAAGTTGGGCCAACCAAATTGCGGATTTTTGTTACCGATCTCAGGCAGGCTACCTGCTACCTCTGAGGTTTTTACTAGAGAGAATTATGTTTATATGTACCTTCACAAGACGTGACCGATCCGAGTCTGTTCGTCGAGTGCCTCTTAAAGGATGCTGTTAGCTGTTCTACGAACAGCAGCCTTCCTGAGGTAAAAATACTAGATTGCAAGCATTTGCGGTCAGTATCACTCGTAGAGGATAAGAAAATCTACACCCCGTCAGACTCGTATAGAGTCAAATTCGCCGGATCTGCGCTGTCCAGCCATGTCTCGATTCACCGGGTCCGGTTTTCAAGCGTTCCAACGCTGATGTTCTGTAGAAGTCTACGACTGATTCGAATCATTCTCTGTATCATTCGTGGTATGTTTATTTTATCTCATGACGGGGCTGACTCCTTAGGTGTAGCTGGCGAGACACCGCTTTTCATGAGCGGTTTGCGCCGCCCCTAGCCAAGCGGCAACAGGTGCTCAGGCAAGCGGCTCTCCAAAGAAAACAAGAACAAACAGAAAACAGAAATTTTCAATATTTTTACAATTCAACACATAATGGATAAAATAAAAGTCCGATTACACTGGTCAACACAAGTGTTGCCCCGAAGGTCAAACTAAGAAAAAATGAAAAATTATAGCTTTTCCTGTGAATTTTTTTCTTTCTAGGGCAACTATTATGAGCTTTAGAGCAGCATTTTTTTCGATTTTGTCAACCAGTGTTACAATCAAATTAAATGGGTACCAATAAAGCAACTAAACCTTCAATTTAAAACTAAGATTGTTGAAATCAGTGATGCCATCTCTGGCAAAACGAGTGAATTTGATAAAGTTTTCTGAACACGTTTCTTTTCATAACCTTCGAACTACATGTTCAATCATCATAAAATTCGTTATTCAGAGGTTTTAAAGACAGCCCGTTCATTTGATACCTATTTTGTTCAAATCGATTGTGTAGTTTCTGAGATAATGGAGTTTCATATCTTTCACATTTTGATACATAACAGACAAAGTTACAGTCCGATTATAATAAAATTCAATAGGGTTTTATCAGGCAACTGAACTTTTCTATTGCAACTTATTTTGTGAAAATCGGTCCATCTATCTCTGAGAAAAGTGGGTGAGTTCAAACAGTCTTAGAAACATGTTTCTTGTCATAGCCTGATTTCACATTATTATACATAACGGACAAAGTTAAAATCCAATAACAATAAAATTCAAAAGGGTCTTATGGGGCAACAAGACCTTTCATTCGACACTAATTTTGTGAAAATCGGTTCAGCCATCTCTGAGAAAAGTGAGTGAGTTTAAACAGTCTTTGAAACACGTTTCTTTGCAGAACTTTTGAACCACATGTCCGATCCTTATAAAATTATTTTACAAATGGTTCGAAAAACAAGCCCGTTCTATTGATACCAATTTTGTTCAAATCGGTTGTGTTCTTTCTTAGATAATAAAGTTTTGTGATTTTCACATTTTGATACATAACCTCGAAACTAACAATCCGATTACAATAAAATTCAGTAGGGTCTTATGGGGCAACTAGACCTTTCATTTGCAATTAGTTTCATGAAAATCGGTCCAGCCATCTCTGAGAAAATCGAGTGAGATTGGGAGACCGTTACATACATACACACATACACACACACATACACACACATACAGAAAAAGCTCAGATCGTCGAACTAAGTCGATTGATATAGAGATTCGACCCTTTGGAGCACTTTTATACCTTTGGTTTTTTCAGTGATTGCTATACTTTTCTAGGAGAAAGACAAAACGTATTTTTCGCTCTACCTTTTAAATTTTCACCTTCAAACTGTCTTTGAACGACTTTTAAAGCTTTTTGAGAGAACAAATTTGAATGCTGACATCGTAAATATCTCAATTCTACTCAAAGTTATTAATATTTTTAACAAAGTATATACGTATTTCATTTGTTTGTCATTTTTTTAGGGCAAACGTAAAAAATATCTCTTGGTCTCAATTTGCCTAGTTCAAGAGTCATACATTTTTGAGAGTAAAATACATCGAATAAAGTCGTTTTTTTATGGTCAATTTATGGTCATTTAAAATGACTGTTGGAATCTTTTAAAATCATTAGAACACAACATTTTTGGAAAATGTTGAAAATGGAAATTAAAAAAAATTGTTCTTCCATAAATATTTCGATTTTCATTTCTCCATCATGGAGTTTTTTTTAAATTGCGTAGAAACTTCAAGTTCATATAAAAAAACCAACTCTGGTTTCTATGTGAATTGTAATTTAGGATTTATTTCCATTTTTATTTCAGTCAAAAAAGTAGGTTTACAATTTTCCTACAATTATATACACCTAACAGCGGAAGCAATTACAATCTTTTAAAGAATTGAAATTTAATATATATGTAAAATAGTGTTGATATGTCACCGTTTGTGGCAGAACACACAATATAAATTCTGAATAGATATTAGGGTTTGCAATCCCGCGAACGATTTCCCGGGAATTACCTTTTCCCGGGATTCCCGGATCCCGGGAATAGAATTATTGATTCCCGGGATCCCGGGATTCCCGAGTTGCTCGAAAAATTTCGCAAGGTATAATATAGTTTCCCATTCAATGTTGCAAAAAACCTAAACATACTATTAAAATGCACAACTTACTTCGTCAAAGTGCAACTTAAAAGTAGGCATAATACGAAGCAAATTTCTGACGAAAATATTCGCTTGCCGTGTAACATCAAATCTTTTGCTTCAATAATTTGTCAAACATATTTGCTGTCTCATTCAGTAAATAAAAAATTAGACAAATATTTGCTTTGTCTCAAGTCGTTATTTGTTAGTTAGTTCACTTCTGAGCGAATATTTGCTTGATTTCAATGTTAATTGTTAAAATTTTTTGAAAACTTCAAGTTCATAAAAAAAATTGAAACCCGCAAATCAAGGCGACCAAAAATAAATAATTGCTTAAAACTCAGTCAGTGTCACATAAAAAACCAAGCCCGAAGAAATATTTTTCCCAAAAAAATTCAATATCGAATATAAAGGGTGTCCACTATGAAATTGCCACACACAAAATTGATTCGCAAAATTCGAGTCTTCATCCGATTGCCATCAAATTTTCAGGGATTGAAAAATAACTATTAAACTTCATTTTACCATTTTACTCGTATTTTTTTTAAAGTCCATACGCGAATGCCCGCACCTTGGCCTTAACCCCGGCCATAAGATTGTGCACAACCTGTGAATCAACCGTTTTTTGCATGTAAACCCATACTTTTTTCAGTTCCTCGACTGTCTTCACTACCTTAGGTTGTTTAAGAAGTTGCAATTTCATGGTGTGGCAATTTCATTGTGGACACCCTTTAGCAAATATTTGCTCCGTTTAATATTTGCCTAAAACTTAGCTTACTTTCCGACTAACTGAAAGTATTATACACTGCAGTTTCTAATGAAATGTAGCGAGAGCTGGAATCGGTGATTTGGAAGTGTTCTAGAAATCAAACACCAGCGGTGATTCAGCGAACTTGAGCAAAGTTTTAGAGAAGGGAATGACACTGCTTGGGTTTAACGGAAAATTGTCAGCGGGTCTGGAGCGATTGTTCGATGACATGAAAACCCTGAAATCTACTCTTCTGCAATTATTTGTAACAAAAATCGATCGTGAATTGCTTATGTGAACTTGAATAAGTTTTGTTTTTTTACATGCGAATTATCAATTAAACTGTAAACGATTTTTTGATACCTTTCAATTATGCACAATATTTGTAAACATTTTTCAACATTTTTACTAAGATTGTTTTTCTATTCCCGGTTCCCGGGAATTTCCGAAAAAAGAAGATTTTTCATTCCCGTTTCCCGGGAAGTCAATTCCCGGGAATATTGCAAACCCTAATAGATATGAGTAAATAAATAAATAAATCACAAAACATCCCCCCCTTTCCTATTATAAAACTAGCTCATGGGTCTAAAAAATCTCTCCATCTGTGAAAAATGCTCAGTTTGCTAAGCCAAATACGTGTGCAATGCTTCATTCAAATCGAAATTGGCGCAATTCTGCTCATGATAATTTAAATATGGCTTTCGAAATCTTCTGTCAACGTTATTTGGAGGCTCTTTAAATAATATATTAGTAAGACTATATCGAGGGTACATTCTATCCAAGTTTACAGGTACTACTAAATAATTAATGAATAAAATGTTAACTCATACTAATGCAAATCGTTTCCAATGATTACGGTTATTGATGAATAGCGATGCTTTTCAATCTAAATCTACTGTTTCGATCTGACACAACAAATGAAACATGAACCGAAACGTGACGGACAGCCGCTGCGGAAGTAACGAGCGTCTGTGGAAAACACTATGATCTAGAAAAGCATTCCGTTCGATCGAAATCAAAACAAACTGGTCACAACAGCGCGAACTACGTGCAACAGCAATTATGACTCTCATCAAAATAGTGCATCCGTGGACTAGAGAGGCGAGAGGGAAAAGTTACTGCTTTTTTACTATCATCTATACTACCATCTATCTCGACATCGTTTCATGTTTACTTTTGCATGCTGTTGTGTTGGGGTGGTGCTAATGGCTATTGGTTTTCGGCAATGACAAATAAAAACGCAAAATCAGAAAGCCTGTGACGTTATTCCATTTGAATAACTTGAGCAATCATATAATAGAAATGAACAGAACTGTAAAAGTATTTTGGTCTTTCGTGAAAGAACAATAAATGCTCTACTTCATATCGCTAACGCTCTAATAGATCTCGCACGTTTCATAAGTGTTCAGGAAAAAAAAACTTCGTTGCCTAACGTAGTCCAAACAAACCCGAGTTCAGGCGCTTCGGACAGTCGGTAATCAACACTTTCGAATCGAGCGGACGACAACAACGGTTGTTTACCATGGCAGCTCGTTTAGCCGAGGGGAAGTTCCACAACTTTTTGTTGTGGTGTGGTGCCGATGACGGTGATGACGACAGCGATAATGGCTGCTGATGATAATGCGCGGCGTGAGAAACATGCACTGATAATAGGGTAGTGTCCAATCCCACTCGTTCCGCCGGTGGCGACCGTCGAACGCAAACCAGGTTATGGGAGTATATAATAAGTGTGCATGTAAAAGTGTTCGTTCAGATGTACACTATCAAGTTGCTGTGAAAGTTAGTATGAATGTATCACAACGTTAATCAGTTATAACGAGTTCAAACGTGATTTCATTATACGCAGAATCATAAATATAAGTACAGACGTGGAAACCTGCTATGCTGTAAATTGGTAATAAACGCCTACCTGTCGGAAAACGTAATCCACATCGGTATCGTACAGGCTAATGTTGTCACCACCTTGGAGCAGTATCAGAGCGCGGCCGGAAAAGGTGCGCCCCTTGCGTAATTCCGCTATAACTTTTTCGCGATTCTCGCGAAACAACGTCATCGGAATGGCGTGAGTTTCTGGTCCCATCCGATAGCAGGCCATTGTTCGATTCGTCTGAAATAAAAGAGATCGTTTTTCGCTCGGTTAATCATTGGCAAGGGATAAACAGATTTTCCTTGACGCATACCGATACAGATATCAATTCCAGATATATTATGCGAAAAACCAGATGAAACGGTTATTCTAAATCACCACAAATATACAGCGCTTGGAATGCACTAGTGATAGCTTTAATGGAATATACAGACTGCGGAAACTCTTCCAGATGTGGACAATAAAATATCAATCGGGTGGCTCAAGGTTACAGTACAGTTCACTTGCCGATTGTGAATTCCAAGCGCTCAATTATCAGCTGATAACTGATGCCAGCTTTTACATTTCAAGATACAGGAATCATCAATCAAATTAGCTTAACTAACTGAAAAGTCGCCTGATATATGTAGACTTAGTCAAAAATTGTACTTTGTTCGTCTTTGCTCGTTTGGTACGAATCTTCATGGCAAGAAATGCCACTTGTATGATATAATATATTATAATGAAAAATATAATATTTGCAGGCTATATATCACTCATTTAAACAAATCATCCCAGCTTTGAAAGTATTATGGGCATACCTGATAATAATAATTGAACTCGTACTAATTCACTACATGCTCAAGCACAGAAAAAGTAAAGCAGAAACTAATGCAGAACTCTGAAATCAATAATGTTACGCATGCCAAACCACATCTAAAATAGATACGTGGGCGTTTTACCAGGCAGTTCTTGTTACAACAAAGTGGGGTTATGAAAAAAAGGTCTTCAAATATGAATGTTCAAAATCAGCACTTCGGGGCATTTGTGACGTATTGAATGTTTTCCGGATGAGGAAAAATATCAACCAGACCTATGACGAGTGTATAATTAATCCCAATCCATAACTCTAAATTATCGTTTCTGAAATGTTGAAAACACTCGATTGAGCTTTGATTGTTTCAATTAATTTTGATAATATTGGAAATTCGGAATTTTTCATGTGATTCTAAAATATTTAAACTGCATTGAGCATTAAAAATAAATCGCGAGTTAGTAAATAACAGAAGATAGATTCATTCCAAAGGTTTAAGACTAATGCAACCCCGAAAAGTTACATGATTTTTTCAGTTTCCCAGAGAAGAATTCTCCGGTCGCATTATCGAGAGCCTTAAAACAATGTGACACGCGTCCACCAACAAAGTCTACATTTATTCTTAAACTGCGCGAATTTTTTCATCTTTTTTCAAATGCTTGTTATTGACATTGGCAGTCTTTTAACGATCACTTTTTTATGCATAAAGTTTTATTTTGTCGAAAAAAATCTTAGCATAATTTCTAGCAGTCAAAGTTTTTCTCTTGCTTAAAGTTTTTGAGAACAACGTTCCGCATATTTTCATGAAAAGGATCTTTTGCCCAGGTAGGCAATAATCCTTAACCTCTCAATTCTTAAGGCAGTTTTTATGCAAAACAATAAATTTTATCGTTAAACTGAAATTCATCGACATTCTAGTCCAAATTGGTTCAACACCATTCGGTTGAGGTCAACGCTGACAGCAGGGCTGACTCGCTTCATTATGTCATGTAGAATTCAGTTCAAAACAAATCGGGCTTGTCGGAAATTATTCGAAATAAACATCCACTCTAGTCGTGGTGGGCCATGGTGCCTGCTCCTGGCGTTTTCCCAGAGCACACAGCATCTATTTTCTAAACATTTCCCACCGAGTTTTCCTACGCGGCAACGGTTTTGAAGAGAAGTGGATTGTAAACAGACAAATTCTAGACATTTTCGAGCGAACCACTAAACGCTCTTGGATATTCATCTTACACAAAGCGCGCGCCGGAGACGACTTTCGTCTCATGTCAAGCAACGAGTGAGTAGCCAGCGGCGATACAAACCGTCCGAATCTAGAAATCTGAAAATAGTTTTTCTATGGCTAGTACGAGGCTAGGAACAAGTATCTAAGCGAATCGCGGACGACGTGCCGTTTGACTGACGTCGCTTCCCCAGGCAGCCAAGTTTAACAAATATTCACTTATTCAGTGCTCTTACAGACAATATTTATGCCGTTAAAAATAGTATCGACGGTTTTCGCATGAGATTCTGCTGGTTTCATGTTCGGTCATAGAATAGCGGTTCGCACCGGTTTTTTTGATGGTTGCGATTGTCGTGCTTTACACAACGATCCACTCGAAATGATGGTGCATCAATCATGCCGAGTTTCGCTGTCTACAGCGGAAATGGCTTTCGGACTAACAAATGTTCGCCACGGGATTGTTGTTGCCGTGTTTTACGACTGCATCCTTGGTTTATTGATGTTTTATGTTGTCTTCCACGGTTTGCAAAACTATGAGAGAGAAAAAACATTTCCATTGATTTGAATGTGTTGATCCTAAAGAGCAAACTGGAGCTAGATGCGATTTTTCAAAATACCAACTGATTAGAATTTTATTGTTGATATGTTAAAACTTGGGCACAATAATGTGTACCAATTTACTAGCACTATTTGCCAAATATTATCAGTATTGTCAAGTAGTTGATTTATATAACTAGACGCGAATTCCAAGATAGTGCCTCGTGTATTTTGAACACCGGGCTTAGCTGCTAAAAATGAAACAAAAACGCAGGAAGCTGCAGAATCGGTAAGACAAACAGCAGTTGAAATTAAGCGAAATCTGTTTTTAGATGCGACTTACGCAAATGCTTCGAAATAGGCAACCGACAGTGTACTAAATGTTTACCTAATATTTGTACGAACCGTTGCACAACAAGGTAACGCAAATATTTACGCATCCTAAGCTGCTACCAGCAGCGGTGCTGTGCGGATGAGTAACGCGCTGAAACGCAAGCTAAGCATTTTTTTGCTTTCCGGATTGATCATCACTAAAGTTCGCCTAAATTGGTATCGTAACATAACAAATACCTGTAACAGTGGCAAGTTTCCGTAATAATAAATATCTTTCCGAATTCGAGGTTACCTCCAAAGATAACAGAACGCGATCATACTTTTGGCAGCGTTTTACTATCAATTGAGTAATGTATTTCAATCTTAGCTATGGAAACAACCAGCACTAGAATTTTTTTCAATGTCTAGAGCTCTTCTTGTCGCGTGCAAAAGCAATTAGAATTTCAAATTGTTCAAACGAATCGAACCGCGGGAACGAATCTGTTTTTGGGACTGACCGCTGCCATTTTCTATCCGGAAATAGAACCAGAATGAAGAAAATATCAGCGTTCGCTTTCGGAGAATAGAAATCAGTTTATTTTAATTGAATCACTCCGTTTCCAAAATTAATTTTTCGATCAGACAGGCTTTTAGAAAACACATTTCGAAGTGATATCCAAGATTTACATTTTTTTTTTCATAAGTTGAGCTCATTTAGGAGAGTAAGTGACTGATGGAGTCGCAAAGAAGTCCTTTTCGCACAAGAAAAACGAGGAAAGTTTGGTTATAGACAATTTCGATAAACGATGAATTTTGATTTTGCTTTCTTGCTAATAACCCCTTCAAAAATGGTGAAACGATGGTCCCCCGGCGACGAAATAAGAACTACGATTGAAAACTCGGGACATGGAACTGCAAATTGCTCTACTTTCCGGGCTTGACAGGATAATCTACAATGAACTATATCCAAGCAACTTCCAGGTCGTAGTGTCATAAGAGCTTTGTTAGACAGGGCAGAAGGTATGGAAAACTGGGCACCAGACGGCTGATTCCTACCAGAGTTGGCAATGATAACGAGTTTTTCTATGACGTCATCAACGTTCGCACCTACCGCAGTGCGAATATAAATTCGGACTACTACCGTGCTGGATCGAAACCCGTACAGTATCGAAATCCGTACACCTTGATGTTTTTCTTCAGTTTTTAGCATTATAAAAATTAAAATTCATATGATAGTTACATGTACATGTCCGTTGAGCTGTTGGCCTTCTGTTAAATTACACTATGCGCCAGTAGGCCATGAAATAAAAATATTAAAAATGAAAAATCAATCGTGTATCGGCGTCAGTTGTCATTTCGTTGTATCGTTAGAGAATTTACTAAGGAAACGTTCTTCAGATAAAAACGATTTTCGAGTGGGATATAAGTGTTTCACTCTGTGAATCTTTTTGAAATTGATGGAAAAGGTAAGTCTTTGTCATTTTCGAGCTGTATATTGTTTGGTTAATAGTGTAAATTGTATTTATTCAACAAAAACTGTGCCGTACGGATTTTGATTCTCGGTAATTGCTTGAATCGAAATCCGTACAGCGTGTGTATCATGCATATATTGTTGAACTTTCTTCTTGTTTTCAGCATATAATGGAAGAAAACAAGTATAAATATACGGCAAACAATTCCGAAGGAGCTGTGACTTAGGTGCGCAAGGAAAAGTCGTACCGGGAAGCTTCGAGAGGTTCCGGCGCTCCGGTTATTACGAAACGCTACGAAAATTGCTCTATTTCAGCAGATATAAAAAAATAGAAAACCGTGTTGAACTTTAGGAACCAATTGATCCTAAAAATATATTTATTTGTAAATTTGAAGATAAATTATAAATAAAAGATGTTCATTTTTGTACTTCTATATCTATACAGATTTTGATCTATTGTTGTGTGGACTTTAATCCAGTTTAATCGCGTGTGTGCGGATTTCGATTCAAAAGTGTACGGATTTTGATTCAGACAAAAAACTGTGTAAGGAATTTTGATTCAAAACATGTTCTATTTTAACACTATTTGTTCGAGTTTCGAATTGATTTTAATCATTTTGCTTGAAAATAGTGATAAAATATATGTAGACCTATAAGTAAACATGTCAGTTTAAAGCAATATGTGATTTCTTGATTTTATATTGATCGTCGAAGATTATCATGTGCTTAGGTGTACGGATTTCGATCCAGCACGGTACCCAGTGTTTGTATGCATGCGCTCAAATCTCTCGACGGTGTGTAATACCCGTCGAAGTCGAACGTAGTGACCAAATACCGAGCAACTGCGGGACGCCAGGGTTGC
Source organism: Wyeomyia smithii (assembly GCF_029784165.1). Lineage (NCBI taxonomy): Eukaryota > Metazoa > Arthropoda > Insecta > Diptera > Culicidae > Wyeomyia > Wyeomyia smithii. The sequence goes on along the minus strand of NC_073695.1, from coordinate 207,194,062 downwards.
GCCGGAATACTCTAGAAGATGGCTGGAGAAGCATTTTATCCGCCATAGGTAGCACTGTCGTAGTGCTTCTAGGGACAAGGGCTCCGGATCATAGAAACGACGGTGAATGCAAATAATTAGTCAAGGAGAAGAACGCTACACCGAACGAGAACGAACGTGGAACGATACCGACGAGCCTGGCAGAGCCAAAACTCAGTTCTCCAAAAGAAAAAGCGCCAAGAAGAGGACCGAGATTGCGTAGCGATGGTAGAGCTGTACCAAGCTAGCGACGCTCGGTAACTGAGCGCGAGTACGGTATGGTAATTGATCTTGGTGGTCTCCTTGAGGTGGAGGAGGAAATTGACGACTGAAAAACAACAAAGCTGCGGGAGTGGACCACCTTCCCCGCGTGCTGTTGCAATACGATGGAAAAACAATGGCTAGAGCCGTGCAAAGGGTCATTGCCAAGATTTGGGAGAAAGAACGAGTACCGGAGGAGTTTATGGAAGGTATTATGTGTCTCACCTATGGAAAGGGTGACAAGCTGGAATGCTGCAATTACCGGGTAATCAGTCTGCTGAGCGCCGCCTGCAAGGTACTCTCCCAAATACTATGCTATCGACTGTTACCATCTGTGAAGCAGTTCGTGGAGCACTACCAGATACTACCGCCGCGGATCAGATATTCGCGGTTCGGTAGGTTATGCAGAAATGCTGTAAATACATCGTGCCTACACATTATCTATTCATAGATTTTTAATCGTCATACGACACAATCGATCGGACCAGCTATGACAAATTATGCACGACTACGGATTTCCAAACAATCTTACGCTATTGGTCAAAGCGACGATGCACAGTGCGTTGAGTGTACGGTATGACGGGACAAAAATCAAAACTACTTGATTTTGTTGACTAATCACATTGATGTAATAGGGAAAGTTGCTCATCAACTTTAGAGCTACTATTTGCATGAAAGTCTTATAAGATTCGCTGAATCGCAAAAGTGTCCCAAAAGCCAATTTTCCAATCTAATACTAAAAACCATTCATTATTCTGTAAAAGTTGCCCATAGTAATGAAAACTGCGGTTTATACATAGTATTTAATTTTACATAATTTCTTAAGTGACTCAAATGCAATTATAACAAAAATAAAAATAAAATTGAAATTTTTTTCTTTGTTATGTATATTTATTTTATTACCAGAAAATACATGTACATACTCAGATGTATCTCCTGACAGAGACAAGATCACACATCACAGTCTGTTGAATGCCTTTGTTCACAACTTAGGCATTTTCAACTGTCAAAACATCATCTAGAAATACGTCAATAACGATTAAATAGGCAAGTTTAGGCAGCTGAAACCACTAATACGATGAGTGGCGAGAAAATCAGAGAGGTATTTTGATATATATTTTTGTAATGTCAGATTGAACTTTGAACGCCTTTTTCTTAAACATAAAATACACCTTTCGATCACACATTTGTATTCGTACGTAGGACAATAAATCTGAAAGCTATACCTTTAAACGTCTTTCACTTACTCACTGTTTCAGTTCCCAGTTTTGTTAGCACAATTAAAATACCCACGAACTGAGGAAACACAAGGGTAACAGAATTTTTTTTTCTTGAAAAATCATTGCGCGCATGTTGCGTTAAAACTATTTGGCATTATAAGCTTGTTACGGGTGTATTAGTGGTCCCACGAGGCTACTTATACACATGCAGTATATTTCAAAGATGTATGATAAGCACTGCCTACTTCATATAGAGAAATATAAAAGTTGATTTTAAATTTTGTCTACGGGACGCTGCACTGTGCGATGTGTCGAGTTATGTGTGTACTTCAAGTTAAAGGCAAGGTCTCTCGTGCCTACTATTTAATATTGCTCTGGAAGGTTTGATTAGAAAAGCGAGGTTTAATGTCGGTTCAACTGTTTGGCTTCGCCGATGATATCGTCATTGTGGTTCGGACTTTTGTGAAGATGATGGATACGTACATCGGATTGAAGGGCTATCGTAGCTAAATGAACTGGACTGGTTATTAACGTATCGAAGACGAAGTACATGAAAGAAAGAGATTCAAGAGCGATAATGGTAACCTCCCACCTCGAGTTCCAGTTGGTGGTGATGAAATCGAGGTGGGGAATTCGAGGGAATCGAGGGAATCGCGCAAACTTTGGTCTCCGAAGAAGGCACCAATCTAAAAGAATACGCCATCGCACCAAGTTGATCATCTGCAGGACACTGATGAGACCGGTAGTTCTCTACGGTCCATCTTCTGTGGATGGAACGTAGAGTGGGCTGGGCATGTAGTACGAATGTTAGCTGACAGCCCGGCAAAGATGGTTCTTGAAACCAATCCGTCAGGGACGAGTCCGAGGAGTGCACAGCTGACAAGGTAAATCGATAAGATGGAAGACGATCTACGGACCCTACGCCAAGTACATAGATTTTAGCCACTGCGACCATTGCACAGTGGTCCAGAAACTAATATTTTAGAGCAATATTTTAGAGGTACACAATTAACCCTTTAGTGCCCAGTGCCGCCTTTAGACGGTCTTCAGTTACGCCTTTAAATAGCTTCAATCAATACCTAAAAAATGTTTATAAAGATTCATAGTGATTTTTTCGAAATTCGTCTGAAAATTAACTTGGGCACTAGAGGGTTAAATTTACTCAAATATGAAAAATAACATAATTATTTCTCCTAAAAAGCCCTAAAAGTCGTTCAAAGACAGTTTCGAGAAGAAAACTAAAAATAAATAAGAGCGAAGAATGTGTGTTTTTTTATCTAAATCGGCTATTCTCAAAATTAGAAAAAAAACTGTTTTTTACAAAGTTACTTGAAATTAACTTTGTTACAACATTGTAGAACAATTTTTTTCTTCTATCTATAAATATAAAAAATTAGATACTTGATTTCATCAAAATTTTGGGTCACCCTAATTTTTGATAATTTTTCAATAAGCACTTTATAATATGTAACAACTTTGTAGAACAAAATTTTTCTCTAAAATAATGCTATAGAGCTCTAATTTCCCCCTAAATTTAATTTCTGGACCATTGTGCATTGTTTTGATCTTTTGTGCTTAAATTTGTACATGCTCATTTACGCACTTGCAATGAGAGCGTTTCCATGCTAAATAAGAATTCGCAAAAAATTATTGGACCATTTTTTGGATGAAGCTTTGCACACGTATTTTACGTAGAACTCTGAGTATTTTCGTTTGTTTTTTTTTTATTAAAGACATCATTTTAATTCTAATGATTCTTAAAGATTTAAATAGACATTCAAAATCAAAAAGCTGTTATGTATCTAAATCTCCTAGACTCTTTTCTTTCTAACCTTCTCGATTACTACTTCTGATTATTTCGAATTTAGGTTTATTAAATCGTAAAATAAACACTAAATTTAAAAATTCATACAGAAAAGATACGAAATTTTTCTTGAAATTTTTTTATGGAAACTCTTAAACATTCGATGTTCAGGATGGAGAATGTAAGTCAAATTTTTATTTAAAAGTTAAATTGAAAAAATATATTCAATTCAAACTTTCAAAAAAATAATCAAATTCCAATCATGCAATATGATTTGGAGAATATTTTAAAATCATTGAGCTGTTGGTAATGCTTCCTTTTGTGAGAAAACGATTGATATAAAAAAAGGACAAAAATTGCCGATTTTTCTGTGTTTTCCTTCACACGCAGTGACGAAACTACCCATATAGCATCAATCATAGTAACCCAGCAGAAAAAAAGCTCTATTAGTCGAACTCTGAAGGTACAAGCACAACGGATTTGACAGTTAGCTTTTCGTCAAATTAACGTCAACGCAACGCAAACGTATCCATTGTGCTTAAGCCTTAACCCTGATGGCAAAACAATAAAACTATTCCGTTCAGAAGTGTGCGCGTTTAAAGAGTTTCCCGCGTCGAAAACAGGCATCGTGCGGCACTTTGTGGACTTCGGATACGCCCGTTCCGGCAACTACAACATCTTATTATTATTATTTATTTTATTATTATTATTATCACTATTATTAGGCACTATTATTATTATTATTATCTTGGCATTATTGAACAACAGTCAGAACATCGAAAGAAAGCTCGGTTCCGGACGGCCGATGACCCTGAACGACAAGAAGCTCTAAAGGATGCTAGAGAGGAAGACCGAGGAAAAAGCGGCTACATCGCTGCGTACGATTGGCCGGGAGGTCGGTGCAACCGGTCAAACAGCAAAAAAGTGTCAAACGATGACATACATGTCAGGAAGCGGCAGTCCCATCCACTGGTCTCGGAGCTGCAGGCAATGACGTAAAGGCAGCGGCTGAATAAGGTAATCAAGTCGATTTTCCTGACAAATCGTGACGTGGCGGTGGTGATGGACGACGAGACCAATCTCATCCTGGATGGCAACGACTGGCGGGGCACTTCGTATAGCTGTGAGCCACAGCAACTTCCGACAGGTACTTCGTACTATGAATTTCTAAGTCCCGGCCAGTCCAGAGCGAAAGAAGAGTTGGCGCGGTAACCATATCTTGGCGGTAGAGGAAATGCTTCGCCAACGCGAGCGTCTGTCCACCAAGATGGTGCGGCTCAAAACAGCGTCTGATCTTCATGTTAGGAGCGGCTGATCAACGTCCTGGTGTCAGCGTGGGACTCTAATCAGAGCTGACACGATGGCCCTCCGGCGAGACAGGGGGTTGGGGAAGGTCCAACAAGCCGCCCCGAAAAACACCAAATGTTGCAAATATCGAAGAAGTTAATACGGATCGGAACAATCGGCACAGACCTAGGCGACGAAATAAGGACTATGATTGGAAACTCGGTACATGGAACTGCAGATCGTTGGGCTTTCACGGCTGCGACAGGATCATATATGATGAACTAAATCCACGCAACTTCGAAATCGTAGCACTGCAGGAACTTTGCTGGTCGGGACAGAAGGTATGGAAAAGCGGACATCGAGAGGCTACCTTTTATCAGAGCTGTGGCACTACCAACGAGCTTGGAACGGGCTTTATAGTGCTGGGTAGGATGCGCCAACGCGTGATCGGGTGGCAGCCGATCAGTGCGAGGATGTGTAAGTTGAGAATTAAGGGCCGGTTCTTCAACTACAGCATCATCAACGTGCATTGCCCACACGAAGGAAGAGCCGACGATGAGAAAGAAGCGTTTTATGCGCAGCTGGAGCAGGTGTATGATAGCTGTCCGCAACGGGACGTTAAGATTGTCATCGGTGATATGAACGCTCAGATAGGACGGGAGGCAATGTACAGACCGGTGATAGGGCCGAATAGCCTGCACGCCGCATCAAATGATAACGGCCAACGATGTGTGAACTTTGCAGCCTCCCGCGGTATGGTAGTCAGAAGTACCTTCTTCCCCCGCAAAGACATCCACAAAGCCACCTGGAGATCACCTGACTTACAAGTGGAGAACCAAATCGACCACGTTCTAATCGATGGTAAATTTTTCGCTGACGTCATCAACGTTCGCACCTACCGCAGTGCGAATATAGATTCGGACCATTACCTTGTTGCAGTATGCATGCGCTCAAAACTTTCGACGGTGCGAAACACGCGTCAAAGTCGCCCACCGCGACCAAACATCGGGCAACTACGGGACGCCGAGGTTGCACGGGAGTACGCGCAGCAGCTGGAAGCAGCATTACCAACGGAAGAGCAACTGGGCGCAGCTACTCTTGAAGATGGCTGGAGGGACATTCGATCAGCCATAGGTATACTGCTGTAGCGGCGCTTGGTACTATGGCTCCGAACAGGAGAAACGACTGGTTTGACGACGAGTGCAAACAGTTAGTGGAAGAGAAGATTGCAGCACGAGCGAGAATGCTGCAACACCAAACGAGGGCGAACGTGGAGCGCTACCGACGCGCACGGGATAGGCAAAACTCGGTCTTACGGAAGAAGAAGCGCCAGGAGGAAGATCGAGATCGCGAGGCGATGGAGGCACTGTACCGTGCGAATGACACACGAAAGTTCTACGAGAAGCTGAACTGTTCCCGCAAAGGCTATGTGCCACAAGCCGACATGTGCAGGGACCTGGGCGGCAACCTTCTCACGAACAAGTGTGAGGTGATTGACAGGTGGAAGCAGTAATACGATGAGCACCTTAATGGCGATGTAGCAGAGGACGACGACGGAGTGGTAGTAGATCTCGGTGTACGCGCAGATGACGACATAATCTCAGCCCCTGTCCTCCAGGAGGTTAGAGAGGAGATCGGCCGACTGAAAAACAATAAAGCCGCTGGAGCTGACCAACTCCCCAGCGAGCTGTTAAAACACGGTGGTGAATCACTGGCTAAGGCGCTACACTGGGTAATTGCCAAGATTTGGGAGGAGGAGGTAGTACCGGAGGAGTGGATGGAGGGTACAGTGTGCCCCATCTACAAAAAAGGCGACAAGTTGGATAGCTGCAACTACCGCGCAATAACGTTGCTGAACGCCGCCTACAAGGTACTCTCTCAAATTCTGTGCCGTCGACTATCACCGTTTGCAAGGGAATTCGTGGGGCAATACCAAGCGGGATTTATGGGTGCCCGCGCCACCATGGACCAAATATTCGCGGTACGGCAGGTCCTACAGAAGTGCTGTGAGTATAACGTGCCCACACATCACTTGTTCATCGATTTTAAATCGGCATACGACACTCTCGTTCGAGACCAGCTATGGCAGATTATGCACGATTACGGCTTTCCGGATAAACTGACACGGTTGGTCAAGTCGACGATGGATCGGGTGATGTGCGTAGTTCGAGTTTCGGGGACACTCTCGAGTCCCTTCGAATCTCGAAGAGGGTTACGGCAAGGTGATGGATTATCGTGCTTGCTATTCAACATCGCTTTGGAAGGTGTGATACGTAGGGCTGGTATCGACACGAGTGGCACGATTTTTAGAAGGTCTGTTCAGCTCTTTGGCTTCGCCGATGACATTGATATTGTAGCACGAACCCTTGAAAAAATGACGGAGACGTTCATCAGACTGAAGGCTGAAGCCAGACGAATTGGACTGGCCATAAACGCATCGAAGACCAAGTACATGAGAGGAAGAGGTTCCAGAGAAGACAGTGTCAACCTCCCGCCACGAATTCATATTAGCGGTGATGAAATCAAGGTGGTAGACGAGTTTGTGTACCTGGGCTCACTGGTGACTGCTGACAACGACACCAGCAGAGAAATTCGCCGACGCCTTATGGCAGGAAATCGTGCCTACTTTGGACTCCGGAGGACACTCCGCTCGAATAAAATCCGCCGCCGCACGAAGTTAACCATCTACAAAACACTGATCAGACCGGTAGTCCTCTACGGCCACGAAACTTGGACTATGCTCGTGGAGGACCAACGCGCCCTTGGGGTTTTCGAACGAAAGGTGCTGGGAGAACCACTCATCGTTCAAACGGCGATAATCGGGAGACTACGGTGGGCTGGGCATGTCGTTAGGATGTCGGACGACAACCCGGTGAAAATGGTTCTAGATAACAACCCGACTGGAACAAGGCGACGGGGCGCGCAGCGAGCAAGGTGGCTCGATCAAGTGGAAGACGACCTGCGGGGCCTCCGCAGACGACATGGCTGGCGAGCTGCAGCCATGGACCGAGTTGAATGGAGCCGACTTCTTCGAACAGCAAGGGACACTTCGGCCTGGAGCTGACTGGTAAGCTGGTAAGTAAGTCTGGCCGGATCTAACATTGGCCACTACTCGAAGCGATTGTTAGAGGAGATGAAGCGACTAAATATGGATGTGGTACCCGAGTCGGTGAACCCGTTCAACGTTCCCCAGCTGCATCCCATCGAGAGTTTCTGGGCAAACCTGAAGCGTAAGATCTACTCCAACAATTTTGTCGCAAAAACTGAGAGATTGATAAATAAAACGAAGGAAGAACTCAAAAACATGCCTACACACATGTTTCCGTCCACCATGGCGAATGTTCCGGGTAACTGCCGGAATGCCGCTCGAAAGGGTGTAGAAAATATCAACTCTTTTTTTTAATTGAAATTTACTGTTTATTATTGTCTGAAATTTGTTTTTATCACGGTGTATATCTTCTGTGAAGCATTACTGGTTTCCTATAATTCATTCTCAGACAGTTTACTGTACAACCAAAGTTGTCTGAGCTACAATGCTTTAGAAAACTTCTGTTCAAAGTTTTACGCCCTTTCAGAAAATTACTCTTGATTGACTCTTGATTCTTGAAGAATTGTCTATCGGGATAGATATCAATCAATAATTGCATAATATTAGAATAACAAAAACAATTGCAATTGAACTTCGGTAAAGCTCCCTTTTCTATGTCTGAAAATAATTTTTGAAATCATAAAATGCGGATTCCACGCTACCCTTCCATTCGACCCGAGACGAGCGTTTTCTTCATTCGACGCAAAAATCGATGCCAAACGGTATAATTTCTTCCACACACCTTCCGCGGCAAGGACACACCGAACCGATTTGCACTGCTCTCGGAAAGAGAAAAGTGGCGAACGTGACGAATCAAACGAACGAAAGCTAGAGCGGTGTGGCGGGTGAATCGCAAATCAACGAACACAAAAAGTCCAATGAATAATCCCATTTGCGGAATGCATTAAAATTCCTAATCTTCTCGATGCCGAAGCCCCCAAGCCCCAATATAGCGCACACATTGTACGCTACCGTCATTGCCAGGCAGATTTGGATGAGTGCGGCAGACATGTGATTAGCATAAAATTGAAAACAGTAGTGTGTCTAGCGGAACCCAAATAAAAACAGGCATAATAAAGCCAATTCCGCACCCGAGACTCTCACGTATGTTTTCACCGGAGTAACCCTTAAATGGTCGGTCTTGGGAATGTAACTCATCACACTTTCAACAAGGTGTTGTTTATGTCAGCCGTAAATGAAGGTTTCTACTTTTTGGTGATTTACAATTTGCGCACATCGTTAAAAATGGGTGGCGTGAAAGAGATGAACGGCTAATTGTTGGCACTCGGCAAATTAATCAGTTTTACATATTCAAATTCGAACGGTTGTTCTGTGTATGGTTTGCATTCATGGCAGGGTTCAGGCTGTTTACAGACGAAATCGTACCGTAAGCATAAAATTTCCGACTTTCTGGCAAAATTTGACTGATGCTACTCGTGAGGTGGTTAGCATTGTAAAACAGGTGGTACCATGCTCAAAATTCGAAGGTTACCCTCCAACCATTATAGAGAGATATTTTTATTGTTTGTTTACCTAACGGTCAGCGATATGCTCGAGGAAAATGTTGTTCACCTTCAGTGAATAATTTTTGGCGTTAAATTAAATTGAATTTGCCAACACTTTACTCGCCGAACAAAATTGCATTACGTCAGAACTCAAGTATGTTTTGTATAACCATATCGAAGGAAACGATCGTAAAAAAGTCATATTCCTGTATGATTCAAGCACTCAACCAAACACGTCACTGCTGGTTTCTGTCGTCACAGTCTCGTGAGGATGCTCTTATTGTTATTGTTGTCGTTCGTTGCTGCTGCGGATGATGATAATAACTTATCTTGACGAAAGCTGGAAAACGCAAGCGGGATAGGTACCATCCAACGGTTTATAATAAGAGCATCTAATTACTAATTCTGTTACTGTAGCAATTACGTCGACTGTACGCAAGAGTGAAGGTGGAATAAAAACACTGCAAGATTTGTGAGTTGTTTGATTCCACTGAACGAGGTGCCAGCTAGAATTATTCCTTCGGAAGGCAACCCTCGTGCGGAACGAAAGTTGAGCGAACCGGAAACAGATCGCAATCATGAATAACCATCGTATCCATCTTTGGTTCAGTCACTGCAACCGGTGTACAGTTACGCTCTGGTCTTTTTGAATCAACATGAATATAAGCCTGATATAGAAAGTCACTGATTTGTAACTTTGTAAATTCTATGAATGAGGAAAATACCATCTAAGACAAATATTTTCCTACTTCAAACGAGAAATCCGTAAGCCATGTGGAAACAACTAGAAATTGAGTTTAACGACGCTACTAAATTCTACATTGTACGGATGGATGATTTGGAATTGTGCTTTTGATGCGATACGTGCCTTTTAGGTGGTTGGCAACGGTAATGTTTTGAGAAATTAGTTTTTTCACCCTTTAGATAATGCTAGCGGTAACCTAACGCAGTTTCTCGCTCGTAAAAACCTTTTGGAAAAGATTCCACAAAATCACCCAAACGATCACGTTTTTATGCCAGGTTTTATATTTCCTCTCGCTCAGACTGTGCCTAGCAATTCTAAGTGTATTGCTATGTAGATGAACCGAATTGGGAACGAAAATGTGCCGGCTGTCGACAAAAATAGCCCTCCAACTATGTATACATGTACAAAGTTGTAAACCAACAACGTCTGACCGAATGGCTTCTCGGTTTTTCAGAAGCCACCACCTGCCGTTGCATGTTTTGGTTTGCTACCCGTGTCTTATGGGCAGCCGAAATGTTTATTGACCTTTGCTATAATTTTTGTTTTGCACTGATCCGCTGGCTGCTTTGGAGCTTTGATTATTATCAAATCACCGTTTTGTGACTAAATATAGAAAGACGATCAATCAACCCTTAAGTATCTTTTTGAGCGACGGAAAAACTTGTTGGCGATGTCAGTAGTACAACTTGTCACAATGCATCATTTGATAGATCGATATAAGTTTAATTAATACAATACAACTAAAGAGCGATTTTTTTCAATAGTTCGAAAGCTGCATAAATCACGTTGAGTTGTCGGCACAAAAAAGGACTGCTAACGAATATATCTTTTCTCAGCATCAACTTGAAGTTATTTGAATGCACTTTATAGAAATTGAGCGTGTAAGCAAGGATGCGATTTTTTGGCAAGCACGTTATTATGTTCAATAGTCGACAGTTTTTGGCATCAACCTGAAACTAAAAACTTTAATGTGGGCTGCGAAACTATGCCAAAGTAATTTCATGCGCATTTTTACACAATTTATCAGAAGAGTTGAAGCTTTTGTTTTCATCAGTTTCCTGCAGGATTGTTAAGTTTACTAGCATTTTTTCTGAATATCGCAAAAATTTCAAATTCGAATAAAAAACATTTCTCATTACTATTTTAGGTCCAAGACTCTTTTATTTCTTTTCTGCATTTTAGTACCATGCGTCTTCACTGTTTTATTAACATTTTATTCTATTATTATTATATTATGAAAATGGATTTATACATGCAAATTTGATGAAAATATGAAGTGCAGTTTCATTCGGAAAATTAATAACAAATAATAAAATAATTCCAATGTTGACGACTGTCCCCGTGAAGGAAGACCAAAAACCTTCGAAGAAACTGAATTGGAGGAATTCATTCCAAACGTAGGGACAGATTGCTTCGGTGTTATGAGTTACCGCGAAGCCATTTCCAAGTGATTGCATGTTTTATTACCTTTATTATAAAATCGGTCGAAAAACGCAAACTACATCCGAGGCCATTCGACTCAGCTCGACGAATCGGATGATGTCTGAACGTGTGTATGTATGTTTTCTGCATGTATGTGAACAGAACGCAATATCTGATTTTGATGTTTAAATTAAAGCTGCTGCGCTACACCAGAATGCAACCGAGCGGTTTTTAGATTAGTGGTTTAGATTTTGTGATATTAATAAAAGAGTATTTTTATATAAGATATTCAACTTTAAACGCAAGATACTCACGACTACTCACCAGTTACTTAGAGTAACTAATATGATTCGTACTAATAAATCTGAAGGTTATTCCACTTGAGCTGCTCTTCTAGACATAGAAAAAGCATTCGACAGTGTTTGCCATAAAGGTTTGATAGCTAAAATGTCCAATTTCCGTTTTCCTCTTTCCATCACAAAAATGATACAAAGTTACTTGACAGACCGCACTCTCCAGGTTAACTATTTGAATAGTAAATCTGATAGATAGCTAGTGTACCTGAAGGAAGTATCTTGGGCCCAGTCTTATATAATATTTTTACTTCTGATCTTCCTGATTTACCACCAGGATGTAAGAAATCTCTGTTTTGTGACTATACAAGCATTTCCGTAAAAGGAAAAAGCCACCGTGTCATATGCAGCAGGCTGCAAAAAGGTCTAGATATATTTTCTTCGTATTTGCAGAAATGGAAGATTTCTCCTAATGCATCAAAAACACAATTAATTATTTATCCTCATAAACCAAGACTTTCTTTTCTCAAACCCATCAATAATCATGTTGTTAAGATGAACGGCTTAAATTGGTTTGACCAAGTTAAATATTTAGGGCTAATTTATGATAAAAATCTTACCTCAAAGGAGCACATTGAGTATATCCAAACAAAGTGCAATAAATATATAAAATGTTTGTATCCTTTCATCAACAGAAATTCTAGACATTGTCTAATGAATAAACTGTTAACGGTTGGTTATAATTCCGGCTGAGCAGTCTTGAATAAGTACAACGAGCTGGTTTTTTACTGTCCGACGTTTCGTCACTGATCAGTGACATCTTCAGGAGAAACTGTTGGTGTTTATTAGCGATTAGTGTCTGTTTTAATTCTTAAATTTGTTAACAATTGGTAAGAGTTTAGCTAGTTGTCTGTGCCTTACATAATTCTTGTTCGTTCCTTGTCTGGATGCTTTTTGACGATAAGCTCTACCAGATCGTTCTACTTATTCAAGACTGCTCAGCCGAAATTATAACCAACCATCGTACAATTCGCAACAGTCGAACTCTCATACAACAATCATAAACTGTTAATTTACAAATAATTATTTTGACCAGCATTGTTATATGCAGTCCCTTTCTGGACAAGTTGTTGTACAACCAGAAAGAAGATGCTTCAAAGGATTCAGAACAAACTTCTGAAAATGATATTGGAGCGTCCTCGCTGGTTCAGCACGAATGAACTACACAGGCTTACTAATGTGGAAACATTAGAAAATATGTCAAACCAAATTATCAATAAGTTCCGACAAAAATCGTTGCAATCTTAAATTACAACGATTAGCTCACTTTATAGTCAGTAAGATAGGTGTAAAATTAGATTAAGGTTTAATTTTAAATACCATTCTTTTTTCCTGACAAGTAGGTTTACAATTATATTCACTTAACTGCGGAAGCAATTACAATCTTTAAAAACTTAAAATATATGTAATAGTGTTGATATGTCACCCTTTGTGGCAGACGCACAGTAAAAATTCTGAATAAATATTAGTAAATAATTAATTCATCACAAACATCCCTTCCCATTAGAAAAAAAAACCGTCGTCAGTAGCTTTCTTTAAAAGAAGTAAATGAATCGTAAAATATTGTAACTCATTTCTAGAAAAAAAAAACCTAATAAAACACAAAATTAACATTATATCCGTTCAGCTCAATGATTTTATTGATTTCTGTTTGTTCATCACTGATGTTTCGGGCCTTTTATGGGACCATCATCAGGGCCTATAATATATTTGACATCTAACGTACAATTGGATTTACATTAGGACAGAAATACACTATACGATATTGAAAAGCTACTCATTCGAAACGGTAATCAATAAGTTAAAATATTTTTGTAAACTTAAAACAGGTCGTAAAGGGTTGACTGCCGTACATCCAAAGCGCAAATACAAATAAGTTCGTTTTTGGGAGCTTTGCACAGGTTGTATTTTGATGAAAACCTTATCGAGCGATATACTTCGCCTACATCACACAATATTTTCCCACCCGAACTGTCTAATTTTAAACAAACACTAAAATAATTTTTATTTTCACTTTGAATGTAAAGCACCACACTCTTTATGACTTGAATGTTTTACGTTTGCAAGAATGCAAGAATTTATTGATTACCGTTTCGGGTGAGTAGTTGTTCAATGTCGTGTAGTGTAATTTTGTTCTAATGCACATGTGAAATATATTGCAGGTCCTGACGATGGTCTCATAAAAGGACCGAAACGTCGGTGATGAGCAGATAGAAATTAACGCAATTCATTGGGCTGCAAGCCAAAATATCAACCCTTGTATAAAACATTATATTCAGTCGAAAACTTGTGTTACAATATCAATGATTTTAACTAGCTCTTATCAATAACAGACATTTTTAAATTTTTGTCAATATTAAATACCTATTTTAAGCGAAATTTCAAAAGTATTGTTTAAGAATAATTGTTATTTATTTGAAATATGAAATGTGGAAATAAGAACTAACATGCTAATGAAATATGAGTTACAAGATGCATTCAATTGAGAAATATCAACAGTTCCATAAATTCAAGAAAAAGTAAGAACGCAGACATCACACCTGAGTTCAAAAGTTTACAATCGATTCTACATTGTAAATTTATAATGAATGTTTTGAACGTTCTTAGCAGTAGCTGAAAAGTGGGGATGTGATGGTATAAGAAAAACACGTTTCGCCCCTGGGCTCGTTTTCAAATTTTTCTGACTCAAGAATAATTTTCTAAAGCATAGCATAGCATAGCATATTTGATCGCCCGTGTGTTGCCTGCGATTGACCAGAATCAGCTGAAATTGCACAAAGAACCGTCAAAATGGTGCCTAGGAGTAGCAAGCTATTTTCAGTGTACAATTCCTGGTGATCTTTCTTTTCACTGGTCAATAACGAAGCTGGCCACGTCCAATGCAGATCAATAGAGGAAGGGATATCGGAAGTGTTAGTTTAATACTTGTTGCTACTAGAGACCGAGGAATCCTCTGCATCATCCACAAGTATCAAAGGAAGGAATTAGTGTTAGTGGAAAGGAATTGATCTGGATCCATCGAGGTTGATGGTGCGATCTTTTCTACACAAATTCGCGCACGATATGGTTACTTCTCGGTCTCTGGGCAACCGGCCACCAAGAGACGATATAAATAGAACCGCGCCACGATCTAGTTATCTTCGGCAACCTACCAATCGTTAGCAGTCCGTATCACACCAAACTTCGCGTTTAATGCCGTGATCTTAATTCAAACTTACCTAGAAACGAATGGATTTCGTAAAACGCAACAACCGCACGCCGAACGCAAATTACGCAAACTACTGGTACCAGCTCAAATAACCGATAGAGCGCTGTATTAAGATAGTCACACTGAGCGCAGTCAAAATACCGCGCGCGAAACTGAACTGCTTTCTCCGAAAGCAAACAAGAGCGTGCCGACCACTGGTATGACGAAAAAGCCAAAACACCCGCTTTATTAAACAGAAAAAAAAGAAAAAAAGGGGACCGGCAAAACAGGAATAGATTTGGCATCCATGCAGGGTTTGTCTTTGTCGCGATTGAATAATTACAATATTTATCGAACGAACGAACCCTACTCTGAATCGTAACGTGCTAAAAAAGAACCAACGGGCGTACAGTCTCCGAAATAATGATTTGGTACATCTCGGAAATCTCAATACACCGATAATTCTTAGATGAGCAAAGCTCACCAAGGCCGAAGACACGTTTACACCGGAGCATTATGTACGACCGCTTTATTCCCTCTCACCGATCTCACCGACGCATACGCGAGAGGACACTGTGCTTCGCCCGATAATCTTTTGTTTTGTATTTAAGTTAAGATACCTACTGAGTATAAAAACTGGCAAAGTTTCATGCACTCATAGCTCAAAAATTTAAAAACATGCAATATGCATATCGAACAAGACAAAATTCTAAGTTGATTGATAAAATGCCAAAGCGATCGCATTCAAAATTTAGTTGCTATTCCGACCAACAAGATTTTCACATAATTAATAAAAATTGTCTATGTGTTTCAATATTTGTTCAAAAGCTAGAAAAATCATAAAACAAGGGTATAAAACTGGGCCAAATGTTCGAAACCGTTCGGTCAGGCCGCGATAAGTTTCTGAATTATATTCTAATGCTACCAGTGCCGTGTTGTGAGAGCCAGCGTGTACAAAGGTTTAAAGCTCTCACCTATTGGGGCAATTCTGATTATTCAAGCAGAGCTTTAACAAATGAAACGACTCCACAAAACCACGCTAAAATAAATCTCGACATATTGTAAGCAATGCACCCAGTTTGGCATCTACCAAAAAAATAAACAAATAAATAGACCAATTATTTTCAAAAAGGCTAATTGACAACGCAGGCAGGGTGTTTGAAGTATCCCTGCCGACGTCAGTGCACTGCTCACACGAGACGCATGAAACGCAAAAACTAAACATAACACTTACTACTTGTAGATTTATTTTACTTTTAAAATTAAAATATTTTTTTTTCTGTGTATATATCGAAGATCTGGCTGGATTCTGGAATTTACGCGGTTTTTACGCGGATTTCGAAATTTACGCGTTTTTTCTACGCGGATTCTGGAATTTACGCGTTTTTTACGCGGCACGTATCCCCCGCGTAAAAGCGACTGTAATGGGTATGTAATGGGTAATGGGTAGAAATAAATACTAGTCTTTAGTGATTGTTACATCAAGGCAACCAGTTGTCCTTGACATCAGAGTGGAAAATTTGATTATTCTTTGTCCAACCGTGAATATAAATAGATGTTCTTTACTTAAAACTCTTAAGTTCATTCAAACCTTCGGACATATTATTTTGGCGACGAGGATCTCAAGAATCCACGAACATGGCAGAAGATAGAGTTGATCAGCAGCTGCAACCGGGAATTCAAGATATGATTCACAAGATGACCCAAATTTTACAGCGGCTAGCGGTCCAGCAGCAGCAGCGTCAGTATCAAACCCCGGAGCAGATTTTGGAGTCCCTCTTTTCGAACATCATCGAGTTTGTCTTCGACGAAGAAAACGGAGTTACGTTCGGACGTTGTTGTTTAACCGCTACCAGGACCTCTTCGAGAACGATGCAGGCCAGCTGAATAATGCGGCGAAGGTACGTTTACTCCTCCGGAAACTGGACACCCATTCGCACAGCCGCTATCTCAACTACATCCTGTCAAAGTTTCCCAAGGACGTGAAGATTGAAGACACAGTCAAGATTCTCAATAAAATCTTCGGGCATCAAACGTCAAACGTCCCGGAAGCGGTTCATGTGTCTTTTCAAGATTGTTGTTGCCCATCTGCCGATGAACACTCAGCAAGCAGAGAGCACTCAACCGCTGTTCAAATATTGTTGACCTCAGCCAGGTTTTCACCCGACGTAATGTGCTGAACGAGCGTTCAATCGTGCATGTTTCCATGGTAGAGCAAGTGCAATTTTAACTGCTTTCTCAGTCGCAGGGAAGAAAGAACGGGTTTTAGCTAGCAGATCTATAAGATCCAACTCTTCCAAGTTCTTACGGTCTGCTCTCATACTGCTGCAATGTTAATACAAAGCTTCCACCTCTCCAACAAAATTGTCAACTTCATAAAAAATTACGAAATTTTCGGTTTTGCGCTTGAACTCTTCAAACTACATGCGTATTACGTTAGCGGGATGCAGCAAGGACAACGCGTAGGCAGGTGCACTATCTTCATCAACCCGTGTTTCCAGTGAGGTTACAATAGAATCAAGGTAAGGAATTGTCACAGCTCGGTTCCAATACTCCAAGCCAGTTGATGCTGGTGGATTTGCTCGGTGCTTTTGCCGCTGCAATATCCTTGGTGGATCAACTGAAAAACCTGTGCAATTACACGCAATTACGCGCAAGCATTTCAATCAATTATTTTTGATCTGGCTGATACTTTACACATATGTTTCTATGGGCTAAAGATGTCGTTTTGTGCTATTAGAGTTATTGAAAACAAAATTTTACACCAATGTCAACATTTAGGGGGGGGGGGGGGGGGGGCAACGGCCCCCTCCTGCCCCCCTTTGGCTACGCCTATGTAGTTATATGAAACAATAACTTAACGAATAAAAGCAGAATACTTAGCTTTGCATAAGTCCTTCGACCCTTTTCCTTCCGCCTTCGTTCAACATTTACTATAGTACTTGCCACTGTATGACGTAACACTTTGACATTTTTTTCTTCGTTGGATGTTGGCTTGCAAAAAAAAAAAACAGAAAAATAAAACACATTTTGCCGGATGATTTTCACATGATATCGTTCTTTTTTCATGCCAACTTCACACAATACAAACTTGAACTATTATGTCAATTTAAACTGCAGACTCTTTTTCCATAAATACAGCAGAATACACTCGACTTACGCGAAAATATTACGGAGTAATTTTTAACGCGCCTACCAATGGCCGTGCTGCCAAAAACTCTCTCTCAAGAATAATTTTCTACAACTGAAAAACTGACTGAAAATGAAGTACAAACTAGTCTTATACGAAAAAATATACACCGAGGAAAAAAATATTTTTTTTGATCTGAATAAACACTAATTTTTAATTTACAGAAAATAAAAGTTGAAATTTTTTTAAAGGAATCAAAAGTTCTATTGAAGCTTTTGGTAAAAATTCAGGATAGAGAAATCAAAGACAATTTTTTATTGGAGGTTGAGCTAAAATAAATATTTTCTGCATTTTACTAGGGTATCGGCTCTATTATCGTCAAGTTTTACCTATTATCGTCGGGGGGGTAAATGATGTCCTAGAGCGTTGATTTTTTGCACGATGGTTTTTTATAATGCAGAGCATCATCCTGCAAAAGATAATTTCTATATGACTTTATTAACCCCCCGGACGATAATAGGTAAGACCTGATGATAATAGAGCCGATACCCTATATATTTGAAGATTCCAATAGATGTTTAACATCAAGAAGCTTAAAATGATAATTTTCCTACTAGAAGGAGACAACTAGAATTGTGGAGTTATTTGAGTTTTGTATATTAAAGCTCTCTTAAGTTTTGTATTTGAAAGCTCTCTCTATTCTTTAAAACAATAGTTTCTATTTTGTTTTTTTATGCTTAGTTCTGCTCAAAATGGCGTCGAAACAAAAAGCATTGCGCATTGCAGCAAGCACATTGTACAGCCTTAACTGATATTCATATAAATCTAGTCAAACAGTTCACCGTAAACCACTTTAAAAGAGAAAATCTTCCGGTATCAACTGTGTATAATTTCCTGCAACCTTAACAATAATTCGCCAGGAAAGTAGTGGAAGACCGGCCAGAGTAATTAATAAATAAAAAAGGTCTTTGTTTTTTTTTTGTCTAAATCAAGATTCAAGCGGTTTAGGTATCAATCAAGACTGTTTAAAGAAAATTTCGATTCTGTTTCTTCACAAATACCATGCCGATGAAAGGTATGTGTTTTGACCAGATAAAGCATCATCACATTACGGCAATATACACAAACGTTTCTGAACAATCGTTTGACCCCATTTGTACCCAATATACGCAATCCGACGAATCTGTTTAAGTGTCGTCGAATTGAAGATTTCTCTAGGATTTTAAGTTCCTTGGTGCACGAAGTTAACTGTGGAGCAACGAACCACAAACAGTTGCATGGTACAATCAAGAGATGCGAAAACTCGACGTGAAGGCCGTACAACTCTTTTTGTTCCGGCATCATGAA
Source organism: Wyeomyia smithii (assembly GCF_029784165.1). Classification (NCBI taxonomy): domain Eukaryota; kingdom Metazoa; phylum Arthropoda; class Insecta; order Diptera; family Culicidae; genus Wyeomyia; species Wyeomyia smithii. Next base: position 207,174,695 of record NC_073695.1, on the reverse strand, counting down.
AAAGCTTCGTCGGAGAGCCGGTTACGGACCTATCTTAAAAGTTCAATAATTCTTTTCGTTGATAATGAATGTATGTTCATGAGGAATAAATCAATTTTTCTTTAACCCATAAAGACCCGGGACGGAACTTGTTTTTTGAAAATGCTCGTTCTCAGCACTGGAACGGTCGATTTAAGAAAACTGGACCCCTCCTCGTTTTTGTGAGATTTTTAGAGTATCGTTTTTTGAATCCAAAGATGGTGAAAGATTTTTTCTAGCATGCACAGATTTGGAGAAAATCAAGTTTTCGTAAGAACTCGTACTTCAGTGAATTCAAACTCGTTTTTCTCTTAATCTGTGCATGCTAGAATAAATCTTTCAGCATCTTTGGATTCAGAAAACGTTGCTCTTGGAATATAGAGCTTGAAAATTGAAGAGCTAAGTTGAAACCTACTGTGGGAGACTGCGAAAATCAGGTTTCTATAAAAACACGTACTTCGGTGAATTTAAACTCGTTTTTCTCAAAATATTTGCATGCTAAAATAAACATTTCATCGCGTATTGATTCAGGAGACCTTACTTCAAAAATGTAGGGCTTAAAATTTGAAAAACGATTTTCTTATTTGAATTTTTATGAAAACACGTAGTTTTGTGATTTTGTACTGAAATAATTTAGAAACTTCAAAATTCACTCTTACATACCATATTTCATCTATCTGACATGATTTGATACATGGAGCAATTGATACGTATGAAAATTCTCAGTGTTTGCTCAATCTGTTTGAAAAATTGAATAAAAAACACAGACATATTTGCGTCTCACGAAAACGGGGAGTGGTCCAGAGGGGTGGCATCTTTACCAAAACTTAGAGCAACTATTTCCCTTGAATAAAATTCCAAGTTTTCTCAAATCGGCCGTTCCAGTGCTGAGAACGAGCATTTTCAAAATAAAAGTTCCGTCCCGGGTCTTTACGGGTTAAGTGCATATACCTTTTTTGGCATTAGTAGGAAAAAATCCCAAAATTCTATTTTCTAATTATTCTAAATCTTTTGTTATTTTTCATGAATATTTGCAAATCTCTTTTGAATTGGTTACTTAGATCACCAGTGCATTGAAAACTGCGACTATGAAAATAATACCAATATCTGTTTAAATTTCAATTCCCAAATCTACGAAAATCGAGTTACAGTTTAATAAGACGGACATTAGCTGCGGCATGGATTGTAGTAGGTAGTCCATATTCTCAGGAGTGAGACTACCCAAATAACAACTGGCTGACTTTTATGTATCGAAATGTAAAAATCACGAAACATCATTATCTCAGAAATTATACAACCGATTTGAAAATTGGAATTATTTTCGAATGAACGAGCTTCCTAAGAAACCCTTAACTTTTGAATTTCATAAAGATTGAACTTGTGGTTCAAAAGTTATTTAAAGAAACGTGTCCTGGAGACTATTAAATCTCACTCATGTTTCTCAGAGATGGCAGGACCGATTTCCACAAAATCAGTGTCATAAGGGAGGTCTAGTTGACTCATAAGACGCTATTGGTTTTTTTTTGCAATCGGACAATTACTTTGCCTGTTATGTTTAAAAATGTGAAATCCAGCTATGAAAAGAAACATTTTCCGAAGACTACTTAAACTAACTCACTTTTCTCAGAGATGGTTGAACCGAATTCCACAAAGTTAGTGTCAACTGAAAGCCTCATAACACTTTATTGAATTCCACTGTAACTTTGTCTGTGATGTATCAAAACTTGAAAATCACGAAACTTCATTATCTCAGAAACTCCAAATTTCAACTTTTTTATTTTTGTTTATTTTTAATTATTTTTGAGATTTTTCATTTTTACATCTTTTTCTATTTTTGTTTCTTTTATATCTTTTTGTTTTTATCCTAGAAAGGTATAGTAATCACTGGCAAAACCGAAGGTATGAAAGTGCTCCAGAGAGTTGAGCATTTTCAGTATGTGTGTGTGTGAAACTTCTCACTCGATTTTCTCAGAGATGGTGGGACCGATTTTTACAAAATTATTCTCAAATCAAAGGTCTAGCTGCCTCATAAAATCCGATCAAATTTTATTATAATTGGATTTTTAGTTTTCGTGTTATTAATCAAAATGTGAAAATCACGAAACTTCGTTATCTTAGAAACTACACAATCGATTTGGACAATATTGACTTCAGCTGAACGAACTAGTCAAGGGTTAACTGAAGAATTATAATGATTGAACACGTGGTTCAAAAGTTGTGAAAATAATGTCATATTTGAAATAGAAGCAAAATCCTACTATAAATAATCGAAACTAAAATAATTTTTATTCGAATGATATATAATAGAGTCCAAACTCCACGTCATATATTTGAAACATGTTTACTTCATGTTATTTGCTTGTGTAAATGTATGTTCATATGTGTTTGAGTGTTATGTTTTAAATGTTCGGTATAGTTTCACTGTTGGCTACCAAAAATTTGTTATTTAGAGTGATGAATAAATCCAGCAAACATTATCAAGGTGTATTTTTTTCTGAAAATTGAAGTGTTCGTGTGAATCTGTTTAAACAAATAATAAGGTTTAATGAGGAAGGCTGGGTCTGACCGCTAGGTGGATTAATTTAGGTTTTAATGTTACAACGTGGATAGATTTGGATTCAAATTGTTAATTTTTCTACTTAAATCTTATATCCTTATTGAATATGACATATTACCTGCAAGAACACTAACATATGAACAACCTGGTGATGCCAGAACAGGATCAATTGTATTCAAAATGATGTGTTGCCCCTTGGAAAAGCAAAAGTTGCTTTACCTCGCCAAACTAGACGCCTATGACCGCGTGTTATATTTTTCAAAGCACAGAGTGCTTTTAACTATTATTTATAACCTCTTCTAACCGCAGTTATACAAGAGATTTTTCTAGAAATAAAATATGATTTTGATCAAGGACAGAATAGAAAACTAAAACGCAATTACTTACAACAAATAGAAATAATTATGTGATGAAATTCAGACGTAAATGTTAAATCATTAGAAAGATATTAAAATAAAATTCAAACACAATGTTTTTTGTGATTTTATCCTGGTTATACTTATTGCTCTTATCACCATTTTTATATAGGAATTTTCTATTTTTTATCTCAAAAATACTGTCTTAGGCATTCTGACATTTATTCTTTCTTATGTGAGCACAGCTGTTGCTAATATATCCTCATAATCTTAGAGATTTTCAAAAAATTGGCTGAAAACCGTAAATTAATCTACATAAATTAAATACATCTTTAAGATTTGCAGACTTGGTAGTGGTCTGACTACGCCCACACTCATTTTGAAGTGGGCTCGTTTTTGTGGACTCGGGCGACGGCCACGACATTGCAGAGGTTATTTTTCTCGACTAATCCGTAGTATGGTGTTTAAATAATACGACTTCTATCAAACAATTGATATGACAGATACGTTTTTATTATCCCTTCAAAGTAAGACTGGTAGTCTAACAAACAATGAAACACGAAGCTGAAAATTGAGAGAATACAATTGAAATGAATTTTACATAACGTCATTATCTGAATTATCTTGCTTTCATTCCTGAGATCTAAGTTTGAGAGAAACAAAAATTCTGAACATTGCAAAAGTAAACACGCCACAGCAAACCAGCCAATCGCCAAACTCCGTATCAACAAAACTGAAAGTCAAGTCAAACATTGCGTCACGCATAGTTCCCACACAAGCGGAAGGAGCAACCTTTCGCCGGAGAGTATGTAAACAACACCACGAGCACAGCGGAAAATTCCCGTTTCGTTTTTTACCCCGTTGTGTTTGTTAGTAATGCGTAGTGTCCGCTTCGCAGTATCGGCCGCCACCGGCAAGTGGTTGAAAGCCGGGCGGACCTTCGCGATGACTTAGCGCTTAGAAGTATCTACAAGGCCGATTTGATAATTATTGTTGCGCTCGCGCGGCGGTTATCACGGCGCGTACTTTTTTTGCGTCCATCTAAATCTGCAGTTCTGATGTACCCTTGAGACACGATTTTGATTAGCACCTTACACATGCGAGCGATGCAAGCACGACCGGCCGACACATGCACAACCCCATGTGACAAAAAAGGTGTTGGAAAATAATGCAGTGCAACAATAACAACTGCGAAGCCGCGAGATAATTGCAAACCTAATGCAATAGTATGGTAAACATGCGCTAGTTGTTTGCGACTTTTTCGCAAACCTCGCCCGATACTGTTTATATACTAGTTATAAAATAGAGGACAGCCGCTTACGTTGGATGGTGTGTGGTGGAGTTAAGTTGACTCGCACGTACGCGCGATTAGGACCAACACGCCTTTAACTCGCTTATCACCGTGACTCGTGTACCAGATCTTGGGTTTGGTGTTTGTTTTGTTGTTGGCACAGAAGGGAAAACAAGGTAATGCAAACATTCGAGTATCGAGCTGATTGTACAGTGTGTTTTTGTGATAAATCATTTTTACTGTCGCTCGAACAAAATTAGAGATCATGTCGTTCATTCGGACACGCAGTGCCATACTTTGATTATCGAAAACTTACGAATCTTGTTATTTAGGTTAACACAAATTTAACAGTGACACTGCGCAAAATTAAGCGACGCTTTTTTACGCGATTACCGGTATTTGACTATGACAATTTGTAATTTTTTTGTCACATGGTCACATCCTTGCGACCTTTAATATAAACTTTTAAGACATTACTCGAATGTTTGCATTTCTTTCCCCGGAATCTTTCGAGTTGCGTGAAGCTTAGCCAAGTTATTTGTGTACTCCAGATTTCGACAATTTTGTTTATTTCAAGTTGTATTGACAAGCAAGTTGGCTCACAATACGATACGGGTACTTTTTTCGTACACTTTCAACCTTTTACAATATTGAACCTTGTGAACGTGGAGGTGGTGGTTAGGTTCGATCGATTCGGATAATGTAAATCTGTACTATTCATTCCAATATGCAAGAGCAAGAGCAAAGTTTTATGCATAAATTGCTTGAGAGATACTAACGGATGACAACTAAAATTTTGAATTTTTTGACGGTTTTCTCACTCTACAACGAACACACTCAGAGAGAAATATTCTATTCAAAATAGTGACGGAGCAAGAAGCATTACGCAAGCGCATTGTAGAGTTCCAACTACACTGCACAAAAATCACAAAAAAAACTCACGATAAATCATTTTGAAAGCGAAGCTAAATCTTCCGGTTTCGACTAAGTTTGATTTCCTGCAAACCTCAACAACAATTCGACAGGAAGGTAGCCGAAAGCCAGTTACGGATTTTTCAAATGTTCGTTAATTTTTTTCGTTGATACTGGATGTAGCTTCATGAAAAACAAATCGGGTTTTCTTTAAATATATACTTTTTTGAAAGCAGCAGAAAGAAAATTCAAATTTAAGTTGTCACCCGTTATTCCCCCATATTTCATCAACACTCAATTCGAGAAACTGGTAATTTCAATATTGCAACAAATGTAGTACAGCTAAATGATTGAAGAAACGAAGCCAGTATACATAGCAGGTATCTACTATTTATACACAAACAACGAAAACCGGAGCTATAAATTTCGCATTGCTTCCTGGAAGTTGAATCATCCGGCAGTTCAGGCCAATGGTTCAACGTGCCAAATTAATTTGTCTATTTAGTACAAAATTAATCTCTCGCCTCAGAAATAGACCCTTACTTCAGCACCATGTTACACAAAGAAAACAACCGCCCATACTTGGGTGGCATTGCGATGTACTCCCCTGTCCTCTGCTCGTGGGGATTCGTATCAGTATGCTATAAAAACCCCCGAACCTCTTTCTCCCCGCTTGACGCTTGTTATTGTATATAACGTCTCGCCCGTTGCTCCTCCATTCCCACTTCAAGCTGCCCAAACTTCGACCAGAAGTCCTGAACTTGCGGTGTCAACAGTCGGGTGCAAAAGCCAACGACAGCGATATTGGAGTGTGTTGTGTTGTGGCAGCTTCTGATGCGGCATCGGGCGACAAAATATTGCAGGGCTCTCCCGGACCTCATTTCATACGCATGCGCTGTTACGAAGCGCAAAAAAAATGGAGAACGCAGCACGCGCGAGGGTGGCGGTACCGGTAGGAGGTGTGCTTTACTATTTTGGCTGAGTTTTTTTGCACTCCCAGCCTGGTATTGTAGCTATCAATAGCAACGAAATTCCACGGGTTTCTAGCCGAGATAATGCGATTGATGGATGGATGCTGAACGTAAATGTTTTGCTAAACTTCTCCATCATCCAGCGTATCCATCCAATTTGGGATACATGGAGACGCATGGTCATACAAAGAGGATTCTGATTTTCCGCCCAAAGATTTTGTTTTCTTTTTCTGAACGATAAATGTATCAAGTATCGAGCGTGTGGTACCTATGCCCATTCGACATGTAGGAGTGACATTGACAAACACACGTACACTTCTCGGAAAATCTAATTTAGCCAGCTAGTCAGGGAGATTTATGTGAAACATAAAACGAACAGCCAGAAAGAATCTCCATGCTCCAGGAAGAATAAAAACAAATATGAAATTTTATCGAGCTCATTTTGGCCATGTGTTGCCGGTTGATATAATATAATAAGTAATTGAAAGAATAACATACAGTTTTATTTACTGCCGTATGCTTGGAAATAAACGACCTTGAAAACGTAACTTTGAGTTAACCATCGGAAAAAAGGATCAGCAGCCACGAGGTTAGTCGGTAACGAAGCTATCTAACCAGCAGATTATGACTGTACCAGATAAAATAGGAAAAAAGTGATTTTGTATATTATTAATAGAATGAAAAGCTTTTTCTGGAAAACTACAAACGGTCAAGTAAAGTAGGGTCCCTGCATGTGGTTGATTGTTGGTGAGTTATGTTTCAAAGAGAAGATTAAATCTATTTTTGTTCAATTGTTATATAAACGTTCTGTATACTGTAACAAAAATCTGAATGCTCAAAGATCTAATTGAATCAGAATCCGTCTAGCGTATGACATGAAGTATAAATAAAACTATTCAAACTGATGGGCCCAACACTGCTCAGTCTGTCGTGTATAAATAAATACTAAAGCAGGAAAATTTCGTAGCAATATCACAGCGAATAGTTGAATATTTTATGATGAATACATAAAATAAAAACTGTCATTTGGCAGGCAACCTAAAATCCCCAATTATTTTCAGCCTCAAAATTTCACACATCTCACAATCGTATAATAGCGTCATGTAGAACACCGCCATTAATCAATTCTGTTTGACCGATGACCTTTTCCCATACCGTGTGTACTGACATCGTCTTCTGGAATCCATATCGACAAACCGGCAGTCCAACATCACGCAATTACAGCAATCATTATACATTTTCGATGGCGACATCAACACAAACAACATCGAGTCGCAGCTAGTCGTATATCCTTACGACCAACCGAACCCCCAACCGGTGGCCCTTTCTCCAGCGCGATAGAACGTGTGGGTGCATAAATTTTCCACCAACTCACGTCTGAAGCTCTGATACACTAACACTGGTGCGTTTCAGATCAGGAAAACACTCTACAAAAAGGCTCACTTTGCGTGCTTCTAGACTGTTCCATTCAGTTTTTTCCCATGCGGTAAGAGGAGTTGTACAAGCTGCTCCTGCAGAAGCTTCTCTCTGCTCATCCCTCATTTTAATTAACGCTGTAAATGCTGCTCTTCATCCAGATTCAGGTGGAATATAAAAATAGTAGGAGAGCATTGCGGAGCGAGATTGAACTTTGAACTTTTTTCTAGCTTTGTGTTTTATTTACGTTCTGCTTGGAAAGCTGTAACTTTGTTTTTTCTCTCTCTCTCTCGTTACTTTTGTGTTTTTCTTTCTCTCTCTTTTGAGTTAAGGTCGAGCGTTAACGTGAGGACCGTCGATAAACTGTTCTTATTGTTGTTGCTGGGTTCGTTCTTCCATATCATTTTATTTTAATGGCGGAACGATCCTGTTACAGGGGTGATTATTGTCAGGTGTTCTCACCCGTGACCCCGCGCGCTTTCGATTGCGTCCATTCTCGAGGGCTTTAATAATTTATCATTTTTGTATCATTCGATTCCCTGCAGAGTAAGCGTCAAAGTTAGCGAGCTTCCGACCGTTCGGTGAGCAATAACATAACTGTAGCTAATGGCTTCTTTTGTTTCTTTCGAATAAAAATCTATATCCTATACAATATTCACAATAATGAAAAATTGCAGAAAAGTTTGCGAACAAAAGAAGAAAACTACATGTTACAGCGAGCCTGTTAGTGGCAAATTAAAACAATATTTTAATTCAACGCGCATTTTAAATCGATAGAAATGATTATTGTAATAATCCGAATCAAGTGAAGAAACCATTATACAATTATCTATAAACTCTCTTTCTTTCTTTAACTAGTATAAATAACATATAGCATGTAAGTTAGTTTAAAACATATGTAGACTACATATTTGTTTGACGAAATAAATAAATAAATAAATCTGTCTTTCAACCTCTTGAGGATTCTCTTTCATGAACCCTAAATAAATACTTCGCCTAAGCTTGTAAATGGAAAATGGAAAGCTAAAAAACCTTGAAATTTACAACCATATTGTTTCGAGATTAACTATGTTTCCACACATAGTTCACTCAAAAAGTAGAATCAGTTACATTGTCATGTAAAAACCTGACAGTATAACTAGTTTTTCGACAATTTTTGGGAATAGCGTATGAATTCGGGCGCGGTGCTACCCGAAACCGGTTAAGGTAGTTTTTATATTTTTGTAAGAACAATAAGTGTCGGGTCTTGTCTCGCGTCGCGTTATTAGTAACGTCGAAGTTCTTACATTGCACGAACAAATTATTTGTAGTGATTTAGATATTTACATACTAACAAGTTATGAAGAGCTTTACTGCGACCACCTGCGACCAAGCGATGTGGAACTTTAAGGAAATTTTTGGTACCTCTTGGGAATACACAAAACCAAACATACTGTCACCTTACTTTAATACTGGACAGCAAATAAAAAATACAAGTCTATTTCTGTTGCCTGGTGACTAATCTATGCAATTTTAAGCAAAATTAAAGCACCTGAAAATATATTTACCACAACTGCGGAACGCCTTGACCGGTTTAAACAAACTTGACATGGGGACGGGACACGAGGCATATGGATGTTAGGCATAGTATGCTAGGCATACAGACGCGAGGCATAATGGATACGAGGCATACTGCCAAAAGGCATACCGGACGCGAGGCCGAATGGACACAAGGCCGAATGGACGCGAGGCCGAATGGACGCGAGGCCGAATGGGAGCGAGGCCGAATGGACGCGAGGCCGAATGGACGCAAGGTCGGATGCGATGTTGTACGATCGCATGATATCCAATTATGTAGTTCAGGTGTTATTATATTCCTAAACAGTTTAAGTTGGGTATAATACTTTTCTTGAAATCATGCGGCGAAGACGCATAATCGAGGGCAAGGAAACGAGGCGGCACTAAGCCGCCGTGGTTTCGCAGTCCGAGCCGGCCGCCGACCCGCCGTCGGAAGCGGCGGCCTCTCGCACCCAAACGACTGATCTACTGGTTTGCTAGGTCTACTCAAACAGAGTTTTCTTCCCTTAGTTAAGTCCGAACGAGCGGTAGCGAGTAAGGACAGCATTCGCTCGAACAGCGAGTCGGCCGAAGGCCGCGAGTGTATTGCTTTCCAAATGACACTTTGAAACGAAATACATGTTATTAAATGCTGTGATGATGATGACGATAATAACATATTCCGCATCAATTCCCCTTGGCCTTGTGTCCTTTCGGCCTTGCATCCATTCGGCCTCGCGACCACTCGGCCTCACGTTTATTCGGCCTCGCGTCCATTCGCCCTCGCGTCCATTCGGCCTCGCATCCATTCAGTCTCGCGTCCATTCGGCCTCGCGTCCATTCGGCCTCGCGTCCATTCGGCCTCGCGTCCATTCGGCCTCGGGTCCATTCGGCCTCGCGTCCATATGCCTCGTGTCCGTATGCCTGCCGTCCATTATGCCTAGCGTACTATGCCTCGCGTCCGTATGCCTCGCGTCTGTATGCTTAACGGGGTGCCATCCTTGACATACATGTTCCTCAACATATTAAAAGTAATCAAAAACGTATGAGAAATGGGTCCATGGATAATTTCTGCTTTTCATACGAAAAATACACGCCTCGATCAAAATTTGACCGCAATACAGTCACAATCCTAAGCAACTTGTTTTGATCATAACGAAAATGAAAAATACTAAAAGTGATAAATAAATGATGAAAATATTTTTGTCCGCTTGCTTGTATGAAAATGTCCCATAGTGGACGTGGGGCTATCTAAATTATCATTCATTCATAAAAATCTTCAGTTATATACTTATCTCATCATACGCGGTCTGAAAGTGATGCGCTTATGTAATAACTGATGTCGAATTGGTTTTCGCGGTGTAGCTACACTCGGACTACGCTTTTTACCCCGAAAATGTTTTTTTTTTCAACTTTCCGGACTATACTTTTTCTGTCCCGGACTACACCTGATAGAAGCAGAGGGTACTTTTGGGAGTTACCAACACACTCACTCGTATGTGTCAAAACTGGTTTGTTTCGGTTCTCGTTCCGCGTGGTAAAGTGTCAGGTTATTTTCTTTTTCAGCACATTTGCGAGATGAAAATATGAAATGGAAACGAGACAAAAAGACGATGGCGATAATGACCAAAACAAAAAAAAAAGACAGAGCGTTCTTTATTATTACGCATACCAATGCAACTATACTCTAAAAATGTTTTTTTTTTTTCGAGCTGAAAAGTGTAGTCCGGGACGGTGTAGCTACACCGCGAAAACGAATTCGACATGGATGAAAATTTCAATTGCATTCATCGACCTTTATGAAGGTTATTACATGCATTTGGAAAAGCTTGATGAATAATTTTCATTAATCTGCAACTGTGATGAAAAGTTGTTGCAAATTCGCAGTAGTGTGATATTCACCACAATTCGATGATACTGTGCATAATGTTCTGCCGAAAATGCTGGGTCCACTTTAGAAAATTCACAACACTCCATTGAAAAGGGTGTAACGTCTTAAAAAAGTTGGTTATATTTTGACATCTCAGCAGAATATCGAACTTCCTACTCATGTCTGCCAGCAGTTAACGTCAGCACGAGCAGATTTTCCCACATCGGCAATATGCAACACGTCACAGTTGCGCTCTTGGTATCTGCTTCCAAACCTGGTTGACTTATACTGGGTTCCTGGTCATCGTGGAATCGAAGGAAACGAGAAGGCCGACTTACTAGCTAGACAAGGGTCATCTACTAACTTTGTTGGTTCAGAAACTTTCTGTGGAGTCTGAACTCAGTGAATGGGAGAAAGCGACCATCAAAGCAAACTGGGATTGTCATAGGCGGATTACGACAATCGAAAAGATTCATAGAGCCAAATCACGAGAAGAGCCTCGTGCTACTCAGGTTAAATAAGAAAGACTTGAGGACATTCACAGGTCTTATTACAGGGCATTGTCCGAGTAAGTATCATCTCAAGAAGATAGGCAAACTTGATGATGATAAGTGTCGCCTGTGTGGCATCGAAAGCGAAGCCTTAAAACATCTACTCTGCGAATGCCGAGTATTGTGTTGTGAGTATTGCGTATCTTCGGTAAGGGACACATAGAACCTACCGAAATTTGGAAAGAAAGTCCTGGTGAGGTAATAAACTTCATACGAAGTGTGTTGCCCAACTGGGACAAATGTGCAATGTAGCAAGGACATTAGCTCGCCAAACAGTGATGTACCTGCTCGTACGCACTTAGAGTAAGGTGAAGCATACCACAATAGATTAAACAATGGTCGCAATGGTTCAGTCTTCTACAAGGGAAAGAATTTGCTTACATCCATTCCAGCAGTTTCCAATTCTACAATATACCATCCTGTTTTCAGCTTTGAAAGCGAGCTAAACGAGACGAGAAATTAAACCAAAATGCTTGAGTTTTAACCCAACTTTTCATCAATGTACTATTCAAAAGATACACCAAATATTATACCATGAGTTTGCTGCAGCCTTCACCTTTCGTTCAACATATTGGCGTTTGAAATCTGTTCAAGGGCAGTAACATAACAGGGCACATTTTCGTTACACTTTCCAAAGCATGACACCCTGCTATATTAAAACGTAGTCCCACGTCAGAAAATTAAAATGCACTTTGGAATAAAGCAATTCCACAAAAAAATGGGCAACCAATTCAATCGACCATTTTCAATTTTGCCGAAATTTTGCATAGATGTTTCTATGGGCAAAGATACCATTTTGTGTTATTGATTTAATTTTTTGGAACACGACTCATTTTACATTTATTACATTTTTGGGAAGCTACTTAAAAATGCTATTTTGGGAAGCTATCGATGATTACAAATATTTTCAGAGCCAAAACGGTTAGTTTGATCGGTATGACGTCTTCGGCAAAGTTGTAGATAGTAATTATGTCTTTCTGAAAAAAGTTTACACTCTAAAAATAATATTTTTTTTAAATAATTTTATTAAATTTTTTTCGAGGGGCACCTTTTGCCTACAGAAACGTCTATGTGCAGTTTCAGCCGAATCAAAAATGACAATTAAAACAATATTAAAACTGGGACATTTTTTGTAGAACTGCTCAATACCAAAAATTATAATAACATTAATTTCTCGTGAACCTATAATCTAAATTTCAACAATTATGTTCAGGTTTCTGAAGCATTGATTTAAACTTCGACTTTTTGGAAGAATGGACACATTCCAAAGATGTAATACGATTATATAATAAAAGTTGAATTATTTACGAGCTCGATTTCTTTCAGCATCAACCATATAGGTCTGCACTTTTTAGCAGCAAGACGATAGGATGATAATTATGTGCAAAGCCACGACCGCAAGATTGACATAGAACTACAGGTCAAAATAAGTAGGATAGGCAAAATTTTGATGAAATTTGAAATGCTGTAGCTTTGCCAAATGTGATTCGATTTTGTCATCTATATCAATGATGCAAATAAGCATTTTTATCAGGTAACCCATTACCAAATCCATCCAAAAATTAGCAGGTTTGACATGCCAACCGGAACTCAGGAATATTTCCTACATCCGGTGCCTGCCCTAGGCTAGATCTAAGGTCAGAAAATGAAATTTCTAAAGTTTTCCAGTTCAATGGTGTTCAAAGCTACAGCATTTCAAATTTCATCAAAATTTTGCCTACCATATTTATTTTGACTATACCCTGTATATAAGGATGTTTGTTACATTACTTGTGTTGAATATTTTTAACCCTCTAGTGCCCAAGTAAATTTCTAGACGGGCTTCGGTAAAATCACCATGAATCATCACACTTTTTAAGTATTCATTGAAACTTGTTAGAGATTTGACTGGAGCCCGATAAATGGCGGCATTGGGCACTAGAGGGTTGAAATTTTGTGGAAAAGAAGAGTTGAAATGCTATTATCAATTTGTGATTTATTTTCAAATTTGATATAATACTGATCGCATCTCTATGCCGTCCCCGGCAGTGTGAAGGAGGAAATGCCGCTGCATCTACCGTTAAACTGCTACCGCTGCTGCTGGCGCTGTCACTACGCCTGCCGCTACCGCACAAAGGCAACTACCTACTGCTGCCTAATTAGGACCGTCCTAGTTGGCCTTTACTAGTACTATAATTAGTTTATAAAGAAGCAGGCTCTTATACAGAGTGATTGGTTCCTTGTTAGGAGTATTCCAGGGGCTAGTAGAGAGCCACATATGAGGAAGAAAATATTACGCATATACCATAACGTTGATATACTCAGAGTTATTCAACTTTCGAATTTCTTTCAAGAAAAGTATTCAATTTTCTTTAAAGTAGCTCTAATTTTAAATACATATAATTTAGAGCATTTCCATTTCTTTCACTTGAAAGCTGAGAAAATCCGCCATTAGTTACAGCCTTTAAATGTCTATATAAATGTGAAAAATGAAATTTTGGAAGCAAAAATGTTAAAAAATGTTTTGAATATTGATAATTTCTTCCTTTTTTTTCTTTCTCTTTAAAGAGGTAAATATTTAAAGTTAAAACCACTTGTGAGAAGAGCACAATAGAAACCTTAAAATTGAATAACTCCAAGTAGATTAACGTTAGGGCATATACGTAGAAGAGTTTTTATCGTCAAATGAGGCCTTCAGTAAGCCCCTGAAATACCCCCAACAAGGAATCAATCACCCTGTATAGCCCAAATAGTACATTCTTGGTACATTAGGTGTATAATTCTGTCGACCGTGCTAGGGAAAGCAAGCATTGAGCGACCAATCAGAGGACAAAGTCTGTGTTTCAGCAAGGCTCGACAATTTTCAATAGTACAAAAGTTCGAATAATCGAATTACAATTTTCTGCATTTGGGCGGATGCATTTATGATTCTGGAGAATCATCGATTGCGGCAAGAACGAAGGAAATCCATTAAAACTAACCGACTTATTAGCATTTGAATCGCAGGCTAAATATCCGAGATATGGAATAGTAACAATCATTTATATTCCCTTCTCACAAAAAAGATAACAATCCCGATATCAAAAACCAAGGGATTACATTACTATGTACCGGTTTTCAACTTTTTGAAATAATATTTGAAGATGTTTTATTTGCTGCATTCAGATCATACATTTCCCATGCTCAACATGGTTTCTTCAAAGGAAGGTCAATTGACACTAACCCTGCTGAATTTTCTCCACTCTGTATCGCTGCCGTGAAAGACGGGAGTCGAATTGACACAATATATACACACTAAAGGCTACCGTCGATCGTGTTGACCATAAATTATTGCTTGCTGAAACTGAGCGTTTAGGTGCCTCTCCTAACTTTGCTGGTTGGCTGGGATCCTGGGAACCGCAAATTTAACATAATACTTGGATCGACTCTCTCTTTCAGCTTCACAAACAGTTCTGGAGTACCTCAGGAAAGCAACGTGGAACCTTTACCACAGACTAACAGACATAACACGTCGAGCAAATTTTCAAGATAATCATCGTTTGGATGATTCCAGTACTTTACGTTAGTGTTCGCGCTGCGTCATGTATTTCGACATCAGCGCCAGCGTTACTGCATGTTTCAAATGGGGAACTACAAAATAGGTATGAGATATCATGACAGCGCCCCAGACGACGATTTCGCTCGATGGCTGTTACTCGATTGAAAATTTGAAATGAACGTTTTTTGTGGCGATGGAACTAGGTTCCAGTGTTACGTCTGTTAGTCTGTGCCTTTACTGTACTCGATCTTCTTCAACGATGTGTGTCTATTCCTACCTCCTGGTTGTAAACTTGCGAATGCTGAAGATCTTAAAATATTCGTCGTCTTCAAATCAGCGCTGACATTTATGAAGAAAAAAAAAATCAGCGATGACCTACAACGACTAAAAAAATGTTCGAGAAATGGTGTGTGTGGAATCAACTAGTCATTAGCGTACAGAAAGCGTACTGTGTCATATAACTCACGAGAAAGAAATCTGCCATTGAGTCGGTTTACAAAATTAATGGATGTCCGGTCGACAGAGTTCAATTTGTTAGAGACCTTGGAGTTTTGTTGAACTCGCAGCTTTTGTTTAGCGATCTTTACTCAAAAATTATCGCTTAAGCAAAAATAAATTTGGGATTCATCAAATCTGCCAAAGGTCTTCCTGATCCTTACTGCTTGCGATCGTTGTTTTACGCCCGTATTATAGACCGCTTCAAAGATTTATAGCCCCTACATAAACTGTTGGACAATACGATTGTAGCTATACAGTCGCGATTCATGAAATTTGCACTAAGGTTGCTTCCTTGGAGTAGCCCAACAGACATGCTTCCCCACGAGGGCCAATGCCATCTTCTTGATATGGAAACTCTATAGTGTCAGCGAAATTCAGCTAGAGTGCTGTTTGCTGCCAAGTTGCTGCTGTCATTTGTATTCATTTTTTCTCAATCCTGCGAAACTTTCAAAACTCGTCTAAATTTTCTCTAACTTACAGCGTTATTGTTGAGGTTTTTTCATGCAGACAGATGCAGTCAACTAAATTAATAATAATAAATAATAATAATGGTGATAATGACAATCTAGAGGGTTGTGGTCTTCAGTAAAGTTTTTCTGGAGGCCAAGGGCTTCCGGTTTGTATATAGTCTAGTATGCAATTCAGGAACTCCAGCCACATTCAGCCAATTCAATCAGTATGAGAACTGCGGTCTTCGGAAAAGTTGTTCGAAAGGTCAAGGGCTTTTGGTTGCATGATAGTTAAGTCGGAATTTAGCCATGTGCATCAAGTTAGTTTCCAATATTTTTATTCACTATATCTCGTGAATTCAACCGCTCAGGAAGTTGCGATCTTTAGTAAAGTTATGCAGGAAGCCAAGGGTTTTTAGTTTATGGACAGTTAGGTTGGAAGTAAGGCCACAACGTGATGATAGTGTGCATTTTGTTGCTGTATCCTGCAACTCAACAACTAACATTTCTTAAAAACAATTATGCTATTTAAATTATTATATTTTGAATTTTTATTTAACGATTGATTTACCTTTTTTTGTTTATAATTTTTGAAGTAGAATACTTCTCTCAGGAAGTTCGGCTACATAGGGATGTGAAATGAAAATCTAAAACCGAAAAAAGTTAAAAATATGTCCAATTTCAAATGCCAATAAATCGGTTAGTATTCAATGGATTTCCTTCGTTCTTGCAGCAATAGATTGGAAAATCTTCTAAGATTCTTCCCAAAATAAGATAATTGTAATTTTATTATTCACACTATTGTACTATTGAAAATAGTCAAGCCTTGTCAAAACGAAAAATTCGACCTCTGATTGGTCGTTATATGCTTGCTTCCCAAGCACGGTCGACAGGATCATATACCTTGCAATTGAAAACATGCTATTTGGCCTATATAAGAGCCTGTTTCAGCCGGAGCCGCTCATAATAGTTCTAGACAGCGACAACAGCAGTCGTCCTTCCTAGGCAGCAGCACTAGCCCTGTGGTTGGTCACCACGTCTCAGGAGCAGCGCGGTTTTTTTCCAGCGTGTGTCGCCAGACAGCCATTATTCCCCCGTGTTGGGGCAGCATGATGATTGCCATCAGGAAATCCAATTTCGGAAATCAAAATGCCTTTTTTAAGGCAAATAAACAAGTCATTGAAAGTTAATAATTTTTATCAACGCAAGCAAGCATTCTGTGTTGCATCCTAGCAATTCAAATTTGTCGCACCCGTCTAATTTACTGAATGTGAAATAGCTTCCACAGTGCATGTTGTCCGTGTATCTTAACTCCCCCAATGTTAGGGCAGCTCAAAGGTTGTAATTACCAACCGATTTTGAACCGCAACATGCTTTTTCCAAAGCAAATAAAAAAATAATTGAAGGTTAATAATTTTCTGGCATCAACACAAGCAGACATTCTGTGCGGGATGCAATCAAATTCTGTTGTAGTTGTCTAATTTTCACTTTATTTAGTAAACCCCCCACTGTAGGGGCAGCGCAAAGGCGCGATCAGCATAACCGACATTGAATAATTAACTGCCCTGTTAGTACGCATTCACAAAAGCAGTTAGTTCGACTATGCAGAGCTAATATGAAGTCGATTCAATCAATCAGCATAAACAGAATTTCGTCGTCTCCCAGCTGCCAAGTTGCAACATGATGCAACACGCAACAGCGAGCAAACGAAATCGCTTGATGTTACAAACCGCAATAAGATACGGGTTAAAACCGTTGCGTGTGTGAGGAACACCATCGGTGTTTATTCGCTGGATACACTATCTACTGTCTACTGAACGCAATAATCTGCTTACATGCGACATGGGGACGGGAACATTTTCTTCAACCAAGCTGCACAACACGACACAAAACATGTTATTTTGTTGCTTCAATGAGAGTGCTATCGGTCCGGCTCGACAAGAAATCATTTTTGTGCATCCGTGCTACGAAACTGAGAAAAACTTTAGAAACTGGAAAAAGAGGTGGAGCTTATCAAATGATCGCTCTGAGCCGGAATGAAGTCACACATATTTTTCAAGTTATATCATTCCACCACGTACGAAAAATAATTCATTCCTATTTTCATCCCTATATAAGAGCCTGTTTTAGTCGAAGCCGCTCATAATAGTTCTGAACAGCGACGACAGCAGCAGCGGGAGCGAGCAGTGGGTACCATCGATAACGGATAGCGGCCACAACTGTGGCATGGCTGCGGATAAGCGTAGCAGTTTCAGCGGATCTCACCATCGAGAGCAGCAGGGCCAGCAGATGCAGGTACAGCGGATACCAATGGCGGCCACAACTGTGGCATGGCTACGGATAGCGTTGCAGTTGCTCAGCAGTTGGACCAGCGTATAGCGGCCACAACTGTGGAAAATTATTAACCTCTACTGATGGCTGTACATTAACCTACAGCCGAGCGAATCGGTTCGCGTCTATTATGGCAGAGGCCTAATGGGAAAGTTGTATCATTTTGTTCAGAAGAATATTACTGTCGGTAATATTACAGAGATGCGATTGCGTAAATCCGATTTTAAATTGAACAATTGTTCTTTTGAGAACAAATGAAACACTTATTTGAAGAGTTAATAGCTTTTGGTACCAATAGCAGTATAGTGACAGCCTCAGTGGTAGATGCAGATGCAGCCGGTACTTCCCTGAGGCCGATGTAAAGGTAAATGGGAGCAGCATGGCGAAACAGTTCGGGTTATGCTTAGACGCGCGTCATTTTTCGTTGTTGATATTCCCCACATGAAACGACGCGCTTTCGTATGATAGCGGTGGTATTTGACTAGGGGCCCCACGGCTAAGTACCAACGAATGAACAACAGCATAGTGCAGCGTTTGCATCATTCACGTCTCATCGATGACAGAACGAAATACCAACTTAAAAGCAGCAATGCGATATGTCCTCGCATATACGGTTTACCCAAGGCACATAAACAAGGCTTACCACTACGTCCGGTAGTCCCCAACATAACTGCACCAACCTACAACCATCTCCCGTATTCTTCAACCATACATCTCCCGTATTCTTCAAGCTTCAGTGGACAGTGTTTACAACGCAAAAAATTCAAATACTTTCTGTGAGTATGTTAACCAACTAGAGGTTCCGCAGGACCACATATTAGTATCGTTTGATGTGGTTTCTCTTTTCACAAATGTGACTAAACATGCTGTGACACATGACGTTATAATGATGTGGGATGAGATAAAGAAAAACACGGAAATTAATCTGGATTTATTTCTCGAGATTCTGGAATTTTGCATCGATGCCAGTTTCTTTGTTTTCCGTGGAAAGTTTTTCCACCAACGATCGGGAACTGCAATGGGCAGCCCTTTGTCACCTATTCTGGCCGACATAGTGATGAACAACATTATTACCAAAGCAGCGCAGGCCGCAGGCATTCCCACCCATCACATTAGAAAGTATGTTGATGACCTTTTCGTGCTGATCCATAGGGAAAGAGTACAAGAAGTTCTCGACATCTCCAATCTGCAGGATGAAAACATACGTTTCACTTGTGAAGTGGAGGAGAATGGTAGACTACCGTACCTGGATATGCTGCTAATTAGAACCGACGACGGAAGGATCTAAACGGATTGGTATGCCAAGCCGATGGCATCAGGCAGAATGCTCAATTATCTCTCGTTCCATCCAATGGCTCAAAAAATCGGGGTTGTTTTCAATTTCATTGACCGGGTTCGAACGTTGAGCACCTTTCGCACGGAGGACGAGAAGAAACAGATTATAACTAGAATGCTACTAAGTAACAACTATCCACTGCGGCTTATCAACAGAATGCTTCGCCACGGCCGCCCTCCAGAAATAACAAAAACAACTAGCAAACCAGACTGTTATCGATCGTTGGTACATATACCAGGTCTCACACCTATGATAAAACGCACACTAAAAATCAACATGCCTTCGGTGGGAATCGCATGCAGCAGCGATCACACAGTCAAGAGTTTGTGTAAGACTGCTAAAGATCCCGTTCCCCACATGCAGAAAAGTAATGCCATATACCGAATTGCATGTATTGACTGCGAGAAATGCTACATCGGTATGACCAAAAATCAGCTGCGAACGAGGATGTACGGCCACCAGTCGTTAGTGAACACTCTCGATCGGCACCTATCGACTGGTCACGAATACTCTGATCCACTGATACAGCAGCTCAGAGAGAAATCTGCTCTGTTGGGGCACGCTATAGATCAACAACACCGTTTTGATATAAACAATCCATCGATAGTCGATACCAGTTTCAAAACACAGGCGCTGCCGGTATTGGAGATGTGCCACATATACACCACTCCTGATACGGTCAATCGACGAGCGAACACTGATGGCATCAGCGCTACATATAGCTATCTGCTTACAAGTGTAGCGAATCTGAGAGCGGAGCGACCAACAGCAGCCCGTCAGCACCAAAGCGACACCAACGAAGCATTTGATTCCAACACTAACCAAAGCTCATAGACTTGTCCGCACAGAATATTTCTTCCTCCCCTGTAGAATTGGTGTTTGGGCTAGAGTCCGACAGTTCGAGTGGGAAAATCTTTGTGTGATGGAGGCGAAGTGTATCGCTCGATAGAAAAAACCAAATGTACCAAACTTGAATCTGCGCTTCGGATGTACGACATTAAACCCTTTACGACCCGACCTTTTTATGTTTTGCAAAAACTTTTTAACTTGTTGGTTACTGTTCTCGAGTGAGTAGTTTTTCAATGTCATATAGTGTAATATTGTCCTAATGTAAATCAATTTGTACGTAAAATGTGAAATATATTTTAGGCCCTGATGATGGTCCCATAGAAGGACCGAAACGTTGGTGATGAGCAGATAGAAATCAACGCAATTCATTAGACTGCAAGCCGAAATATAAATCCCTTAAATAATACATCAATTCCAGTCGAAAACTTAAGTTACTATAACAATGGTGGTATTTTCGGTAGATGCATTTGCCAACACTTCCTCCAGTAAAGCCGTGTCTAGTTTTCAATGGGAAAACATCTTTCTCATTGTGTTGACCGTGCGCCTTAGTCCTCACTATCAAGGTAACACAGAGATGAAAGATAAACACTACATCCTATGATAAATTGAACAATTGTCCTTATAAGGACAACAAATGAATTAATGAAGATTTATTTTGAATTAGAATACTTCTCTCAGGAAGTTCGGCTACATAGGGATGTGAAATGAAAATCTAAAACTGAAAAAAGTGAGAAAAATTTTCAAATGATAACAAATCGGTTAGTTTTCGATGGATTTCCTTCGTTTTTGCAGCAATCGATTAGAAAATCTTCTAAGATTCCTACCAAATGCATGAAATTGCAATTTTATCATACGAACTATTGTACTGTTGAAAACTCTTAAGCCTTGTCAAAACACAAAATTCGACCTCTGATTGGTCGTTATACCGCGCTTTCCCAAGCACGGTCGGCAGAGTTATGGACCTAGTAAATTAGGAATGCATCATTTGGCCTATATAAGAGCTTCATCAGATAATAAACAAACATTTCATCGGATATTAAATTGAACAACTGAAATTTGAAGAACACAAATGATTATTTGAAGAGTTAATATTTTCTCGTTTTGCGCTATAATACAAAGTTAATTATCTTCATCTACATGCTTACTCTGATTATTATTACGTGTTTGCGTCGCTTAGTGTTTGACTACAGTCATGCAGAACGCAAATAACGGCGCGATGCGATTCGGCAAGACGAAATCTGCTGAAATGTATAGCTCTACTTCGCCTTAAAAAGAGCTGTACATTTCACCACGGTAGGCGAATCGCATCGCGCCGGCATTCGCGTTCTGCATAACCGTAGCCTTTGTTCCGTTCCCGTTTAATGATGTCGTATCAAATGTGCATATTACAATTCGGCAGCACTTCAACTTCTCATTTGCACTAAATTTAAAAATATTCAATGAACTTCATTCAAAATATCAGACAAAAAGAAATTACAATACTGCCAATGAACGGTCAACGTTTATTTACTAGAAAAAATGACTGACACGCAAGCAGCCGGGTTATCTTTCTTGTAAAAGTATTCTACTTCAACCTTGCGGTCGTGGCTTTGCATACAACCTTCTTGTGATTTTTTTTCTATTATGGTTGATACCTTAATAACAAAATTTATTAACAACCTCTGCCTCATTACTGCTCTGCAGATCGTGAGCATACAATGAACAAGTTTTCCAAGCGTTTTTCCTGCGATGTTTCCCTAAATACATTGCAAACACTCCCAAACATGGGTTTTGAGGTCGTATCTTTTCCACCTGACCAACTCATATCAAAGCAACTCGATTAGAGTCGCAGGTTGATCGGTTTAATGCGCGCATGATAACGTCAGGTAGGCGAAAAAACATGCACTAAGCTACCATCAACCAAAAGCCCTTGAACTTCTGAACAAGTTTGCTGGAGACCGCAACTTTCGAGATCCGTATCGATAGATAAGTTAAAGTCGATATAAGACAAATTTCGTGCTTACCTGCACCACATATCGGTCCTTTATCTAGAAGCCTTTCACCTTTTAAACAAGTTTGTTGAAGACCGTAACTTTCTAGATTATCGAAAAAAGAATATATCTGCCTATACCAAATGATGCTAAACTTTTTGGAAAGTGCTGCAATATTCATACCGGGTGCTGCAATACTCTTGAAGCAGGGGGGCAAGTAGGGCAATTGACCTTCGAATTTCGCTTAGAAGTAGTGCTTACGTCATCTCGAAAAAAGTCTCCATGCAAAATTTCAGCTCAATCAGGACTTAAGGAATACGTGTCTCACAGTGGTTAAAGTTTAATTTTTTTTAATGTCAAATGTCTTAGAAAAGCACGAAACGCCGACATGTGATGTTGGTGATTATCACGGGAGTCACTTCACGATGAAATCAGAGTGAAGTGAATACAGTTCTATTAAGGCACTCACGTAAGTTAGAGAAACGTCGCAAAGTGACATCTGCCGTGAAATCTGGGTTATTATGAGTTATCACTGAAGTGAAAATGGAAAGACTGACGTTTCGCGTTAGATTATTTCACGACCATTTTGAAAAGTAAAATGATTCCACGAAGATGGGATTAGTTCTAAAAATCGATTGATCTATGATCTAATGATACTATATATTAGATTTTTTTTGTAACAAGATAGATCAACTTTCTGACTTCCAACCAAATTTTTTTGCAAGATGTAATGAAATGATGGTTGATGAAAAAAAATTGCTCAGATGTCAAATGTTTTAAAAATGCATAAACGTCCTATTCTCATTTTCTCTTCACTTTCAATCTTACTTGATGGAGCTGATTTTTGTCACCTCACTTCAGGTCGAATCGGGAATAGGTCTCAGAAAGTGAAGTGAGCGAGAAATACATTTCACTGCAAAGTGAATTCCATAATAAGAACCGCTATTTTGAATTTTTTTTCGAAAAATTTGACTTTCTGAGACATAGAAAATTTTCTAGTTTGGAGCCAATGGAATATTTGGGAAAAATTTGGCCTTCGTATTTCACTTAGAAATAGGGTTCTAAAGTTTCGTCTTCTCGAGAAGAGTCAAACGAGGCCTTGGTGCTACATTCCGATTCGGAATTCGACCTACTGTTCATATATACACAGACTTCGCAGCCAACTGTGACGTGTACTGGACAATTGCGGGGCTAGCGCTACGACCCTACTGACACTAACGTCTCTCCCGAGCCGAGACTTAAACCTACAACGACTGGCTTGTTAGGCCAGCATCGTACCTCGAGACTAACTGAGAGATACTCGAGAAGAGTATCCATGAAAAATTTCAGCTCTATCGGACGTCGGGCCCGGAAGCGGTCAAAGTTTCACTTTTTCGACTAATGAAGAAAAGCACAGGTAGTTGTTCATGAAATTGTCGAAATCAAAAATGTTTGGATGCCAAGTATCATAGAAATGCATAAAGCGTCGAGATTGAAAAAAGAATTCGACATTCTGAGAAATAAGAAGAATAATCGACATTCTGGGACATCCAAAACAATTCCTACATTTCCCTTTTTTGAATCAAGCAAATGTTTTTCTAGGGTGGAAAAATCAGAAATAATTTTTCGACAATTTTCTGTACAGAATGGGTGAGTGTCAATCGATTTAAGTCAAATTCAAGGACCTTATTATCACCGTTACCTCATCTTGATTGGAAGCCAAAATGGAAGTGGAACCCAAAAGACGCACTCAATCCTGCAAAACCCGTTACTGATTAAAACCTGTTCACGCTCGAATGGATGGACCGCAGTCTCTCACAAATCACGATGCACTTTAAACAAAAAAAAAACGAAGGACAATGAAACACCAAAAATAGCTACACCGTCAGCGATTGGATCGAAGCGAGTTTCACCTGGTTTATAGATGCAACAGACTAATGCATCTATTTTTATTCATTTCACACGTAAACAACTCACCTGATTCGCAAAAAAAGTACACGACAAAAGACACGACAAGTGGAATGATTAAAAGATAGCAGACACACTTCGGTGATAAGTGATATTATTTCGGAGAAAAAAAATCAAAAACTGAACCTTATTTTCAATCATTAGTTTTTCACTAATATTTATTTTATTTTTTATATTTTTTTTCTTCATTTTATCCAATATTTTTTATTCCTTTACAACAGGGAGTTCCTTAATTTAATAAAGTATGTTTTTGGGATTTTGCAGTTTCTTTTTTTCATCCGTTCTGCCATCTATTCATTACGTGTTGTCCTACACAAGTTTGCCAAAATGTGGGCGCGTTCGAATGTCGCTGTCTGTGGGAACGATGTTGTGTTGTATTGTGTTGTGTGTGTGTATGTATGAATGCTTGAATACAACGGAACATAGTTGCCCGTTCCGGGTGGAAAACACTCACAAATATAATGTCAAGATAAATAGCTGAAAAAACAACACTTACATTCTTTGTGTGTGACGATCAACGCAACAAACTGATTTTTATTATTTTCAATCATTCTCAAATTTGAATTACACATCTTTGCCTAGGTTCAAGTCTCATCCAGAAAAAAAATTCTCCTACATTACTTTTTTTGTTGTTAATGCAACCATTTTGTTTTGTTGTGTTTAATGTTTTTTTTGTTACTTCTTTTGTTGTTTTATATTTCCGAATTAGGTCAGAAATTTATTTTTTCCTAGTGTTTGATTTCGTTCACGTTTGCAACTATTTACAATTAAAACTGACAGATTTTTCTGGGTAATCTCCCCAAATATGTTCTTATCTGAGGGCTTTCTTATGTTGAATGAGTTGCCGTCTTCATGTAAAGAACTACCTTTTTCCAGTGGCTTTTAATTAACCGACGGTTTAGGCTGTTCATGCATGTATTTTAACACAACATGTCTTCGCTTTCTTTCCAATACAGTATAGCCATTCCTAATAACTCTAGACTTGTTTCGCAATAGTATTATTAAGATTATTTTACATGATATTCAATATTTAGGTACCAAGGAACATTGTTATTGTTGCTGTTTTTATGTAAAATTGTTTAAAACGAAAACAGATTCTCTTTCATACTCGTTTTGTCCGAAATTGAATGAATGTGTCTGTGTGTTTATGTGTTAACGTCGCCGTCAATGCTAATTCTCACGTGGCTATGTTAATGTATTCTTAATTTGGAACTACGCTGAGTTCATTGCTACTATTTTTATAAGAAGGTAATTAAATGCATTATTCTTTGAATAACTTCCTAAGAGTTATCAGTATTATTAATTTTGCGTTTGATAAATACCAATCTAGCCTACATGTTTTTTTTTATCTCTACCCACCATTTTTTACTGGTGTTATTTAGCTGTTACTGTCTCCTGTAGAAAGATACTAACGGTTGGACTATACACTGTTTCATGCTGAGGCTGCTGCTCTAGGTGTTAACGATTTTTGTTTGTTTTTTTTTTTCCTACGCCCTTCTGTTGATTCAGAGTTCTTACACAGTAAAATATGTGTGCTGTTTAAGTTTTCTTTTACGGAACGGAATTGGAGTTTGTATGAATTTGTTTTTTTTTTTGTTTTGCATCCACATTTAGATTTCTTTGTTGTTAATGTTTGAAAACTGCAGAAATGGCTTTAAATATTTTTTGTGTTTTTTTTTCGTTTTTTTGCGACTTGAATTTGTATACAACTACACACAGAGACTAAAAGATCTATTCTAAATCATTCGTTTTAAGCATATCTTTATTCATTTTCCATTAGTTCTGCACTGCACTATGGTGAATAATTCACATACAGTAAAACAAATATTCTCATGCAAAAGAATCGATAAATAGTTAGAATAAGCGTAAGCACTGTTTTTACTTTTTTCGTTTCCTTAGTAGTCAAAAATAATCTACGAAGATACGATGTAGGGTGCAAATCGAAGCTGTATGGACAGGAGTATTTTAAACTTTTCAACAAAAAGAAACGATATGAACCAGCTTTGCCTCGTAAAATTTGCTTTGTGGACAGAAAAAAAATCCCTCGGTCGTGAATTTGTTACTTTAATTTGAAAAATCCTAAAACGGATTGTGTATAATTTATTCTAGTTTTAATATGCATTTGCCCCTTTTTCTGTGCTTGATCTCCTCTATAAGAAAAAATTGAGCAGAGAAAGAGCGTTTACAGGAAACGAAGATACAACACAGAGGTATGGGAAAATAATTCGATTGGGTTCAGTATACTTATGTGTGAGTGATTAGTTGTTCCTTCGTAGAAGAAACAGAACGAACAAAATAAAGTGAAAGTTTAGTTCGAAAATAGGACAGATTTCTGAGATATACATTTTAGTTGCAAATATTCGTACTTTTACACATTTTTTTCCTAAACAGTATAACAGATGAAGCGTAAACCCGGCCTCGGAGATAGGTTATGGGTTCGGCGCAGTTTGCAGAATGCGAAAGAAAAATATGCCGCGTTTGTTGCTTAGTCCGAAATTTACTAAATATAGTAGAAAATAATAAAAGAAATTGAGTTTTGTTGAATGCCTATCTAAACCACACGTGCAATTACACAAGCACACATTTCGATGAGTTTGATTTTATTTTGTCAGTAGATATATTTACGGTTTTAGTTTGTAATTACTAACAAGAGCATTGAATTTATGTTTTGATGCTTGATTTAGGAATAAACGGTTTGAAAATATGTAGCAACTTTACCGCTTGGCTTTCCTTATATTACTAACTCAACTATATTCGTTTTCTGTTGGCCTAAAAACTTTTTTCTCTAAAATGCAGCAAAACAAAACTGTAAACATTTGATTGAAAAAAACTTTTATTCGTAAACCAGAAAACGGCATCTATAAGCTTATTATCAGTCTTTTGAAAAACGGAGAAAGCACAGCCACGAACTGAAGGATCGTACGAAACAATACCGTTTGTTTAGTCTGTTCTTTATCTTCGCTGGAGTTAACGAGTTCAAGCGTCAGACTAATACAACGTGAAAGGAAGAAACTATAGGAGCCCAATGTCAGGCAGAATAATTAGAACAAACCTATGTATACGTCTATCTTATGTTCGATACGCTGTTGTTGGGTGTTAATGTATTACTAAACGTGAAAAAATGCTACTTGCTACAATTTAACTCTTAGAAACTATGCGCGGAAAGCCAAGCCTTTAATTGCACATGCCTTGCAGGACGTTTTTAGCACGCTGTTTTTTTGTTTAGCTAGGCTGTTTAACATCGAATTGGTTATATGATTATATGCATGTCATGAAGAGTGATCACTAAATAAAGTCAAAACATAAGAACTTAAAGAGTAATTTGAAGAAAGAACAACTTTAATCAGTAAGTCAGCCAGCTGAGCTTAAGTTGTTTACGAAACAAAACTAGGCGGAAACTAGTGCATTTAGGTTAAAGTTTACAACCGACAGATAAATACACATAAATAAATGGAAGCCATTTTGAATGTTTTTGCGCGGGTTTTGTGATTGCAGCCCACTCGGAACAACCACACGAGCAGTGAGAAGCTAAATCGCGCTTCAAGAGCATCATATATCAGGACTCTTTTTACGATATCCTTCATCATCGAGCGGGTAGACTAGGATTTTGAATTACTCTCCTATTTTGCCACTCCGACTATTGCATCATCCATTTTTACGCTAAACAAAATCCGATCGCGCCATTCACAAACAAAGGTCATATGTACGAAAGTAACACTGTGAATGGAGCAAGACTTCTAACGGCATCGCACGCAACGTTACACAAACACATGCTCAAACGCAAGGCAAGATTCGTTACGGCTACAAAACAGGGTATGGAACTTTCTGTCGAGCGGCCAACACCCCAAAAACAACAACAGCTCGAACGAAAAAAAAAAAAAGCACTGAAACGAGCGTTTCAGTGCTTGTGTGCGTGCCTGGCGATATTGATTTTGTCGAACAAAAATAAACTGCTCGTGTACTGAGCATGTAGTGGTAGTTCGAGGGGGTTCCCGAATTCTGAGCTGGCTGCTGACTAAAGATTCAATTCTTTCATAGGAATCAAACTAGTTGAAAACAAAAATGAAATTATAGTGAACAAACTCTTCTCGCCAAACACAACTATTGATAACACTTGTAAAGAAATTTCGCTTCAACACTGAGGAATCCTACGTAACTGTTCTTGTGTACGTGTTGCAACTTTTGTTTTATTTTGTTTCCGAAAACGATAAACTAAACTTTCTTGCTATTGTTTTGCAATTTTACTTTAAATTGATTGGTTCTAGAATAAATAACTTAATCCATATAGTAACTCATCCACTTTGCACGTTCATACCATGACAGAGGAAATGATTTCGTTAAATCGTCGCAAAATTAGCGTTTTTCTCCTGTTTTCGATTTTTGTTTTCTTCTTTGCGCTCAACACCATCAGCATTCACTCTAAACTACAGTAGTTGTTACTTATAGTGGTAATAAAACTAAACTTTATAGACAAACTTAGGACTCCAGCTGACACATCACCACGATCGGCGAACGAGATTCCTCGTCACTTTCGTAGAAGTACCGCTGCTTCGGCGAAAGCCCGTGCTGCAACCTCCGTACAGCTTCCTTTACCAAGTTGTTGTTCTTTAGCAGGGTTTGCAGGAACTCGTACGGATCGTCTATCGTTTCCTCCTCTTGAGGTTTCTTGCAGGACTTGATAGGCCGTTTCTCGCCATTGCCGCAGACCGGTTCCGACCACGACCGACATGGTATGTGGTAGGGCGAGGGTCGCGAGCTTCGCGTTGGTTGGTGGGCAGGTTTGGCTTTCAGGCGGAGATTTTCACGAATTTCATGTACCAGCTCTTCGACCGCTAGTACATCGTTTGTCTGCTTGCTGGGCATTGTTGCAGTCGTGCTATTGCTGGCAACCACCACCGGAGGTTGTTCCTGCTGCTCGTTGTTTTCAATTATTGCAACGGTGACAAACACAATGCAAACCTCAAAACAGGCAAACAATTTCACAACTTTATTCTCAACTTTTTACTACACACCAAATTAAAAACGAAAACACTTTGCTTTGCTCGGTGCTTGCACAAACAACGGTCTGGCTTAATACCGTTAAACAACAGCCAACTCTTTCTTTTCCGCTGCGAACGAACGCAAGTCGATCACACCAATCCGGACGGGTAACGGTGATTTTCACACTGCTCTGTAGCTGCTGCTGCTGCTACTACTCCGTCTGATACCGCTGTCTTGTCGTTGATTTATCTGGTCTCACGAATCTAGCCACACAGAGAAAGGTGAAAACAGCTTCCGTATTGATTTCTCCGGGGGCTCACCGTTCTTCCACTCAAAATGGCCGAGATCTTCAAACACAACCCACGACAATGCAGAGATTTACAAACAGGTTAGACTTCCCAGATTCTCTCGCAAAGCGGGTGGAGATGCACCTTTCTGCAGTTACAACGCTATGTGGGTGTTTGGGTTCACTCCCACGGATGCTATAGTAGCGGGCAAAAGAAAATGGGGAAAGTCGTGTTATTGTTTTTGCTGCTCTAGCTTTTCTCCACAATACGCGCACCGCCAGGCCAACGACAACGGTCCCCTGCTCTCCTACAGTCAATTGAACTTTCTTCTGGTGATGATGGCGTGTACCAAAACACACACCCGCTATCGCACGTTTCACAAATTGCTTGCGTGTGGGTAGGTATGCCTCCTGACTGACTGTGGCTTACTATTTTATGAATTATCGCCAAGGTTTTTCGTTTCAGCAAAAAATTGCACGCTCGCCTTAATTCGGAAATTGGCAGCAAGGTGAATAGTCACAGAACAAGTTTTCTTGCAGTTGTAGTCGCTGGTTTGATAATTTGAAGACTTTCGTCCAGAAAAAAAACCCGTTTTTCCTCGTGTCAGGGTGGTGCTATTGATTCTGCGTATTTGTTGCCGACCCAGTCGTTTTTTTTTTCGATCCCAAAGACAATCAGCGAAATGTTTACTTTTCCACTTCGCTTTACAGGCAAGTAAACTTGCCTTCAATTAATTATACTATTGTTCCACTTAGTAAAACTTCACAGATTACGATATCACTTCCGAACGGCTCGAAACACTCGCTCTGGTTCACTTCTTCTGCTTCGCGTGTATGCTATTATTTACTTGTGTGTTTTGCTTCTCGCTGCTGGTCGACTGTGCAACTTTGCTTATGTACAGTTAAACTTTTTTTTATATGTATATATATATATATTCCTTCACTAGTATTTATGTACAGGGAGCGAATAGCGATACGATGCTATTGTCTCAGATGTCTACAGCCGACTGAGAGCGAACGGGCCAGTGCTTTTCCTTTTAGCGCGAGTGAACCCCAGACCCGGCCAGTGTTGCCCGATGTAAGGCTGCGAGAGCGTGCAGTGCGGCTCGAATTAGCTCACGGACGTGGGGTAAAATAATACGATATGTCCTTGAACGCGGCAAATTTTCGAGTATCTTCTTATTAGGCAACGCATTTAAACATTTAGAACACATTTAAGTAAAGATTATTTTTGATTACACTACGTAAATTTTACCCTCTGGCAATCATTACATCACACACCCAGGCAAGTTTTTCGCTCCGCTCTGGCAAGCCCCGATCACGAGTAGGAGCAGTGAAAAACACAAATATTGTTCTTCCCTCTCGTTCCATCACCTGCTGCTTATTGCTGCGCTGTGCTATGTACGTCGGCAGTGAGTGAGTGGCTGGCCTTATTTTCGTACGCTGAGCTGAGCTCATCCAACCAACGAACGAGACACGAAGGCAAACTCATTCACCTCGTTCGACATATTTTGCTTGCCTACGTACGACGGATGCGGAGTTTATTTTTTCCTTGATAGTATGGTATGAATAGAAATGTAAAATGCAAGAACCGAGTAAAGTGGAGCCCCGCATACTTCTCTTCAAACGTCTACTCAAAGTCCGTATCGTTCACGGAGGCCACCAACGGGGTGTTCTACCAGTGATGCCCAGATAGAAATTATTGTAACTTCATTAGTATTACAATTATAAACTATAAATACTTGATCCAAGATTCTTGAGAAAATTTAAATGCTCTAAAAAGAAAATATATAATGCGTGTAGTTGTGCAAACTGGAATATTCCAGATCAATTCCGAAACGCTCATGGCAACGCTGTCTACAACATCGTGCACATACACAACAACAACAGAGCTGGCTGCTAGGCTTCGGCTCATGTGTTGTTTTTGTTTTGACGCGAACATATTTGCTGATTCTTCTACCCGTTGATGACGATGACGATGATGGGGTGACCAATAATGGACGACGACGATGACGACGACGACAGCCACAAATGGGAAGAGGGACGCGCGCGGTGCCGTTTGTTTATTATGACGGACGGGTATAGCGTTGTACGAGCGAGTAGTGTGTTGTTGCTTGCGCGTGAATCGGTTGTGTATGTACGCGTGAGGGACACGCACACAGCGACTACTCAGGCCTGGGTACGTGGGGAGATAGAAAAGTCGATAAATTATGTGATGAAGTTTTGTTGACTAAAAACGATGGGGGTGTGCGGGCAGGGACCTGAGGCGCGGCGTAACGGAGCGCAAATGTAAACAAGCGAATGAATGTCTAACTGCAGTTTTCGACTTTTACACATTATTTTCACCTAGTGGGTTGCATACTGTTGGTCTATCGGCAACAATGTACTTTCTACGTCTATTACCATTGGGACCGAGGGAATTAGAGCAAAAGGTAAAACCCGCACTGATTTGAGTTTGAGCCAAATTTCTTTTAAATTAGTCACTAAAGTGGACAGAATTACATTAGGGGTTATATAAAGTGAGTAGACTAGTTCGTAAATGTATCTTAAGTGATCCTTTATTCAATTAAAAATAGTCAAATATTTACTAGTATTTTCAAGCAACTTCTGATGTTGTTCAGATAGTTATCATGATTTGCTTTCTAGTATTTTTTGTAAGATATTCCTTCAGCATTTAAAGAGTGCGTCACGAACCACGAGCGGTTAAGCGTTGAACCATGGGTGGATTTTGTTTTCTTCCAAGACTTCTGTGTTGAGCTGTCATGATACATTGCATTTACTCTGGAATGTGGATGTTGATTTTTTTATTTATAAGGCAAAATTTTCGTTCATCTTGAAAATTAAAAAAACTAAATTAATACACCTAAGTGTGTGATCTGGCCGTTCTCATACGAACATACCTATTTGTAAAAATAAGTTAGCACAATTGCTTCAACGATATATTGAGCTGCAGCGTATTCGTCAGAAACATATTGTAGATCCACGTTAACTTCCATCGGGTCTCCTAAGAAAGGCAGAAAATCAAAAGGCAGAATCACGGAAGGCAGAATCACGAAAAGCAGAATTACGAAAGGCAGAATATTTCATAAGGCAGAATAACGAATGGCAGAATCAAAAAAAGGTCTTTTTTCTTTTTAACAACACACACGCGCGGCCTTTGGCCGACTCTATTGTACAAGTGTATGCTGTCCTTACACGCTGCCGCTCGTTCGGACTTAACTAAGGGAAAGAAAACCTGTTTGAATAATCCTAGAAAACCAGCATCAGTTGTTTGTATGCGAGAGGCCGCCGCTTCCGACGGCGGCCGGCCCGGACCGCGGAAACCACGGCGGCTTTGGGCCGCCTCGGTTCCTTGCCCTCGATTATGCGTCTTCGCCGCATGAATTGTTTTATGTTAGTTATAATCAAGTAGCCGTTGAGACTAGTGTAAGTTATACCTACCATCGAAAAATTACTCTCCGCGATGCCGTGAGACTCTTTAGGACCTGAGCCAAACCAGTTTGCGCGTTTCTGATCTAATAATTAGGCTTGATTTGCACCTCCCATCAAAACTGTTCATTGCTTGTGACCAGTTATTATATCTGGTTACCAAATAATTTTAAATAATAAAGGTAGAGTAGCAGTTTCGATACCGTGACCAGGATTCGCACCAATTTGTCATCACGCACTTGGCTATCGTGAGTTAGGTTTTGCTACCAGTGATTCTGCCTTTCGTGCCCTTCGAAATATTCTGCCTTGTGTGTACGGTCATAGAGTTCTGCCTTTCATGACTCTGCCTTTCGTGCTTCTGCCTTTCGTGATTCTGCCTTCTGTGGCGAACCCACTTCCATCCTGTTCAAAATTGTTGTATTATAGCTATTAATATCTACCTTCTTCACAGAGCATCTTGAAACAGTTAGGTAGGCGTCTGTATCCGTTTCAAGGTCGAACAGAATTCCATCAACATTTTTGTAGATTCTCTCTTTGCCTTTATAAAAATACTCCATTAAATGTTTTATTTTCTTTGACGGCAATTGTTTTTCTTTCCGATTCTAATGGTTGAAGAACCATTGTTTAGGACATGACGAATTAAGGAAAATCAAACCTGCATGAATGCTAATTACCTTTAGTACAAGTGGCAGTACGCTTATGACTTAAGTATTTGCAATAAGGATTTTTATCATCATATTCACATGTTATGATCGAGGGTTTTTTTTTTCAATTTTTTCCTTCATTTGACTAAAAAGCAAGTGTTCTGAATCTAATAACTTTCCTCCGAATAATCCAGTTGTTGAAAGGTTATCCATATCTCAGCTTACGTACTCTATTAACACATACTATGTAATGCCAAATTAAAGAAAAATAAATTAAATTAAATCAAAACATTCACATGTTACCAACTTACCTGTGAATTCTACGAGTTTGTCGAAGCTTGTTGGGTTTTCAGTGTCGATTTTTGGTGCATCCTTAGCCCAGAAAAAAATATGATCATGAGGAGTTCCTCGTTGTTGGTAATCTTGCCTTAGAAAAAAATCTGTTATCGGATATACATAAAAAAAACGTCAGTTATCATTTTCATAATTTGCTTGAACCTGTTATTGTAGTACATTGCAACAAATATAGGGTTGTCTCGAGTACGAGTTGACTTTTTTTCGTAGCATAACTTCATAGCCGATATCAAAAAAAATATTCTCTCCTGTATCGTATTCATATAACCCTCTAATCAATTCCGTCTAATGAGTCTCTACGGCCGACAAAGTGAGAAAAAGGACAGGTGCGCCTTCTTGGTGAACCTTCCATACGACACTAATTTTGTGAAAATCGGCCCAGCTCTAAAAAAATGAGACAGTCCATTCATTTGGTATATTTTTTTTTTCAAATCAGTAGAGTAGTTTATGAGATCTTCTTTCGTAATTTTCACATTTTGATAAATAACAGACAAACAGAAAGGCTCTTCAAATATTATTTCACACAACGTTCATCAGTTTGATATAATGACATTGAACTTCTTATGGGTAAACAATCGCAATATCAAATTATATGAATAGACAAATGAAAGTTTATCAATACGGTTAGAATAGGGTGGTCGGTATTGCCGACTTTTCGAAAAACCGGTATTTCGGTATTCGTAAAAAAGAAAACCGGTAAAAAACCGGTATTTTCATTTATTTGGAATAATACATATCAGGGGCGACTCGTGACTTTTAAACCTGCCTGTTTAACTTTGATTTCGGAATGTCACAGTATAGGGAAATAAATACAATCATATCCGCGATAAAACGCAAGTCATTTTCTTTATTACAATTTATGATAGAACTACTAGAATTATAAAATTTAAATATAAATTTGGATTTGATTTTTTTTATCTAGCGTCCCTGTGTGCAATGCACAGGTTACACCCTGTCTGTGTCAAAATGAAACAGAATGAGCTGTCAGTTTGAACCAGTAGTAATAAAGCATATTATAGTATTAAGTATTGTAATAACTTAAAAGTATCGCGTTGCTTGGAAAAAATTTCAACACAAATATTTTTGTATTCATTGTGGATGCGCAAAATATTTTGGTTCATTTCTACGTAAAGTAATAAATTTCCTAACCTTTCAGTGATAATCATGTCAGCGTACTTCGTTTATTAAACTTGCGCTTTCTGGATTTACGGATTCGACCAGGCTTTATTTTAAATTTAAGAAACCTCTTAACCAACTTTTGTTACATGTAGCAACAATTTTGCAGTTGCACCGGTCGCATCATCAGTGCTTTTGTGGAAGAATGATTACACGGAAGTCCACGTTCAGGAAAAATCTTGACCGTGGACTCATCCGAAAAATAAAATCCATACACGCATAAAATCCATACACGCAATGAAATCATCAATATTTTCTGAAACATAATATTTCTGTCCTTCAGTAAGCTACCAGTTTTGAAAGTTTACCAATTTTCTAAAAGGTTTTTTATCTTGTTTAAACGTGAAAGCAATATTTACAAGTAATCTTATTTCGGAATATTTCCTACGTTTGTATTGCTCGGGTATCGAAAAAAGAAATCGTTTGGTAATAATTTCGTTTCACAAAATGGCGAGGTATAAAGTTGTAAATTTCTGCAACTGCTGCTCACCCCGAAAAGTCATAGTGACTCATAGGCTACGCTCTCGTACAAATTTTCAGAAAGTCTACGCAAATATATAAACGAAAAAATCTGAAGAAAAAACTGGCTCGAACAACCTGTGTTTTTACAGACAAATTAACACATTTAGGATTCCTGATGTAACTAAAAAGTTTGTTCGAATCATACTCGAGTTACAGCAGGAAGATAGTTACGAGCTATCAAAAAACGACGAACGTGGGTGTCCTCAGTTTCGATTAATTTTAAGTGTAGTATTCGTATTCATCCCTGATATAAATGGTTTACAAATTGAGTTTACTGGATAAAACAGTTGATCATAAAGAATTTTATCTATTTTTGGTAAAGTGAAAATTCAACTCTCTCAGATTTAACCGAAGTTGGACGAACTGTTTAAAATGCATCAAACATTCGTAAGATGCAAGTTTATTTCTGATCGTCATTAGGGGTCTTCACATCGAGCTCGTATACGAATACCCAGCCGTAAACTGTGTATCTTCCATTACTCGTCAATGGAGGTGAGTATTTTTACGGCTAGGTATTTGTTTACGAGCTCGACATGAATACCCATATTTTGTTTCCTTTTTTCATTTACTGTCTCCAATAGTTTCAAATATGGTTTCTCAAAGCATTTCAAAGTTATTCACTAATTTCAAACTGAGTTTTGCGATGTGGATGAAAATTGAAATTGTTTTGAATATGAGTTTCGGGCGAAATTATTTCTCATTACTCTACGCTTCAGTTCACTGAATAAATTCATTGTTTTTTCCAAACACTGTTCATTTTATTCCCAATGCTGTATCGGATGCGCAATGAATCATACTCATAAATGCAAAACATTATTATGTTGTTTTTTTTTCTTCACATAACATTTATTTTTATTATGTTGTTAATATGTGTTACTTAAAAAATGAATGTTTTGCTTTATTGATATGAAGAATTTTGTCATAGTATTGATACAAACAAACACATCGTCTGAATCCAAGTAGAGCAAACAAAGAAAAAGTAAGGCTTGAAAAATATCTAAGTTAGAGTAAATTTGTATTCAATATTGCTTCTGTCTAAATGTATTTATTTAACACAACGTCTAGCGAGCTGTTACGCCTACCTGTAAGTGGGTAGCAGTCATTTGCCTCATAATGATTTGTGAATAATGTTTTTCACATAATTTTAAGAAAAATACCGAAAATACCGTTTTTTTTGTCTTTCCAATACCGGTATTTCGGTATTGAAAAAAATATCGGTTTTACCGGTTTTTGAATTACCGGTAAACCACCCTAGGTTAGAACGAAATTCTGGCCAACTCAGTATCTGCGGTCTTCTTTATCCTGTAAGAAAAGAGATAGCAACATGAAATAATCTACAGTGTAATGATTACCGTATCTTTAATTTCATACATCAATATTTGCGAACGCCAGGTAACAACGAGCAAGAACTCGTTTCAACCGAAACCACAAAGCCATAGCAATCTAAACCAGTTTTGGCGTGGGAACCAAGCAACAAACCTCCACTCCTTTCGATCGCCATCATCAGACGGCAAGCAAAAGCAGGCAGGGCAAACCATACCCGACAACGTATCCACGGCAAGAAGCAGCCAACGTAAAATAAGGGTCGAATGCTTTGGTTTCAGCACGACAAAAGACCATAAAGCAGCTAAGTCAGCATGGCAGTCGCCGTCGTCGTCGTCGTTGTTGTGAGCTGAGGCTCGGCGGCAGAGAAAAAGCAGTTCGAACCAAAACAAGTTCACCTTTCTCGGTGAACTGATGGAAGTCATGTTTCGAGAATCTATCGTACCTACACATTGGGACGTGGTTCATCGCAAGACTAGCTGTTACTAAACACTGCTGTAATGGTTTGCACTAATTGCATGTCTTTAGTCACGGGCAGGTAATATTTAATAACAGATGGATGGAATTTGATTTGAGCAAGATTTGAATCAAAGCACCACTTTAACGACAAAATGTCCTCAACGTAGCTCATCCGTCGAATCATCGCGCAATGCGTTCTATTCTCTTCGCTTTGCTCTGATACGTCGTTTAGAGTGCTGTTATCTTGTTTAGCTGCATGCATGAAGAGACAAATGGCAGTTCTTGGTAAAAACATTTGAGGCTTAAAAAGCCAGTTACCGGTTAAAGTCAGTAGATGCCTATAGTCTGGCGGATACATAATGAACCGATACGTCAAACTTCGTGGTCGACAGTGGCTGAAACTTCAATGGAAAATTACTGTATTAATTGAAAGAAAAAAAAAAATATTTTAAGAAGTCAAAATCTGCCATACTATACTTTTTCTATGTGAGAATTTAGTTGCTCCTGTGTGTGTACACACCAGTCTGTTTGAGATGGTATGTGATGAAGAGTTCGATATTTGGTACCTAGCAGCAGCGCACTTGACGAGCATTCTCCAAATTGAATAATGTAAAACATTGTTACAGGATGAGAATGTAAACTTCAATATATAAAGAGTATATATCTGAAGGGGTTTCTTGTATACCCCTGTAAATAGGTTGATATTTAAGGTAGTTTAGCATAAGAATTGCCATAAAAAGCTTTGTTAACAATTAGGTTTAATAATTTTCCTACAATTACATCAACTTAACTGCGAAAGCTAATAACATTCAATAATATAAAAAAGCGTACATATATATATATATATATATATATATATATATATATATATATATATATATATATATATATATATATATATATATATATATATATATATATATATATATATATATATTTTTATTATATATATATATATATATATATATATATATATATATATATACATATATATATATATATATATATATATATATATATATATATATATATATATATATATATATATATATATATATATATATTTATATATATATATATATATATATATATATATATATATATATATATATATATATATATATATATATATACAAAAGTGTTGAAATGTCACCATTTGTGGCAGAACACACAATATTATTTCTGAATAGATATTTTAGTACATAAATAAATCATTACAAACTGCACCCCCCCCTCCCCCCTTTTAAAAAAGCTTTGTTTTGTCATTGCAGAATGACATGGAATTATTATTTTTTTTTATTAGCATAAAATCAATTATTGCATGGAATTATTATTTTTTTTAATTATCATAAAATCAATTATTGCATTTGTAACTAGTTTTTAGATAATTGATGTTTTTGAACAGGATTTCGAATAACACAACACGATAGTACATCAATGTTTTGTTCGCCCGTTTTTTCATGATCTAAATATACAGTTTGGCTTGTCCACAACTTTCCAAACTAAAATAAATCTTCATAACAATAATTAGCAAAGCTAAAATATATTTACATTTACTGTTCTGTGTTCTAACTAATTTTTCACGCACCGTCTGTTTTAAAAGCTCATATGTTAAAAAGGTGCACAACTAAGTTTTTGCTGTTTTTTCTTGAAATTAAAATTCAGCTTAATTTTGAAAAAAGCTAAAATAAATCATTAAAAAGATTTGCCTAACGCTAGCTAGCTTTTGTCCCGTTATTCTGGCAAAGCTCGAAACGCTAAAAGTCGTCTTTCTATCCACGAATGCACAAATCAAGACGGTTTTCGATGTCTTTATAAAAGCATAATTGCTAATCAGGTATGCGTTTCCATGTATGTTTCAATGATTTTGACAGTATAAGGCTGAGCGTTGTCGTGTAATAGAATCACTTTTTCGTGCCTCTGCTTGTATTGTCCCCTCCATTGGACAGTTCTCATGAATTGCTTGGGTTGCTGTAATGAATCCATTTTTTGTCGCTGGTGCAGTTGCTCATAGACGACGAAACGACACTCAACATCATGTGGCTTCAAATCATAAGGAACTCAAGTTCATTGTTTTTGAATGTTTCCCAAAGCATGCAATCGTGCAACTCATAGATCTTCGGCCTTTTTTCCTGCGGACAGTCTTCAACATTGAGATTACAGTCGTTGAAGCGACGGAGCAAACTACGGCACGTTGTTTCATAAATACTTAACCACTGAATCTAGGTATACTAAGTATCAGGTATATGAATTCGATGTGGAATATTTTCAATTAAAGCAATTTGGAAAAGTTTTCACATTAAGGCAAATTGCAACAAAAAGATCAGGAAAAATAGCAGGATGACGGTTTCCGTTTAAAGAAGTTATACTTTAAAATGTACATAATATAATATTAAAAACCAATAGCGTAAGAGGTTGTTAATAAGATACCGCAAGGTTAACGTAGAATTACAATAGCCTCTTTTTTAATTGTCTATTTTGTAATAGGTTTGGAAATACTTCTATTGGCGTTTATCAATTTGATTGTGTGAAGCGGTAGAATTCAGTGACAATTCTCGCTCAACTCTGCTTTTTATTAATTGATTGGTAACCTCGAGGAGAAGCGTTGATTTTGGATTGCCATTTACCGATTATCATGCTTGTCTTTTCTCCTCAGAAAACCTCTAGAGTTCAGTAGAACATCTTGAACTGCGAAAACAACTGCTCTCACACTAAAGAGCAAATCAACGCACATGCTAGAAGAGAACGACAGACGGTTTTATCTGGTGAGCTTCCTGAAAGCACCGTGGTGAAATCTGAAATGTCTCTCTTGCGAGACAATGAACTATAGGCATAGGGCATACAACTATAGGGCAGTCTTGAGGATTTCTTTTCAGGATTCATTATCAAGGACGATTCACGATTCCAATGCACAGTGGTACAGAACGACAATTTAGGCGGAAATGGAGTTTTCGATACATTTTTGTGATTTTAGAGCCATACTTTATATGGCGAAGTTGCTTATTATAATTTGGTCTACATTTAAACTGAGGTGAAAATTAGGGTGGTCCTAGAACCAATGAAATAAACCAACTAAAATTTTTATTTGTGGAAAAATAAAATTTTATTTTCAGTATAGTTGTAGATCACTTGATTTTAAGCAGCTTTGTTGAAGACTACTTTCTTGTAGCTCTTAAATTGACTGAATTAGAGCAATTTTGCCTAGGGTGGCTCTTAAAAAACGGTTTTTACGCTCTACTTTGTTTAATTCAATTTTCTCAGTAAAATTATGTTCAGACGACTTTTAGAGCATTAAAAGACGCAACTTTTGGTGTCTATACTTTAACGATATCTTTTATGGGTGAAAAGCTATTGAGCTTTTAATTTTTAAAATACGCCCTTTTCAACTGTTGATATCTCTGAATGGGGCAGATGAAAAAAATATTTGAAAGAGCAACTTTTGTACTTTATCATAAAAAAAATTTGGAGATAAGTTATTTCTTAAAATCGAATAAAAAAGTTTGAATATGATCATTTTCAGTCGAAAAAGTAAGGTTTTTACAGCCTAGTTTTTTTTATTTGATAAAGCTGATGTACATATTCTTCGGTAAAATTAAAGATAAGCTAATTTTCGAAACTTTTTACGTAGAATTACGTCTCATTTGATTTTCAAAAAAAAATTTATACGTATCTTCAATTAAAAAAATTTCAAAATATTAAAATTTATATACGACACAATCTTTAAAATAACGTTCGGCAGTTACAAAACGATGAAATTACTGTAAGCAATGCAAAAAAATACTTTTCTCTTCCGTTTATGCAAAATTTAATGTTCGTTATTTTGAAAAGAAAGTATTAATGTTTAATCAATTTTCGTGCTTCTGTTGGTAGATGTGACAAACTTTCGCATTGGGCAGTACGTCGGTTGTTTAGCGAAATGACGGGATCGGATGTTAGCAGAAGCCTCTTGAAAACGTCTTCAATGTTCACGATGCGGCTGAATTTTTTTGAGTGGTGTACTCGAAACTTTCTAATGCACTTGTTGCGGGTCTCCTGGGCTTCTTCACTCAACATTCCCAGTGGCAATGCAGCGGTTCTCATTATATTACTACTGTGTAATAAAAGTCTATGCACTGTAGGAGGAAGTACATACCAATCATATAATTCACGATAAATTTGAATGTGTACTGTGGTGTTAGGTTGTACTAGTAATGAACGCGAGTATGAGAACGTTGTCTGAAAGTGAACATGTTGCTTTTTCAGGATTTTTAATGAAAACCAAGTATATCCTGCACTGTATTGACGAAAATTCACCAACACATCTTTACTTCAAAATGTACATCTTCAGAAGTTTTGAAAACAATATATAGAGAATTTTGCCGAAAAATTAGACGCGAGGTTAAATACTAGTTACATGAAAAATCGTTAATTTATCAGATATGGTAATGCTACTATCACTATCTATCAGTCAGTTCAAGAGATACAATTTTTTTATTGCAAAGTTATCTTAAATTGATTCACTTTCAACTTTACGAAGCATATGTACATCATTTTTATCAAATAAAAAAACTAGGCTGTAAAAACCTTACTTTTTCGACTGAAAATGATCATATTCAAACTTATTTTATTCGATTTTAAAAAATAACTTATCTCCAATTTTTTTTTATGATAAAGTACAAAAGTTGCTCTTTCAAATGAAACCAGAAGATATTTTTTTCATCAGCCCCATTCAGAGATATCAACAGTTGAAAAGGGCGTATTTTAAAAATTAAAAGCTTAATAGCTTTTCACCCATGAAAGATATCGTTAAAGTATAGCTACCAAAAGTTGTGTCTTTTAAAGCTCTAAAAGTCGTCTGAACATAATTTTACTGAGAAAATTGAATTAAACAAAGTAGAGCGAAAAAACCGTTTTTTAAGAGCCACCCTAGGCAAAATTGCTCTAATTCAGTCAATTTAAGAGCTACAAGAACGTAGTCTTCAACAAAGCTGGTTAAAATCAAGTGATCTACAACTATACTGAAAATAAAATTACATTTTTCCACAAATAAAAATTTTAGTTGGTTTATTTCGTTGGTTCTAGGACCACCCTAATTTTCACCTCAGTTTAAATGTAGACCAAATTATAATAAGCAACTTCGCCATATAAAGTATGGCTCTAAAATCACAAAAATGTATCGAGAACTCCATTTCCGCCTACATCGTCGTTCTGTACCACTGTGCAATGTGAGGAATCCTAGGAAATCTGAAGGATTCTCATTACACGATTCTCATTCAAGAATTCTTGCACCATAGACAGGGCATTCCTGAGGATTCCTTTTTCAGAATTCCTCATCAAGGATGCTTAACGATTTCTATTTGAGGAATCCTAGGGAATCCGACGGATTCTCATTACACGATTTCCATTCAAGAATCCTAACTTCATAGACAGGGCAGTCTCGAGGATTCCTTTTCAGGATTCCTTATCAAGGACACTTCACGATTCCAATGTGAGAAATCCTACGGAATCCATGCGAATCTTATGTGTTCGTCCGGGTATGGTGTACTTTCTCACCCGTATAAACATCACGCACAATAATTACACAGCAGAGCTATCTGCGGTGCGTTTTACAGTTTGTTTCTTGAGCGTGGCAAAAGATGAAAAGAGATTGGGAGAAAAAAATAGACTGCGTTGCTCGTGCCGGTCAAGTTTACTCTGGTCGAATTCGTTTTCGCGGTATAGCTACACGAGGACTACACTTTTACCCGGCAGGTTTTTTCACTTTCCAGACTACTCGCCAGTGGACTCTGCGGTGTACTTCTGCGTTTTCTCTGTAGAGTGATTCACCCCACTTGTCTCTAACAGATGTGGGATGGGCTAGAATTGTGTTTGTCTCTCTGTAAGTTGGTTGAGACACTTTGGAGTGGAGAAAGAAGCAGTGTGGTGAAAGCATTTGCTACATGCAGGCACATACTCAAAAGGGAAGTGCGCGGTAAATTTTTTCTCCGCTCTTTTCACATACACGATGACAGGACTACTGAGATTTAAACTTCCACTAGACGAGTTTTGTGCAGTAGAGCGAGTAAAACAACAACAACAAATCAGCAATAAGGCAAATCGTTTGAATACTTAGGCGTCAGCTGTGCTGCGGTGGAAGGTCTTGTTTCAGTTCTGATTAGTCGAAACATGCATTCAACAAGGCTCTACGTTTTTCAATAGTACAATAGTTGGCATCACAGTTTTTCGCATTCTAGTGTATTTCTCAATGTTTTTGTTTTTTTCTTTTTGTACCCCTATATACAAGGTGTTAGGGAGCTGGATAGATAGAGAGATAGAGGACCCTATTTTAGGATAAAAAACCTTCTACACATATGGCCAAAATTTAACTACTGCAAAGTTTTCACTTTTTTTAGTTTTTGGTTATGTTTGCCTTTAACGAGGTCTAGCACAATAAGTGTGATAGCTGGCTCAATTCTGTTGGTTTCGTTGGAAACTGAGAAAATTTCGTAATCAGTAGTTTCTTAAAACCGTCAAATTAGAGAGAATAAGCAGCACTTAGGAAGGAACAAATGTAAAGTCAAATGTTTTTCGAGAACTAAACTGTAATTTCTTCTCTGAAATGTGTGGTAAACATGGGTTTTGTTGTTAACTGAATTAAAAATTGAAGTCTACTCTACAAGATGCTCTTTGACACCATGAATCTAACTCTTTTAGTTTAGCTGCTATTTCACTTCAAAAGCAGTAAACTGCGCTTTCATTCAGTGTTGTAATATTCACAATTTTCTGCTCCACTGTGTTTACGTAAACGCGTCGTTGACGTCTTGTACACAGTATGCACTGCGTACTAGATCAATGCTTGCTTATGATAATTACCTTCTTGAATGTATCCAACTTCAAGTTATTTTGAATTTAAGATGAAAAAATTAGAAAATAAACACTAAATTAAATATTAAGGTTAAAACGGGTTAAATTTTCCCTCAAATTATTTTTTGTTGAAACTTGACATTATTCCAAAACAACCTCTTGGCTGTTCTTAAAATAAATTTGTTCGTTAGGCTGATTAATTAGAGGTGTCTTCTATAGCTGAAAGTTATTTAATTTTTTTTTTATACTTACTAGCGAAAATTAATTCAAAACCTTTAAAACAAATTCGTTCTAGCGAACCCTTTGATCATAAAAACAGAAAATTCCTTGAGACGATAGCCTGTTGGTTGAAGTTACGCCGGAAAAAAATCGTTATTCCCAATTTACTCATAATTACCTTACGCGAATT
Organism: Wyeomyia smithii; assembly: GCF_029784165.1. Taxonomy (NCBI): domain Eukaryota; kingdom Metazoa; phylum Arthropoda; class Insecta; order Diptera; family Culicidae; genus Wyeomyia; species Wyeomyia smithii. The sequence continues at coordinate 207,129,916 of NC_073695.1, read as the reverse complement.
GAAACGAAAGCAAGGTTCAAACGTATTAACCATCGTAATTCGCACCATATAAATGCTATCGAATTAGAGGACAACCGCACACAGCAAGGTTCCCGCGCATGGTTTCGGTTCAAGGTTACAGGTTGAGGTGGATGTAGCGCCATAAAAACGACACTCATGTTGGCAGGTTTGCCCTCAACTCACGCTACAGTGCAGTGTTTTTTACATCGAAATCCTTTTCGGAGCTTTGTTTACTCTATCGATTCACAAGATGTCTGCGTGCATAAGCGAACACACATACACAAACACCCTGAGGATATCTTGTTTCTTTAGGGAGAAACTCTGTTGTACCTATTTGCGCTTGCTTCTATTCGGTTGTTTGGATGGTTTCTGGGGGAGCAGATGTTTACCTCGTCCATAGCTCGGGTTTGTACAAAATAAAATGACGATGGAAAAATACTCTCCCCCCTCTGGCTGGAATATCAATGTATGCTAAAAAGGCTTTTTGCCATGACAACGCTGTGAGATATATAATGAATCGTTCATATTTCCGGGAGCGGTCTTCTTAGCAGGGTAAAACAACAGCTTTGTATATATCTTTTGTATATATATATATATAGTATTGTATATATATATATATAGTATTTTTATTTATTTGTATATATATATATATATAGTATTGTATATATAACAACAGCGAAACGGTTACAATATGGCCTAATTTCGTAGCTGAATCGCCAGGAAACGACGGGATGAAAAAACACTTTGAAGGTCAAAAAAGATATCTGTGAAGGAAAGTATTTTATGCAATCATGAGATGGGGGACGGGTGGAATACCCAAAACTTATCCTGAATAAACAATGCTCTGAAACAAATTTAAGCTTGCATGAATGTATTTCGAGCCCAAATTTTTATCTGCGCAATGTTACTGCAGGTAATTTAGGTAAATTGATGCCAATGCTAAAAAACATGGTTTGAGTGAACAAATTTTATATTAACAGTCAAAGTCGGTAATGTTTGCCGAATTCATCGTGCGTCCACCAACCAGCAACTTTGTAGCTTCTTCGATTATTTGTTGCCCATCTCATCTCCATTTCCGTCAAGTGGACATTCGCACAGCAAAACGAATTGAAAAGCAGATCGTAGCGTAACGCATTCGGTTTATTTATTCTGCGTCTCGCTCGAAACGAGGCCGCACACGCTGCCGGTTTTGTCACTTTTTTACTTTTTAACAGCAAATTTGGAGTGCCTTCATACGACTTTTTGCGCACTTCCTCCAAACTGGCACTAGGTTTTTTTTTTGCGAAAGTTACGCGTTGTGCTTTTAGGTCATACCTACGTCGATGCTTCTTCTCGCTCGTAGAGTAATGGACGTAACCTGATTTTAGTAAATGATATCCATTTGCTAGGAACCCGTTTTCGTATCTCCGCTTAGTAGGTCAAACAGGGATAACAATTACGACGCAGATTACTATACATGGAACAAAAAAGTCAAGTTTCAAGAAATATATAAATTGTATGGTTCCATATGTCCATATATTGAATAATTTGAGATACTCGTTGATCTTTTTGTATTATTTCCCGACTTCCTTTAATTTCTCTGTTTCACATATTTTGTGAACTAGGCACCAGGTTTCATATTCGGATTCTTTGTGATGTACTTATTGAAATTTTCAAAATTTTTTAGACCTTTTGTATACTCCTATTGCATTGATATTAAAAATGTTTCGATGCAAAATTTCATGTCATCATTAATGTCGCTTGCGGTGTGATGAAATTGCAAACTAACCAAATATAAGGCAAACATTTAGCTTGCATATTAATGCAATACACACCACCGGATTACCCTATAACCATCCACAAACTTTCGAACGTTGTCATCAGGTTCGCGTGAAAAAGTGCACCATTTTCCCCCAGTAACACGACTAGGTGTATCAACCTGTAGGCATGGATTTGCAACCTGCATACGAAACGAAAGCTGCTGCAAACCATAAACACCGATACCTCCTACTGGTGGAAGTTTGCTGACGGATGCGTTTACTGAAGCTCCGCATCGCACCAAATATGGTGCAGTGGAAAAAATGTAGTCAATGCATAACAATTTCGAGTGTTCCTCTTGTATTTTGCCATATGTAGTTTACTGGTGCTCACCATTCGAACCATTTATCCTTTCCAATCGAATTAGAACAGCAGACAAAGGCCGACACAATCACTTGCGACCCAAAACAGGTACGAGGCAATAAATATGACCGGAAATGGCGTGATGCCGGGCGATTATGCTAGTGCGCTTTTGACCCCTTCGTCAACGGCTTCTCATTGGTGGTTGCCTGCCGCTTGCATGCAGACAGGTTAGTTAGGGTGAGGGTAAACCTTGTTCGTACGATGATTACACCGTGGTGCAAAATATGGTTTCGCGAACGAGCGGATCCGTGCCTGGAATCAAACGTGCCGAGAAAGTTGAACGCAGTTCAAAGGCCACAAAAGGTAACAGTTTCTGAGGTAAATGCTAATGCAAGACCCAAAAGCTCCAGCGAAAGTCAATGCAGTGGAAAGTCAATTGCATCAGTAATCTTGGATTCTTAGCCTTGTTTTAGTAAAAAAAAGGTGTGTGTGTCTCTGGATGACACGCTCATATTATTTTGCGTCATAGAGTTCTTATCGGTGCTTAGTGTTTGCGGCACTTTGTGCTCTCGATAAACAAAACGCTGAGCAGCAAACTACCAGTCACCGTTACCAGTTCGAACCTTGTGGTGTGACATGATTATGCAACGTGGCGTGAGGGGTGATTTTTGTGCGCTTGTGTTCGATGTGGTCGACTAGGTTGATAGATATGTGAATACGAGGATCTGCATAAAATATACGTGATATATGCGTTCGGCAAGTCGTGAGTATGGCTGCATATTCACAAACGGGAGAATGGAGAAAATTCCAGAATAAGTTGGATGATTCCTCGTGCCACTAGTAATTTACAGTTGTCCTGCGATAAATTTTTTTTGTCAATTGGTGGAAAAATTAGGAATTGAATGCTAATTTTGTGCACAAACTGAAACGCTGTAAACGGTACGAGTGGCACCTCTTGTTACTAGCGGACATTGACAGTATTGTTGACCTCATTCAAACATTACTACTGATAGGGACAATCTGTTAAACGATTTTGTTGTTTGAAAATAATCATGAAGTCACTAACGATGTTTTCAATTTTAATTTATTCAGGTAAAAATACCGGGATTCCCTGGATATTCTTTTAATATAGCCACAGTATCTAATTTATTCCCTTTATAAAAGACAGGTATGACAGGTATGTATTTATAAAAGACAGTATGTACATTTTACGTCATTTGAGATTAATTTTTTTCAGTGTACAACTATTCAGTTGCTTCTGGTTTGTATAGGTCGATAACGGCGCCGGCTCGTTTTTACGGTCGGGTTAAGGAAAGAAGGAAAAAAAATGCTATAATCGTTGCCAGAGACCTAGAAACAAGTGACCTCTGCATCTCTAACAATTGAGACGAAAAGGAAGGTACTTTGTCACCATGATGAGTGACAGATTTTTATACCGTTACCCTTTCCTCTAAGCTTAAACTCTACAGCTCTCCTTAACCGAGCCTTGTTAGTTGCTTCATAATTCCCTGGAGAGATGTGCGTCCATTTTAACCCGATATTAAGTTTTTGAAAATCGCTCCAATTTTCCACCAAGAAAGGTTAAATTAAAGAAGATGTTTTTGATCAGATATTGCATGATTTCAAATAATGTTTCCAATATCTAGTTTTAGTAATAATTTGAGAATAATTTCATCAATAGGAATTTAGATACGAAATTTTATCGAAAACAATGCAGTGAAGTTAGATTTTTATCATAATTTTATTGAAAAATTCGTTAGTTGCCGTTTATATTCCACGTGGGGAACCTAGGGGAAGGTACGAAAACGTCGACGCTTGTTTACCACGTAAGGGGTAATGATAATGTATTAAAATAGATATTGATCTACTAGCTGCCTCGACAAACTTCGTCCAGCTCATTTTTGTTCTTCATTTAAATGATTTCAAACATTCTATATTGATTTCAAATACATCCAAAGATTGACCTTGCGATTCACTTTGTCTGCAAATACATACAGAATCGAATATTGGATACGTTAAAACTCAAAAGACAAATCGTTAGAAATGATTGGTTTCATCGGAATGAGAACACCCTTGCCTTTTAGATTTTACACATCACCTCGATTCTGGAAATACCCATATTGGATGGTATTCGGTCAATTTCAGCTGACTTCCAGAAACAGGAAGTCGTCTTAAAAATGACATGTGAAGTCAATTTCTGGCCTCTGAGCATCAATCTGATACAGGAAATACCCATATTGGGTGGTATTCAGACATTTTTGGCTGTTTTCCAGAAATCGGAAGTCACCATCCTAAAGTTCATAATGGCGTCTAAAGCGAATTTTGGCGTCTGTGCATCATCACGATTACGGAAATACCCATATTTGGACACTTCCGGCTGTCAGACCATCATAGGAACATTTCCTGCTCTCAAAATTTGGTTTCATTTGATTGATTAGTTCCAGAGTTATGCAGTCATTTGTGTTTGACTTGTATGGGAGTCCTCCCTTACGGAAAGGGGTGAGGTATCGAACCATCATGCTCCCAAAACCTCCACAAATCGAATTTGGTTTTATTTGCCTTTTTAGTTCTCGTGCAGCAATTTGTGTTTTGTTTGTGAGGGACCCCTCTCTACTAGAAGAGGGAGAGGTATCGAACCACTAAGTTTTTCTTGCCCCCAAAAACCTTCATTTGCCAGATTTATTTGAATTGGCTTGATTAGTTCTCAAGTTGTGCAGAAATTTGTGCTTCATTTGTATGGGACCCCTCCCTTTCAGAAAAGGGTCACCTTTCTCGTTTCCTAAAACCCGTACACACAAATTTTCACGCCTATCGGTTCGTAGTTTTCAAGTCTATATTGATCAGACAGACAGACCTGCATTTTTAGATGTAAAGATCGATAATAAAAATTCTGCAGATATTGTACATAGATATATTGAAAACCTTTAAAGAATTTTAGATTAAATAAGACATATTCCTTTTTTTTTGTTCTCTCTTGTTAGCTGAGGTACTTTTAAGTTTTGACGTAGGACTACGACTAACCGCACTATATCGAGATACATTCTGCGGAAACTGAAACCAAGGTGTAACGTTGGAATGAGAGATTTCTAACGGTAATACTGATGTAACCACATGATGGATCACAATAATCAATATGTTGTTGGATTGATAAAATGATGAACAATTTTGTGATTCTTCTGTTATCATTATCACTTCATTGCTAAACAGTGAAAATTTCATAAAAGTTTCAAGGCCGAATTTTCACGAACAATGTACCAATCACATGCAAGCACGCCTGGCATAGATTTCATGAGTAGACACCAACTGCCTGCTGTAATCCTGTATACTGCCGTTCTAATCATAGTAGTCCCATGTTCTTCACAAACCTTATGCACGCTGGGACAACTATGCTTGGAACGGCAGTATAGCAGTGGCAAAAAAAATTGACAAAATCTCCCCGTCCCAATAGGTCAACTAATGTTCGCTTCCATGAGCCTAGACTTATTTGATGTCTTGAAGGTGAAGCTTTTTCGGAAAGTTCGTAATCACCTCCACTATCAGACAGTTTAACAGTTTGAAGGAAAACATGCTGGCACAGGCAACAGTACTGCACCGAGCAATGTATGAATAGAGCGCTGGTCACTCGTCGTCTATCAGTGCAGTAGAACTCGATATTCATTTGTGTGCAGCCAAGCCAAGTGAAGACTACATTGCCGCTATCGACGCACATTGGGACGTGTTGGGTTAACGCGTAGGTAACGTTTTGCGAACTGGAACACAATCGAATTGTCGTTTGATTTGTTTATTTGAATTGTCTTTTTGTTTCGTATAGTAGCAAATATCAGAATTTAATATGATAATTCGGGTGCCGCAAAATACGCCACCGGGTACAACAAAATTCTGTACGTGTCGGTAGAGGAAGATAGCAGGGTATATAAATTAGGTTCATTGTACAGATAAAATGCGTTGTTTATTTATGAACTCTACACTGTGTTTTTCTTATGTCCATTTTAAATTTTCTGTGCATATACATTTTTGTTTAAAAACTGCAATTCTTTATCGTTATTTTTTCCATGAACCTGTAACTGCAAGAAAATTTTATTATGTGACATCTTTGCCGCTTGGTGATCGGAGAGTGAGTCATGAATACAAGACAAATAAATATTGTTCAATTTCTTCTAAATAGTACTCAATTTAGGTCGTATAGAAGCTTGCCTTTCCGCGTATTGAAGAAAATTGACTGTATTAGAATGAATGGCATTCATCAATGTTAAAGAGAATATTTTTTCTTGTAAAATAGAGTGCTGCAAATAAATAATCAAAATACAGACCCAGTTCGATTTCGCCAAACACGACACGGCAGAATTTTCCTGTTGCCAAGATTAAACCATGCCAAAAATGAACGGTTCTCTTTCCATGACTTTTTTTCATGGATATTTCCGCCAATGAACCTGTTTTAGTTCCAAGTCGTTTAAGGTGTCGCTTCATAAATTAAAGCTGACGAACTAGATACTTGATATTACTACCCGAGTAATTAGAGGCTTAGTACTGCTTAGATCATGATCAATATATTACCGGCACATGTCCGGTAATATTCCAGGAACCGTTTTACCGATTCCGATCATCCACTTCGGCAACATAAAGAACCCAAATATCCTTCTTTTGGAGAATGTTGAGCTTAAATTGGTTGAAATAATCAAACTAAACTAAAACTAAAAAATGTGATTAGACATGATCGCTCGTTTTTGGCACATGTGTGTCAAAATCTAACCGTTCCAAAAGTGAAACGAGCTCAAAACAAACAGAGCCTCAGAGGGAAATATAAAATAATTGTAGTCCTACGTCAACTATGCGGTCGTGTCTTGGCTACTCCTACTATTTTAGACTAATTTAAACCTTTTATTTATAAACTTTGTTTCACTCTTTGAGACACTTTCAAACAAGCCTGTGGGCCAAATTACAAATAAGTTTTGTCTTTAGTCTCATCCGTTTATTGAACCACTTCTAGCTAAACTTGGAATCAATTTCTGCTTCATATTTTTCTTTCATTAAGAAGTATTTTTTAACCATTAGGGTGAATTTTATTCATTTTATTTTTGGCCGTTTTCCACAATAGAAAAAAAAATGCCTCGAATTGGGGATTTTTTTTTTAAGGGGGGGATTTGTTAGTAGCTTAAGTATTTATGATAAATATTAGTAAATAATGAGTATGTGTGTCCAATCACAAATGGTGACTTTTCAACACTGTTAGAAATTTGTAATTTTAATTGTTAGGATTTGTTTGCTTTCGCAATAAGGACTTATCATTCGTAGGGATTTAAACCTACTTGTCAGAAAAGGGGAAGTAAACTTACAACTAACTTAATTGCTAACTTATTGGCTATAAAGAGAGCTTATCGTAGCAATTGAGGATTGCAACGATTTTTGTCGAAATTTGTTAATAATTTTATTTGACATAGCTTCTAATGGTTCAACACCAGTAAGTCTATGTAATTCGAGTGTACCAAACCAAGGAGGACGCTTCAAAATCATTTTCAGAATTTTATTCTGAATCCTTTGGAGCATTTCCTTCCTTGTTGCACAGCAACTTGACCAGATCGGTACAGCATAAAGCATTGCTGGTCTAAAAATTTGTTTGTAAATCAAAAGTTTGTTCTTTAACAAAGTTTAGAATTTCTGTTAATGAGAGGATATAAACATCTCGTATATTTGATGCACTTGGCTTGTATACTCTCAATGTGCTCTTTGAAAATAAGTTTTTTATCATAAATTAGTCCCAAGTACTTAACCTTGTCAGACCAACTTAAAATAACCCCATTCATCTTGACAACGTGATTATTGTTTGGCTTGAGGAAAGAAGCCCTAGGCTTATGCGGAAAAATTATCATTTGAGTTTTAGAAGCATTGGGAGAGATTTTCCACTTTTGCAAGTAGGAAGAAAAAAATATCTAAACTTTTCTGCAATCGACTGCATATGACACGAAGACTTTTTCCTTTTACGGAAATGCTTGTGTCATCGCAGAACAATGACTTTGTGCATCCTGGAGGCAAATCAGGAAGATCTGAAGTGAATATGTTGTACAGGACTGGACCCAAGACGAAACCTTGAGGTACACCTGCTCTGACAGGAAATCTATCAGATTTTGAATTCTGATAGACAACCTTCAGAGTTCGATCAGTAAGATAATTTTTTAAAATTTTGATTAGGAAAATTGGAAAATTAAAAGTTTGTAATTTCGCAATCAAACCTTTATGCCAAACACTGTCGAATGCTTTTTCTATGTCTAAAAGAGCAGCTCCAGTGGAATAACCTTCAGATTTGTTAGCTCGTATCATATTAGTAACTCTGAGCAATTGATGAGTTGTGGAATGCCCATGGCGAAATCCAAGCTGTTCATTTGCAGAAATGGAATTTTCGTTGATGTGTGACATCATTCTGTTAAGAATAATTCTCTCAAACAGTTTACTTATTGAAGAAAGCAAACTGATTGGTGGATAACTTGAAACTTCAGCTGGGTTCTTATCCGGTTTTAAAATTGGAGTAATTTTTGCATTTTTCCATAATTTGGGAAAATATGCAATTTTGAAGCAGCAATTGAAAATTTTCACTAAAAATTCCATTGTGCTCTCAGGGAGATGTTTGATTAGTATATTAAAGATTCCATCGTCACCAGGTGCTTTCATATTTTTGAAATTTTGAATAATTGATTTAATCTCATTCAAGTTAGTTTCAATTATTTCTGCAGGTAAAAAAATCTGGGAAGAAATTAAATCAAATTGACGTGTGACTTCATATTCAATTGGACTCACAAAATTCAAATTTGAGTTATGAACACTCTCAAACTGCTGAGCAAGTCTTTGAGCCTTTTGTTCATTGGATACAAGAAAACGTTCACCATCTTTTAAAACTGGAATAGGCTTTGAAGGTTTCTTAAGAATCTTCGACAGCTTCCAAAAAGGTTTTGAATATGGTTTCAATTTTTCAACTTTAGTCTCAAAATTTTGATTTCTCAGAAGAGTAAATATATGTTTAATCTTTTCCTGTAAATCTTTTTAAATAGTTTTAAAAACAGGGTCACGAGAACGTTGATATTGACGTCTGCGGACATTTTTGAAACGAATTAGAAGTTGAAGATTTTCGTCAATTATTGGTGAATCAAATTTCACTAGAGCCTTTGGAACAGAATAATTCCTGGCATCAACAATTGCACATTTTAATGCTTCCAAAGCGGAATCAATATTCACATCGTTTTGCAAATCAAGCTCATTATTGAAATTTCTCTCAATATGAGTTTTGTGTCTTTCCCAATTAGCCTTGTTATGATTAAAAACAGAGCTCATAGGGTTCAAAACTGATTCATGTGATAAAGGAAAAGTTATTGGAAGATGGTCAGAATCAAAGTCAGCATGTGTGACCAAATCACTGCATACATGACTTTGATCTGTTAGCACCAAATCAATTGTTGAAGGGTTTCTTACAGAAGAAAAGCAAGTAGGACTATTCGGAGACAAAATAGAATAGTATCCTGAAGAACAATCATTGAATAAAATTTTGCCATTGGAATTACTTTGAGAATTATTCCATGAACGATGTTTAGCGTTAAAATAGCCGATTATAAAAAATTTCGAACGATTTCTGGGGAGTTTTTGTTAATCACCTTTAAAATAATTTTTGTGCTCGCGTGTGCATTGAAATGGTAAATATGCTGCGGCAATAAATAAAATCCCAAGTTCAGTTTGAACTTCAATTCCCAAAGTTTCAATAACTTTCGTCTCAAGATGGGGAAAAGCACGATGTTTGATTCGGCGATGAACAACAATTGCAACTCCACCGCCGGAACCCTAAATCCTATCATATCTATGAACCACGTAATTGGGATCATATTTTAATTTTATGTGAGGTTTCAAAAATGTTTCAGTAATAATTGCAATATGCACATTATTTACTGAGCATGAGCATGAGCATGATTGACCGCCCGCGGTTGCTACTCCGTTATTGCCAGATCAGCTGTAATTACACAGAGAACCAACAGATGATGCTTGGGACTAACATTCATCTTCAATGTGTAAAAACTGGTGACCTTAATCTTTATATTAGGCAATACCAGCGCCGGCCGCATCCGAATGCAGGTCAAAGAAGGAGTGTGAATAGGAATATGTTGACGTGATACTCGCTTTATTGGAAGCCGAGAACACCTCTGCACTTCCACGAGAAATCACTGGGATGTTGGAGAAAAGGTTAAGGTTTGCAGCAGGTTTCGTTTTGGTAAACGATGCGCTGAGTTCGAGTACCGGGTTCATAATAATAAATATCGCACGTACGAGTTCATTATACCTTCTAAGGAAGTCATAACGCGATCAATATGTTAGATGAAGTAACACCGCAAAAATAAAAAAGCGCACGCGAGGATACCGGACCTATGACTCAATCAAGACCGACTCAAATATTTGAACATCTGTTTATGTAGTTATTATGAAACTACCGAAACGTATCTCCCATTGATTGATCTCAGCTGACTACACAATGTTACGAAAGCTACAAGAGTTGAGTCCACGTTAACGCCTCGCGACTCCTATCACTTCTTCGTGAATTGACCCTATTTATATCGAAAATTATAACACGGTTATAACCAATCTGTAGAAAATACGACCTCATGAAAGGTATCGACGCGAAGTCTCTAGATATTCGGTCACCCGGGCATCTGACTTTGAGCCTAACAGGTCGACTAACGACGTTTCTTTTATACTGTTCGTCTGTTCTATAAAAGCGATTTTTTGATTTGAGACCGATTTAAAGCAGTAATAAACTAAAGAGTGTTGTAGGGTCACGCACAGGTAAGTGTGGTACATCCTAGTGAAACGCAAAATGGTATACCACACTAAGTGGACGATTCGAACTAAGACATCATAAAACTCTCCCGGGCCGGAGACGCGTTTTACCAAAGCATTATGCACGACCGCTCAATCCCCGACTACCGACGGAGACGCTCGGGAGCACGATATTTCACGCCGATTCTCTATTAGCTGTCGATGCGAGTGTTGCCTATCAAATAGAAAAATTGGCAAAGTTTCATGCATCCAAAGCCCCAATAATTTGAAAAATGCAGATACGCAGATTGACCAAAATATATATCTAAAGTTTGTTGACAAAATGCCGAACTAGTCATTATTGGGACAAAGTATACAAAAACCTCTGCTCAAAAACTAGACAAATCGAAAAAATTGAATTATAAGATTTCGACTTCGACTAGCAACAATGCACCATACTCTGAATTCCACAAACCACACCAGTACTCTCTGGGTGACGAGTTCAAGTAATGTTACGCGTTATGTTGGCTCATTATTAAGCTGAGCAATAGGGACCTTTTTGTCAAACGACATGCGTAAAAGCATAAGTAATGTCGAACTCGTCTCCGCGGCACGTTCACACCCGGACTACAGTTTTGTCCTGTACTTTCTTTTTCACTTTCCGGACTATACTTTTTCTGTATCCGACTTCACACTTTATTCTGGACTACACCCGAAAGAAACAGGGTGCAGTCTCAAAACACTAATAACAAAAACAAATGCTCTCAAATGCCGTACGAAAAATATGACAACTGAGTGTAGCGTCGCTTGCGTGTTCGTTTTCGTGCTGTAAAGTGTAGTTCAGAACGGTGTAGCACAGCTGCGGAAACGAGCTTGACACACCATTACAGTATTCCTGAACCCTTTACAAAATGCTAGAACAATTATTATTCATTTCACCGTTTTGGATCTGCGCCTATAAAAATTTAGCATATTTAACAAAACTTAGCTATGGCGTAAAAATAATTATTCAAAAGCTAGTGAAGTCATAAATAGAAAAGGAATGACAATGGATATTAAAACATAATCATCAGATATATTTCAGTTCGGAAATTCAAGACAATTTTAACATTATGCAATATCGCAAAATAGATAAACAGCAATCGTCTGGTACACCTTTTCATGCGGTGCATAAATGAATGACAGAACAGTACGAAAATGCTACGCTGTGGTAGCTACACATGAAAGATGAATTCGCCATTAAATGACGCACAAATTCATCGCTAAAAAATCATACTGTACTGCACACACTACAACACGAAATATATATATAAAAAAAAAAACAATTTGATTCTTGTCGGTGAAAACTACTACCTTCGAGTCATTTATAAATAAACAAACATGTCTGTAAATGTATGCACTTATCTTAGCCATTGAATCAGCTTTCAGCAAACCAAACATGCCTCCGCTCGCACGCAAAAAAGTATAGGCAACTTGTTTCTATGGTTACAACTGCCGCTCTCTCAGTTTCTGCCTCTCAGCAGATCGTGCCGTCGGCGGAGAATAAGCTTGCACACTACCGTATCAAAGGAAAGTCACCAACACAACACTGCGCTTTAAAAGCAGCCATTTGCTAGGCGACAAATTGTGAAAAAAACGGCAATAAAACTTTAAATTTCCAGATCGTTTTACTTCCAAATCACTTTTAAAACACTGTTATAACACTCGAAACACTTTTACCCACAATTACCACACGAAATTCACAATTTATCGTGCTATATACCACAATAAAACGCGATTACCACGGACACAATAAATAAAGCGTCTACACACGTCGCCAGCGATGCCAGCTCCCCCTGCAATATGCACATTATTTACTGTTAAAAAATTAAAAAGCTCATTCTCATTGGCCTTCAATGAGCGAGCATTCCAATTTAATATTTTAACTGTTTTATTTAAAATCATTGCTTAATTTTTAATTAGAAACAGTTTTAATAGTAAAATTTGTGCCTATTTGAATGGCTTCAAACATTGATTTTGCCTGCAACATGGCGTTCATAAGATCGAACATTGCCTGTTGCAAAAAAGAAAGTTAACCTGCCGTAATAGGCCCCAGGCAGTTGCCATTAGAAAAAATATTTTCGGCAGCGATATTAGCTGGAGTAATAGGTGTACAATTATTTTCTAGCGTGTTTTGCTTACCCATATTAACGGTAATTTTCGAACTACCAACACTAGGCGGTATAATGTTTGGAATACCTGTAACCTGTGCATAAGTTAAACGGGTATGCAAAGGAGTAGGTAAACTATGCGTCACTGGTACGCTTGGAGAATTTTGTTTTGAAGTTGGTTTTAATTGAGAAATTGAATTTTGTTTACCTTGCCTTGCCTTAACAATTGCTAAACGGACTGGGCATTGATAAAAATTTGACATATGGTTGCCGTTACAATTCGCACAGCGAAAATTTTTACTCTCTTTCACAGGACATGTGTCCTTTTTGTGAGAAGAGTCTCTACAAATGAGACATTTTTGGTCCATGTTACAGAACTTTGAACCATGGCCATAACGTTGGCAAATACGGCATTGGGTGATATGCTTTCCACCTCCGCCATACTTCCTATAAATTTCCCACTTTACACGCACATTAAACAAAGCATGTGCTTTTTCAAAAAAATTTAAGTTGTTAACCTCATTTCGGTTAAAATGAATTAAATAATTAGCAAGGGAAATTCCAGTGCGCTGACTGTTTTCGCCTCGTGATTTTTGTTTCATTAGAATTACTTGGGTAGGGGCTATGCCAAGTAATTCTGTTAAAGTAAGTTTGATCTCATCAACGGTTTGATCGTTGGTGAGACCTTTCAAGACAACCTTGAACGGCTTGGCGTCCTTGGTGTCATATGTAAAAAAATTGTACATCTTGCCAGTTAAATACTGAACAAGACGATCACGACCCTTTATTGAGTCGGTTAATAAGCGGCATTCACCTCTACGGCCAATTTGATAGGTAACTTTAACGTCAGAAACAAACGTTGAAAGTTCCTTTTTGAATATATTAAATTCAGAAGAAATAGTTACCACAATAGGTGGAACTTTCTCCTTTTTTAAAGATTTTATATTTTGTATAGTTTCATTATTAATAACTCCCATTTCATCAGGCAAAATATCAAAAGGATTGTCACTACAGACACTCGAAGTGTCAGAAAGAGATGCCTCTCTTTTCCTCCCCGCAGCGATGCGTGGTTTCTTTTTTCGTCCAGCCATTTCAGGTGATACGAAAAAAGTGAAAACAAATGTTAAATTCAAAAGTAGGTAGTCTTGAGAAAGACTGATGGGAAATAACTTTCAGGTAGTCTTTAAAAGACACACTGACAAAACACAAACTTTGAAGCTATAGGCAGTCAAAGACCAGTCCACAAGCAACCGAAAAAAAACGTCTGATCTATAGGACAGTTCAAGACGCACTGATTTTTTTCCACAATAGAATTTTTGTATTACTTGAGTCAAATTTAAGAACAATTTTATTCATTTTTGTTTATTTTTTGAATTCCAGAAGCAATTTATAGTTTGTTCGGAAAACCTAGTCTGCTTTATCCGTTTTTAGAGAATTTAAAAAAAAATGTTTTTACACGTATTTTTATCTTCTTGTTTTTCTTAGTACTAAACAATAAAATATTTCAGCCTTTTTGGCTAAATTTTGATTATATTATATTGGCCTTTTCTGTTTAATTAAAGCGTTTTAAACCATTATTTCAGTTCTTATCCTGTCACGTTCTTTAACCAATTCGTAATTTTTTTTTTCTTTCAAGCATTTTAAAATGTTTTCAGAAGTTTCAAGCTACATTTAGTGTTTATGCATGCAATGTTTTATGCATTTAAAAATTATTCCTTCAGGTCGGACTCGATTATCCGGAAACTCGATTACCTACCCGGAATTCGATTATCCGGAATTTTAGACTCGATTACCGGAATTTTATTTTTTTGGTGTCCGTTATCAATTTTTATTCCGAAACTTTACCTTTACCATCCCTTCTGGCATAGTTGTTACCATTTAAGTCATTTCCGGCATGTTTGGGACATGCTCGAATTGAGTGAAAATAATCAATGTCCAATTTATTTTTTCTTGCTTCTTATGATTTTACCCCCTTTCGCCTCAGAAGTAACTTCTGGTTACGCCACTGCATCATACAAGTAAAATAAAGAAAAGAAATATTTATTTTATGTTCGTTAATCGCAAAATTTCAGTATTTTTTGTGTGATTCGATTATCCGGAATGAAAAAATTTTTGATGTTCCGGATAATCGAGTCCGACCTGTATACAGTTTTTTCTTGAGTTTGGTTTTTTTTTCTGGTATAGTTGCTTTGAGTTATTAGATACTAACTTGATATCAATTTTTAACTGTTTTTCTGGGTTTAGAGGCGTTTCTCTGCTTTTTTGACGGATTTCTTTTCAATTTGGTAATAATCTCTGTTATTCTGCATTTTCAGTCCTTTTTGGCTGAATTTCGATCATGTAACTTTGATTTTTTTTGAAAATAAGCTTTCTATCGCTTCTGTTACTTCTGTTTTGGAACCACTTTCAGCTAGGTTTAGTCTGCATTAAGTTATCAATAAACACCTGCTCTATGTAATTCATCAATAGTATCTTTAGTAAGACCGAATCTTGTTTGAATTCGGTTATTTCTACTACTGTAGATAACATCCATACCGAATTTCCTAAATTTGTATGGTGACAATTAATATTAACATCGTATTCAACAACAACTTCCTATCTTCTGTTAGCGGTGTGAGTGTTGTGTAAGATTTCCTGTGTGGATTCGTTTCTTTTCATCAAATCTAACTTGGAAGGTTCTTCAATTACATCCGTTCTGCTGACCAATTTCAAAAATATATTCTATTTCATTTTTCTTCCCTTCATTACTGAGAGGCAAAGATTCCATACGGTAGATCCTCTGGTAAAAAGTAGCCATTTTATGTTGAAAGGAGTGGTTAGAAGTGCTAGGTATTATTCGTTTTGTATGGGTGGGTTTCCTAGAGATTTCGAATTCAGAGTGATTGAAGTTTTTAACAACGAATACATTCAAAAAGGTAGCCTGTTGTTTTGTTCAATTTCCAAAGTAAATCGGATGTTTTTAAGAATACTATTCAACATTTTAAAACACCTTTCTAAGTTCCCCTGTTTTGAAATGAAAAAATGTTATACACAAACCTCCACCAACGATCTGGTAAGGAGTCTTTCTTTAGGTTATTTTCCTAATGTGCCATAAAAAGTTCACATAGGAAAGGTGAAATAGGATTGCCCATCGGTGCTCCTTTTGTTTGTTTGTAAAATTACTGACGAAATGAAAAATAATTGGCCTGCATGCGAAGCTGAGTTAACTCAAGTGGCTAAATACTGTAGATTTCCAAGACACATCGTTGAGAGAGAAGCCAATCTGCTAAAAGATTTATAGCTTCTTTCACTGGAACATACGGGAAGAGTGTTTTGACATCAAAAGAAACCATTGTCTCGTAAGAGTGAAGTGCCTTTGACTCTTTTAAAGAGGCCATTTTCCTTGAACTGCAAAATTTGTCAAATTTTTTTCGGAAACTTCCATACAGTCATACCTGCGCGTTAAAACCTATTTTCCATTAACTATTAGTATTTTTAAACCTATCTTATGCCTATTTAGGACAATTTTCGCATTAGTTTCATTATTTTAAAACTTACTGCAAACATTTTTTTGAAGCAATTTATACCCCAAAAACAGTTGCTGTAACATTTATTTTCAATTTCAATACATTTTAAAAAGTTACGTTATATCAAGGTAAAAGTTACGTTATATCGAGTTACGTTATATCAAGGTTGCCTTATATCGAGGTATGGCTGTATTATGATAAATAAGTTTGAGCTTGTAACTATGATTGAGGATTTATCTAAATGAAAGTATTTTTGATTTGATATTGATGACAGCAAAGTAAAAGTACCCGATGAACCCTCTCGTTATTGTTTTCAATATTAAAGTTTAATGCTTAGAAAGTTATAAATATGTCATTGTAAAACAATACTCTAAAAAGTTTACTTACCTTTACGCTGTTGTAGAATTCTAGCTAAAGTCAACAATACGTATGTATTACAGCTTTGATTACCTGTAAACACAGACACAATAAAATTGGAAAAAAGTTATACAGCGTACTTAAGGTTGGCATAAATAAATTACTGAACTGGAAAGCACTAAAAATTAAAAATAATGCCGAATAGAGGCAAAAAAAAAATTAACAAGTCGCGAACAAACGTGCGATGACCGCTACCTATACCTATGAGTACGATTGTTTACTAACAAAAGCGCCGCTTTCGTACTCAGCCGCCGTATTTTCACCCCTCATGCATACAGATACACACTCATACACAAATTGCCCGAGAGCCATCGAACACGCGAATAAAAAAAGAGGGTGAAGCCTTGATGTGCCAACTGTGTAACCTAAAAAAAAACAAGATTTTCTGCATTGATCGATCCTCGCGGTGCTGCTGCCGCTGCCTATTTGTAGAGCGGAACCGCAAGGGGGATATAGGAAGGGGTGGATTGTTTTCCACTGATTCACGGACATGTGTACTATACGTTCGTCCGCCCCCGCCCTTTATTGCAGCCCGTCGCCGATAAGGTAATTTGTTCGTGTTCATATTGTTACGGCCAGAAGGGGTGCCAGGGACGGTTCGTTGAAATCATCTCGGCAATTACTCGTGAAATGAATGTAGGTACTTCAAGTGTGCTTTGTTAGGGAGATAATGAGAAGTGTTTTGTAATTATACATTAATACCGATAAAAGCAAATTCTGTTGGGTTTATTTTACAACTTTAGTTTAGCGAAATATTTTTATTACCGTTTTCTCTGTGTTAGTCATTGTTAGCGAAGATATGACTATCAATACTTGTGTTGTTGAACCTACTTAGCTGTTTCAAATACATATTGTCATACTTTTGAGTGATACAAATCTGTACTTAAGCCACGTGGTCATAATTTGATCAATTATTATTGCAGGCCTAGAATCGCCTTTCCTCTATTTTCAAGAACTTTTCTTCTTTAACAGGTACTACAAACCTTGTGATTAAACGTTCAGTATATTCTAAAGTTCGACCGATTGTGAATTCTAATCAAACCATGTGTTGTGTTCGGCTTTGACGAGAATTTTGAAAAACCAATTCTGATCAGTTTGCATTTAAAACTGGTTAATTGATAAATTAAGATGTTAGTATAACCTTTTTTTGACAATACCCTCCTGATAATGATCACGTAAGTCTAGTAGAAAAACAAATATTGAACAGGTGTATACCGTATGATACAATTGTTTACTATTGAAATAGACAGCTAATCTCCGGTAACTGAAACGGTACAGATCGGTTCTTAACACGTTCACCATCAAGGTGAAACGAGTGTTTTGGACCAGAACTGCTGCAGCTGTCCAACAACAAACACCACATTGCCTAGACATTGTGTTGTGCAGTTACCGGTGCATGGCATACACGAATGCAGAAATGCAATTCTCATTGAGAGATGACTTTGCGCTGCAGTTAGCCGATTCCTGGCCGCCTGCCTGTTGAGTCACACGTCTATCTTGCTGTATAGCACAGTGCAATGCAGTGCGCGCCTTGCACGCCGCGCCGCATGACTGTGGCAGGTGACCCAAATAAATATGCCGCTCGGTTAAGTTGAAGCATACCGCGCTCGCCTATATGTTTACGTATGTGTAGAAGCAACTAAAGAGCGTTTGGTAGTGATTATAGTACAGATTATGAAAATAAATATTGGCGATGACAGCCCAATGAATGCCACACTATAAACTATCCCATTAGAACGGCACACCCTCGGAGCGGTTGAAACAGTTATGACCGACGCTAGTGACCATTTATGGTGCATAAGTACGTCGTTTTCGTAAAACACACTCTATTTCATCGATCAATACTAGTCGTACCATGCCATAGAGCAGCGACAACATTACTTTCGCATGGAATAAACCCGTTAAGGTAGTAGCATGGCGGCTCAAAGCGAGCAGAGCATTGGCGAATGCACATGTCAAAGCAGCTGCGAAGGTGGCGCGCTGGGGGTACAACACCAGGTACACGCGGGTCGCCACGATGGTACACATAACCGTTAACGTGACCCAAGTTACCGGCAAACTTTCCAATGTCTAACACCAATGCCGGTGAGGCCGTGCAATTTAGTCGGCGGCGCCTGTGCATCGCTTTTCGGAGAAGGGAAATGAAAATCCGTCATTGGCGCCTGCAAATAAAGTCTCGATTGTGCTTTGCCGCGCCGCACCGCTTGCGGATGTTGTACGTGACAAGACGGAGCTGTATTTTTTGGTTTGTAAACATCGATTTGGCAACGTTTCGTGCTGCAGACTATACCTACCTACAGTTATGAGCGGGTTGAAACGGCAGAGAAAGCGGAAAGTAAACAGCGATGCGATCGGTTTTCGCGAAGGGGAAGAAAGGCACGACGACGTTCCGTTCCGTTAAAAGATGCAGTCAATGATCAAATCTAATATAATGTATCAGTTGGAAAACAGTGTCATTTTCTGTACAATTGGCTCATATTACCACGGGGTGATAAGTGTTTCTTATGTGAAATTTTCCGAGAAAGCTAAGAGGTGAAAATTGACCTTCGAATTTCGTTTAGCGGTAGGGCTCAAAAATTTCCTCTTGTCTTCTCTTGTCGAAATGTCCTCATACATTTTCACTTCACTGTCAATCTCATTTCAAGGAGCTAATTTTTATCACCTCACTTCAGGTGGAATCGAGAATAGGTCTCAATAAATGAAGTGAGCGTGAGAGTGAAATACATTTCACCGTGAAGTGACTCCCGTAATAAGACCATTTGCTCTCAGTGGACTGATATGCTCCGCTGCGAGGTCATATTTTACAGCTGATTTCTTGTTCTTGAGTTCCTTGATAGCATCGTCAACTTTACTTATCGTGGGAATCATCCTAATCCGCTGTGCTGATGAGGTCGTTCTTCTAGCAGTCTTGATTCACTCCCCTTCAAACCAGCCGTTATTATGAGGCACGACTTTCCGAAGTCCGATAACGCTGAAATTTTGAACGGGAACTTCTTTCGAGAGACCTTTTAATGCACTTCCGAGCTGGATAGGGTCACCAAAATTCACGGGAATGGGTAGAAAGCCATATTTTTCCAGTTTAAACTCTAGGGCAAAATTTGTGTTGAACAGATCTTCGAGACCATTTTTGAAGCACATTGGAAATAAATTCTTTAATAAAGCTTAGACAAAATAAACAAATCCAGGAAAAAGCCTAGAGTTTTGGGAATTACTCAAAAACAAGAGCAGACGAACCTTGACAGACCAATGCAAATTAATGAATTTTAAGAATTTCCAATTCTATCATTTTCAAATCCTAGATAATGACTACATTTAGGAAAAAAAGTTAATGCAATTATATTGGAAACAGTAATCAGAGGGGGTGATATTTGAATAAATCTGCATTTTATATTTTAATAAAAAATTACTGGGTTAAATCATACACTGTTTTTTTTTTTAGAAATAAGCATCCGTTAGCTATTTTGTCTTGGGCGTTACTCAATTTAAAATTTGTTTTTTATTCTTAAACAATAGTTTACTCCGTATTGGTTGTCTGCCAATTGTGTTTTGTTTTTGATGCGCGATGAAGCAATTTCGGAAAGTCGTAGTAAAGTAGTTTTCGGCCGGTGACCGCCCTTGCGCAATATTCAAACGAATTTATTAGGCTTGGTATTCTCTTGAATCACTTCTTGCCCAATTGTAGCAATTTTTTCACCACACTACTTTCTTCTGCTTTGTGCTGTGTTTCTGCTGCAAAACAACGAAACAAGAGGGGCGAATTACTCTAGTGAGAATACACAAAATTACACCTCAGTGCGCACTGCATACGAAGAGCAAACTTGCGTGACGGGCGGCTGGTTTTTTTTTTTCAGTTTAGAGATGCAAATCAAACAACGCAATCTACTTTACTACCCAGATGCCCCGCTCATTAGATAAATGCTTTAGAGACACACAGCACTGCAGGGAGCTCTGCTGTGAAGTTATTGTGCGTAATGTTCTTTGGGAACATCTATAAATGACGTAGCTTTTTTTTAGGTTTTTTTGACCCCCTCCTCCCCCATCGTAGCATTTCGTCACAAAGTCAGGACTCCCCTCTAGACAATTACGTAGCGTTATAACAACCCCCCCCCCACATTTTTTTTTTGCAAATTTTATTATCCAAAACATACCTTGAATCATAAATGAACAAGAAAAGACAAGGAAGTAATATAAATGACCCTAAACAGACAAAACAGTGATAAAAAAGAACAATTAGAAAAGAACCAATTTTTTTTTCTTAGTTTCATGTTTGTTACGTAGCTTGGCTTGAACCCGCACCCTCCCTCTCTTCACATTTCGTCACAAAACTGCAAACCCCTCCATACCCCTCGAATGCTACATCATTTATGAATGTTCCCTTTCGTGTGCGAAAGGTCACACCAGTTTATTATTTCTGTGGAGAGATATTTCAGATTCCACCGCGGTGGTTTTTTGCAAGCTCCTCAGATACACACGAATCGATGCTCTCTTCGAGCTAGTGCGTCGCTTTACCCACCAGTGTGAGAAACGACAAACCAGGTGTAAGGTTAAGCGAGGTCTAGTTCATAAAATCATCGAGAGGTACAAGGAGACATCCTCTTTGGAAAAGATCCGATCAGCCACGATCTGCTAGGACACCGCCATCCGTCAAAGAAAAAGGCAACGTTCAGTTCTAAAATTTGCCACACCCGATCTAAATATATTTATTGGATCTACCCACAATATTTGGTAACTGATTTTCGATGCAAGACCTTCTAATGACGTGAAGTTCAGGGCGTTTCCGAGTCCTCTCAGAAAAAGAGACTCGATAGAGCAAAAATGATACTTTCACGGTACGGTACGAGCTCATTTTTTCTGAAGAGAAACTAATTGTCCTAGAGCAGCCACGCAATGCATATAATGATCAACTGTGGGCAGCAGTTAGAGACTATATTTCGGAGTCCCAAAAGAATGTTCCTCGGTGCCAGAATGCACCTTCAGTGATAATATGGGGGGCTGTTTGCAAAGTAAGCTTTTTTCTCGACAAAAGCGTCAACGCGAAAGCTGTTTTTGTTTAAAAACGGAAGTTTTGGAGAAAATTGTTGCCCCAAAAACTCTTCTGAGATGACCACTATGTATTCCAGTAAGACGGTGAGAGACGATTTGACGGATTTTCTGGAACTCCCCAGATTTGAATCTAATGGACTTTTTTGTCTGGTCCTATATGATGTCGAACCTTACTGATCACAATATCTCAAACTTGGAACAATTTAACGCGGTAATCCTAAAAATCTGGGATGAAATCCTTTGATATTGGTCTAAAGGAGTGGCTATTCCAAAAAATCTGCGTTAGATGTTCACTGTAAAAAATACTTTGAAAAGAAAACATTAAGAAATTAAATGTGTGATATTTACCAATCTTTACGGATTTTCGAAATTGTATTTGAATTTGTTGAACATGGATACAATTTAAAACTGACGGACCGAATGACTCTAGTTCATAGCTGCAAGGTTACAGAATATGCTTTGACGCGCGGGCGGTCGTGGGTTCGAATTTCAGTAAAAATTCGGTGTCAAACTGAAGTAAGCATGGGTTTATTCTCAGGCTACCAACAAAGCATTTACGCTGATTTTTTTATAACATTTCGATGACTTCTTCGCGACAAATTAAGTCTCTCTTAAAATAAAAAAAAACTTGTCAGAGGAACGTAATGCAGTCTCTCCAGGGAATTATAATTAGCAATACTTGGTAGGAGGAACAAGGTTCGGTATAGTAGAGCAGTAAGCGTAAAAAGAAGGGTAAAAGCTTACACAAAAGCACGGATGAAAACAATAAACATGTCAGTTTCTTTCAATGGCTGAGAATAGAAGTGCTGATTATAGCAGTACCAGACATGGAGGTTTTTACGTTAGACACAACCAGTAAGTCACTGTTTACAAAAAGCTAAGATCGTGTGCACCCTTGATTTGGAGTTTGACAAGCATTGTCGCTTAAGATTTTTCATTAACATTCCGGCTGTCACTCGAAATGCTTCCCAACATTGCTGAGAACCGATTTGTGCCAACCGCAGACCGCAAGCGCATCCATATTAATATCCTGGTAGATTCTGCCTTCAGTGGAGCATTACACTGCACTATATTGCCTCTAAAACGAAACATACCTACAAATAGGAAACCCGACCAACTAGAGGCTGCCGGGTGAATGTGGTGGCCATTATACGGCCTTTGCTGTTACTTAAGTCATCGTATAGCGCACTTACTTCGCTGTTGAATACCCATCAACCAGGGCGAAACCAGTCGCTAGTTCCGTTTTTTTTTATTGCGTCTCTCTATCGCTCTAGTGGCCAAAGTCGACTCCACTGTCGTCGTAGTTGCTGTTGTCGTCGTTGCGGCCGCTAACTGCCGCGTAAAAAAGCCATGAAGCAACTGTAATTGAGGTCTACTTGTTTGTGTTAGTTCGCGGTAGTATGCGCGGCCGGCCGTCTGGGTACGGCATTTTGTTCCACTCTCTTGCATTCTCGAGTGTTTACATTTATTTTTTCTTCATTCAGTATGAAGGATTTTATGCCGCTCATTGCACGCTGCACTCGATTTTTCTTCTTCGTTTTCCGCTCGTGACTCGTTCACTACAGTTGCACAATGGGACGAAAGCTGAGTAATTTTACCCTACTAGTAAGCAACGTAAAACTGCTACATTTGTAAATAACAATGGCATGCTTATCAACCAGAAACAGCGAGAGATTTATCTCACATATACACAGTCTTGTTTGTAAACAATCAGCCCACTGTGCATCTAGTTTCTTGGGTGTTTTTTTTTCCTCGAAGCTTGATTTGCGTCACGAAAATGCAGCGAGTAATTTTCGCATCCGTCGGCGCCGTGAAAATATGCGGCCAGCTGCGGTTACTGGGGCTGGCATTTGGGGTCGCAGTGGTGGGGGAAACAGTGGATGTTGGTAAATAAACGATTGTTTGTTTATCGTTCTTTGCACTGCCGGGCAAGCGTAGATACTGCCTGTATTGGTGTGCAAACCGATGCAGGTTATGCACGTTTGCACGATATTGTACGCTGTTTTTGCTGCAATTTGGAGCTCCAGTGCCAAATTCGTAAACAAAGCAGTATCGTGTAATGAAGTCATTAGCAAACAATTGTCGAGCTGCGGAAAGGAAATGGTGTTATTGCGCGAAGCAACCAACCACAACAAGAAAGATCGTAGGAAGAAATCCGCCGAATAAACTCAAATCGGCTGAAATTAGCATTTAATGTATTTATGTGTAATCGATCAATACCTGTCCGTTGAAACAGAATCGACTGCCGGCATAAGCCGAACACTACTCTTGTGTTTTGTCTGGCGAACGAACGGCTGCTGTAAACATGTTGAAAAATTGTTTACGATTTCTAATTAGTTCGCGTGGAATGCTTTAACCTAAATCGTGAAAGATTAGCAACTTATCTACGGAATGATTTTTACCATACGTTCCCGATTAACTTTAATATTTCAAAAATCGATGTATTTATAACTAAATTCAACTCAATGTTTATGTTACATGCTTTCAAATGTTCATGTGATTGATTTAGATCGTTGTAAACACACATGCTGCCTTCAAACGTTAACACCATGAATAAAAGGACAAAGTCACTTGAGCTGTAAACGCAAACAAGACACGTTGGAATCAGCAATTGACAAATCAGTATTGGTAGCTGACAAGTAGCTGATTTTACTCCTCGTCATTATAGAAATGAATGAATGAAAATTAAGCCTTAAATTGAAGGCAAATATCAGAGCAGTGACAATGAAAAATACAATGAACTAAAATAGGACCAAAATTTTTTCGTTTGAAGCTATCAATCGAAATCCAGAAAATATTTTCAAAAGGTTTAGAAAAATATAAAGAAACCTGTAAATACCTAATGCTGTGCTGACACTTAGGAGCTTCATCAAGACACTTCTTTGAATAATTTGGTCTAAATAAAACTATTCAAATGCATTTAATTTCTCATTTAATTTTTAAGTTACAATGGTTAGAACCTCAGTTGACCTATTTTCACTACAAACATTTTAAATTACGACGCAAAAACATCAATAACCCTATGTTAACACCTTTCAAGATGTGACTCGTCCAGCACCTTCATATTTACATACAGTAGCAAATACGTAAGCAATTCCCGGGGAAAATTCGCAGAATTTCAATTCAAACAAGCTGCGGCTACTGAGCTAGCAAAAATCCCAGAACCTGACGCCACCGTTGATGGCAATTTTCGCGCCGAAACTTCCCATCAGCGGCGGCAGAGTGTGAGTCATGGGCTAGCGCGCGCCTGTCTGAGTGCGTCATCCAGTTCGACTCGAAACGACTGATTGGGCAATAAAAGAGCGGAAAGTGTCTAACAACTGGTTTTACAGCCTTTCGGTTGAAACGAGTCACGTATAGCCGGCCGTGTTCTGATAGGCCACAGCACAGCCACCACGACTCATGTGGTATTACTACAGGTAGAAGGATACAATCGCGCCCACCACAGCACAACACTGCAGAGTCCGCGTGACAGTGTATATTGTTTTGACAAAAAGTTGCCCTTCTATTCATCGGAATCGTGCCGTCTCGTGATGACGGACTCTGCGGTGACGTGTATTTTACCATGAATGGTGCGCTGCGCAGCCATCGTCAAATGGGTTGCCGTCACTGGTAGTGCCTGGGAATTTACAAATGCGGACCAACTGCCCAATAAAGTATAACTTAAATGGGTAGAAAATATAATCATGAGTCTGTTACGAATAGAAAAATGAGGATAAATTTCATAAAAAAGTGATAACTTAGATTATCATACCGTATAGGCTTGACAAATTACGGTCTGATAAGCTGAGAAAGCAATCAAACGAATGAAACCTTTCCAGTGGAGAGTTTTTTTGTTGTGAAAATGAATTGTTCACAGCTTGGTATATATTTGTATGCAGCAGAAGCTTTCGTTATCCAAACGTGCGAGGTAAAAGGGAGGGTCTAGAGATAAGAGATTGTACAACGGTTTTAACGGGTACGAGGAATGGGAATAACTTTCAGTCTATGGTTTATGGTGGTGAGACGTTCATTGTGTCTATTTTGAACCAGTTGAGACTACAGCAGCTCACTTTTAGGGCTGTACGAAGAGATGGCTTGCAATACAACTATACTTCTAATCAAAGTATACTCCTCCATAAATATTTGGCAAGCCTGTTCCAAATTCTTCAAAATCCTAGAGTGGAAAAATAATTGCTTGTTCAACTGTTACGCTATTAATTTTTATTGACGTAAAATGGCGTACAGATATCATGAATTTTCAATAATCATAGTACCTGCATAGAAAAATATAAATTAGTAAAGTACCATTATTTTAGTAGTGTCAGTTGAACTTAATGGTAAAATAGTAAGTGTGAGTTAAATTAAATAGGAAGAACACTATAATCAGAGATCCCGCGATTAAAATAATTACAGTGTGGGTTGAATGATTTCAAGTACCTATTCCGAACTGTTTCTTTTTATCCACAGTTTTTTTAATCTTCTGACTTATATTGATAAAAATTTATATACCCCTTCTAATGGGGTGAGATTGTGCCAAAAACAAAAAGCTGAATTTAATACCTGTTAAATGAACAGTAGTGTTTCTACGAATAATCAACATTACTAACATGATAAAGGGGTTGATCAGAAACTATGTTTCATATGAATTATAAAAAAATGTATGGCTGGATCAAATTGATACATAGAGTAATTAGTTATGAGAACGTGGCTTATAGACAGTCTCTATACACATAGTGGCGTCTCCAGGTATTCTAAAAAGGGAAAACGTTAGGGCGTGAAGTTTGAAAAGACTTTTCGTTTTAATTATTAAGTGTCATTGACAACTGTATATTCCATTGGAGATCTCAAAACCTCTGGAAACGTACCCACAACCCTCCTTCTTCGCTTTAAAAGTCATCTGTTTATATAGAATTGGTGTACAAAATTTTGTTACATTCCATAAGTAATATCAATCATTGAAAATTTCCATCTAACAATTGAGAACAATAAGCTTCTCAAGCTTTTAGTCATTATTTCAAAGAATACCATAGTTAGACAACATACCTTATGCTGTGGAGAAAAAAACATACCCTATGTAAACAATGCAAGTGTTTTGGTGTATACTGATATAATTTTGTCGTGAATGTGAATTCCGCACACTGTGCCGTTCAATATAACTTGGCACAATCTAACCCCAAAAGGGCTCGAAAAGTGTACAGTTTGGAGAAACATTATTTTCTGAGCCGGCACAGATTCAATGCATAATATTTCCTCAACACATTGGAGGCGACATCCTAACGTACCAACTGAGCAGTAAGTTGATGTGATTTCTTGATCGGGTTGGTTTTCCTGGGACATTTTTGGATAACGTTATTTGCGCATGTTTTTCACTCTGTACTTTGAAACATTCTTGAAGCGAAACAGTTCACTGATTCATAAAGTATTGAACCTAATACCTTAAGGTTTTGAAAATCGCAAGTTATTTAACATACAAACATTTCCCGTTTTGGCTCAATCTCATCCCCGTGGCTTAATTTCACACCGGCAGACGGTACTAGAAACTTTATTTGATTGAATCGTTAATTTCAATTATCGGAAAGAGTTAATAACTTGTATGAATCCAGGGACTTACAACTGTAGACGAATTTCTTACTTGAGGGGGGACCCAACTCTGAAAGGTCGAAAAAAAAAATTTTCGTGATTTTTTTTCGGATGTTTAGAGTTAAGTGAAGTGTTCGGGTATTTTAGCTATTGATTAATGTATACCTCAGTATTTTTTTTAAGCAGGGCCTCGTAAAAAACACCGTTGATTCAAAAATCCACGTAAAAACCACGTTAATTAAAAAATGTGTGTGAAGTTAACTACCAAGTTAGGATTTAGAAAAAAAAAAACCGACACGCTCTTCGAACAGTATTTGAAATTGGCCTCTTTTAAGGTCGTTCCGGATCCTTTGAAGGGTGTAGGCTTTTGACTAAGTCTTTTACTCAATAAAAACTTTTACGTTTTTGATTCCCAACCCGTGGTCATTTGAAAATCCGCCTAAAGATTTTCGAATTAACGCGGTATCGTGTAAAAAAATCGCCTAATTAAGAAATCCGCGTAAAAAACCCTGGTAAAAAATCGCGGAAAAACCGGAATATGAAACCGCAGGATCAAATATGTACTAGATCAAAAAATCACCCCAAAAAGATTTTTTGTTCAAATTTAAGATCCTGAATATACCATTTATTTTTAGAAAACTTATGCATATATTTTCAAGCACACTTTTAGAATCGATTGTGACCGTTTTTTTCTGGTTTGTATATGGGTCATTCCATACGAAGTGAACACTTGGACACGATCATCACAGATTTCGTTCAAAGTTGGGGAAATTATTCATCTACGGTCTCTTTGGAAAAATCCCAATTTTGGCGTCGATTGGAATACCCTCCGCTCTCTAGGACCCCCCTCTTTATTGCAAGGTCACGCAATTTTTGTCAAAAAATCTCTTTTTTCTTTTTCTTACAATTCATAGACGTAAGATGTCCGAAAAATACTGATAGATGATTTTTGAATAAAATAAACCAAAGAATCCAGAAAAAATATAAGATTTGACCGGAAGTGTTGCCAGATAAATTATTTTTGTATTTGAAAACTAAATTTGCATTTTTCGGCAAATTTAGTCATTTTGATTTTTAATTTGATGATTTCATCGTGTTCATCGTGTTAAATACGATGAAATTATCAAATTCAAAATAAAATTAGCTGCATTTGCCGAAAAATGCAAATTTAGTTTTAAAATACAAAAATAATCTATCTGGCAACACTTCCGGTAAAAAAAAAATTTTTTTCTGGATGTCTTGGTTTATTTTCTTCAAAATGCACCTATCACTATTTTTCGGGTGTCTTACGTCTATAAATTGTAAAAAAATTGATTACGAAGTTTACAACTTTTTACGTAAAAATGTTATATCTCGAGATTGGCTCATATTACCTCGGGATGATAGTTGTTTCTTCTTATATTTTTTCTGGATTCCTTGGTTTATTTTCTTCAAAAATCATCTATCAGTATTTTTCGGACATCTTACGTCTATGAATTGTAAGAAAAAGAAAAAAAAATTTTTGAACAAAAATGCGTGACTTTGCAATAAACAGAGGGGTCCCACAGAGCGGGGGGTATTCCAATCGACGCCAAATTTGGGATTTTTCCAAAGTGACAGTAGATGAATAATTCTTCCAACTTTGAGCAAAATCTGTGATGGTCGTGCCTAAGTTTGTGCTATTTCGTTGTCACTTCGTATGGAATGACCCATATGAAACATGCACCACGTTCAGGATCCAATTTATCGCAGAGAAATTTAATTGATGAACCATTTGTAACTTTATTTGATTATTCAAATTCAATAATACGGCACTACAGGGTTAAGCATGAAACAACACGTCTTTCCATAGGAGATCAAGAATACCCAAATGAACTCCCCTAATTTGAGATTTTCTTCATTCTTGCAAGTTTTGCAAAAATGCTTATTACTTCTATTCAAAATTAAAGGGCTTTTTGTGGTAATTAGACACTAGTATTGTCTATATAAATCTACACAGAAACTTCTTTTGAATGTGATTTCTTCCAAAAAAATGAAAATAAGAAAACGGGACGAGTCTTCGCAGTCTCCCCTACACCTAAGAGATCGAGCCTGAACAATTATTGCGTTCCATCCATTCACACAAGTGTTGACCGGATTTCGCACAAACATTGTGCGAAAGCCATAACGCAATGGTCATCCAGCGAAAACAGTGAACAATGCGATTGTCGTAAGAGCGATATGAAACAGATTCAATGTTAAATCTTAGTCGAATTCTTAACGAGTCAGCTTCAGACACTCCGTCCGTTTATAGCTCTGTTATTTTAACCCGAATCAGCTCAGAATTCCCCGTAAAAATTTGCCTTTTTTCAACTTTGTAGCTATGATTACCATCTCTGTCAAGCGGCATCTGTTTGGGTTCATAAAAGTATTGCCAAATGATGGAAATCATTGAATTTCATTTTTAGCCGAGAAATATTCAATTTGTCAAATGATGCCATATGGCTGACTCGTGCTACCTAAACTGTTGAAGTTTCATATCATGCTTCAAATCTGCGGGATATCCAATTCGTGAGTGACAGCAGTCGTACCGAGGCTGAGGATGAAGGGCGAGGGTCACGAATGAGGAACTCATCGTGATCACCAACTCCTTAAAGCAAGGCACCGGGCCTGGGTGGAATCCTGAACCTGGCCATGAAGACGACCATAATAGATGCTCCGGGCTGTTCTGGGTAGTCATGTACAAGTGACTGGAAGACTGCCTCTCCCCAGAGACTGCGTAGACATCAGGCTAGCGCCAGCTGGAACTCCATAGCGCTCTACAAGATTTTGGAAAACTACTGCCGGAATCGAGTACTCGTCTACAACATGAAGGAGGGTCAGAAGTGCGTCCCAATCACCTCAAGGTTCCATCTTGGGCAATGACATGTACGACGGAGTGTTGAAGCTAAAATTCCCTGTAGGTGTTGTATCGTCGGCTTTGCGGACGACGGCGAGTCGATCAGAGAGGTCGAGTTGACGCCCACGCACTGAATATGCAAAGTCGAGGACCGGATGGACTCCAGGAAAGCGCAACAAAAGAAGGAGGTCACGGCTGTGAATAACCGTAAATAAGAGCAACATGCGGTGGTCAGAGTCGTAGACTGCACCTCATTACCTCAAAGCGATCTCTGAAACTCTTGGGGGTTACGGTTGACGACAAGCTTGCGTTCAAGAGTCACGTCAACTATGCCTATAAGAGCAACGCTATCTCGAATGATGTCTAATAGACCAGCGGTGTTCGGTAGCAAACGGTTACTTCTTGCAAGCGTGGTTACATCCATACTTAGGAATGGGTAGTATGATGAACTGGATTCAACCAATGCTTTCGAGCAGGAAGATCACAGCTGCATTGGGGGATACGTCTGTCACAGTTGAGGCAATAAAAGGGTGTCCTGAGGAAGGAGTCTCCACTGCTATGGTCACTGGTGGTAGACGCTCTTCTCACTAAGCTTTCGCAGCTAGGCTACAAAGTCATTGGTTACGCCGATGACGTAGTCCTTATTGTTGAGGGAAAATTTAATGCAATGCTTTCTAGTCGAATACAAACGGCCCTTAACACCGCCTCTCAGTTGTGCTGCGAAGGGTGTATACAATCACTCCTCTAATATTGAATAGGGTAAGACTGAGTTTCAGCAATGTCAACAAGTATCTTGGAATCATTCTGGATAAAAATTTTAATTGGACTGCACAACTAGATTACGTTACCAAGAAGGCAACTTCAACGATCTGGGCTTGCAGTACACTTTTCGGGGTTAAACTCACAATTAGCACTCTGGTCTTACATCACCATTGCTCGGTCACGTATAACCTACGCAGCTTTAGTATGGTGGCCTCAGGTAAATAAAACGACAGCTCAGGCAAAACTTAACAAAGTTCAACGACTGGCCTATCTTTCAAATATCAGTGCCCTGCGTTCAACGCCAACTACAGCCATGGAAGAGCCATTGATGACGCCGAGTCTTCTATCGGGCATCATCCGGTTCTACACGGATGGCTCTAAAATCGGGTCCCAGACTGGATCTACGGACCAGGTAGCAAGTCCACTATCTCTTTTAGAAAGTGGCCAACCGTTTTCAAGCAGAGGTGTAGATACGCAATATATATCTGTGTTACGATATGTCTGAAGCGCAATTATAGACATGCGAAAATCGGAATCTTTTCATACAGTCAGGCCTAGCGAGACAAGGATCTGCTCAGCAATTTATTGGACCGGTACCGTTTCTAGGTACATCCATATGCGCCAATAAAGGCGAACTAAGTACATGGGAAAAGCTAGAAATAGCATCTCATTGGCAACGTGCGCAAAGTTGTTAACCTGCTAAACAGTTTTCCATCTCAACCTTGCAGTTACCAAACGGATTGTCAGCCATCCCATGACTTGAGTTTTTTGAATAAGTTTCCTCGAATTAAGTATTAGTGAGTACCAAGAAAGACTAGTCTTTTGACCCGGAAACGGTAACTGACAAGTCACGGGTTGGATAACAGAATCTCACCCCGGCTTACGGTACGTTCTATGATTTCAACATTTTTCGTTTCAACTTGTTTTTTCTTTGTATGAGACGGAACCACTGCGACCATTATTTAATCTTTTGTGGGATTTTAGTTTTCCAGTACAACTTTCAACAAAAAAAAAAACAAATCAAAAACAAAAGAAATCTTACCTAGCCTTGATTAAAATTTCTTTCAAGTCAACACAACTTTTAAAACTAAGTTTTTGAAAAATAATTTGGGGAAAAAATAGTTATCGTTAAACGCAAGTAGGGTTTTAATTTGTTACACTTATAAGGGAGCTAGTATTAATGACTATTACTGAAACTGCAAGTTGTCAGTGGATGAACCCAATTATTATCATGTCTAGGAAGATTATATTAAAAAAATTTCTCCCTAGCCACTCATTCAACTAATTATATTTTGGGCGTTGCTGAAACCTGAATAATATTGAAAGAAAGTTCAACTTCGCAGAAAAATAATACGCCCATCCACACGTCAATACACAAAAGTGCCATATCATTCGACTGCCATCGCCATCATCGTTCCCGCATGCCTTTGATGGTTGCCATGATTCGAACGGTTTATTGGCCGAAATGACAATTAATAACGAAGCGCGTTCATGGTGACTGCGTGTGTTTCCGTTTCATGATTACTGTTCATCATGTGCCGTAAGTATGCTAAGAGCTCCAGCTCGAATGTCCACTTCATTCATCAGCATTTAAGGAGGAACTACTCGTCGAAGCACACGAATTGAAGAAAGTAGAAGAAACCGGACCAAGTTCCGTTAAAGTAAGCAACTGTTGTTAACTTCCATCATTGCTCACTACCAAGCCACTTTGTAGACAGCCAACAGCTGTTCTCTGATTCGCGTTTTATGTAGATTTTCTCTTGCTCTGTACTCTACTCTATATAAAATGGCATCTTTTGATTTAAGGCCCATGCAGTTGCTGCCAACGCGTGTGTCTATGTGTGACACAAGATGATGTTTTTTCGTGACCCTAATGGGAATGTTTCATGTGGTTGTTTGGATGCCGACACCGGAAATGAGCCAGACTGCTTGATTCACAACGTAGTCTTGGCGAGCCAATATTTTATAACGAAAGGATTTTTAACACGGGATGCTTATTGATGTATGAGAGAGAACACAGAAAGGTAGAAAACGATTTAAGTTCGATCTTGCCTTTGTTTCATTGGGTTCTACGCACACACCATACTCAAAAACGTTATCGATTCGAAACTGTTTCCCGCTAATTGATTCATGTCGTTATGATTGTGATAGTGACACTTCGTAAATCTTTGAGCATTTACAAAAAACAATTTCGACTCGCATACCATAACAAAATACGATATATGTTCCATACCCATGCCCACATGAATCTCAAATATCCATAGAAATGAGAAAATAATTCTTTTCTCTAATTCCAATTGACAGAGTATTCTACTAACAAAAATAGAAACGACCCAGCCAATAACAGAACTAAAGTGGCAAAATTTTACTACTAAAAAGAGGTATATCAATTAAGAACTCTATGTAAGTATGTATAACCAGCTGAATCGAATCCAGATACAGTCATATTTAACTCACTATTTGAAAGCTATATGCGAAATACTCGGAAATAGACTCAAGCTCGTTAATGATCTCTTAGTCCACTCTGATAAACTAGGAAGTATGTCCTCAACAAAGAAATTATCACGATGGCCAGAATAATAGGGAATGTTGCACAGTAACAATTTCATTCAATGTCGACCACAAAACTCATACGGAATCAAG
Source organism: Wyeomyia smithii (assembly GCF_029784165.1). Classification (NCBI taxonomy): domain Eukaryota; kingdom Metazoa; phylum Arthropoda; class Insecta; order Diptera; family Culicidae; genus Wyeomyia; species Wyeomyia smithii. The sequence goes on along the minus strand of NC_073695.1, from coordinate 207,096,089 downwards.
CCAATTGATTTCTACGGTCGAGAAAAAAATGAATCGTAACTCGTATACTTAAACAACTAATTAAACGAGTTTGCCTCAAATTACCAGCTTATGCTTTTTTATTCCTTAGAGTTTAATTGATAGAATGTTTGTAGATAAGTGTAAGTTACTAATTGGTTATTGCTCCCTATAACATTAAAACATTTGCTTTAAAGAATTAAAGTGGAATGAATCAGAAAATTGAGCACGCAAGCTTCATGACTAATGGAGAACAGAAGCAGTAATTCTGAACATACGAAAATGTTTCAATTATCACCTCGCTGGTCCGTCAGCAACGTCGACTACTCGAGAATTTTCTGTTTTGGCAAGATTAGCGAACCCCGTCAGCATCGGCCATCGACTTCCAGATATAATATGTGCACTTCAAATTACCTCGTTCAAACACCTTTCATCTGCCCAAACGACGCCACGAAATCAACATTCCAACTGCCCCACAGGAGTCCCAAAAAGCGGTCAATGTTCTCCGTCGTTCTGCGTATTTGCACGCCCGAGGCTTGAGGAAAAAAATCGAGTTCATTCAACGCCAAGAATCGGTCGAAAGAGCCAGGGAACGTACGAGTAAATACATTCCTACCAACACCAGCAAATCGCGGGATCTCAAAACCGGAACGGACCCAACCGAGTAGAGGAGCTGGGAATAAGCGAAAAAACAACAACAAAACATTACAAACAATTTTGCCGACTGAGGGTCTAGGGGCGCCGGCTGGTAGAGGTGGCGCACGGAACGGCTCCCCAGTACTGACCCAACAAACAAAGAGGTTTAAATTCGTTTCGCTCGCGTACTCATTGCGAGAGACGATTGGGTTGCTCCCGCCGTTCCCCACGGGACTGTTCCCGATATGCTCGCTCCTGGTTCGGTTGTTGCTGGTTTTTTGCTGTTTTCATTTTGGAGAATGTTTACCAACAGACCTCACACGCGCTTAGCTTCTTCTAAATTCACAGCGCGGCCATGAAGCGGAATGCGTTAGTAATTCCAGTTTTACTGCGTTTTTCATTGTGTTGGAGATTGTTTACGGTCTGCTCTTTTTCTCTACCCATACCTAGACGCAGTCACGTTTGCACCGAAATCGAGTCGCGCTCAAAATAGTACCGGCGAATGAATCACATTGCAAACCGAAAACGAGAGATCAGTTTGCAATTTCTGTGGTAATTAAATGTTTTGAGTTACAGTCAATGCTAGTAATTTAATCAATTCACGTTTTCAGATCAAAGGTAATTAGCAGGTTTCACAAATAAAGCGATTATGGGTTAATACCCATGGAAACTTTGGCAATCACCGCAAACACTAACCCACGTACCGTGAACACAACATTTATGAGGAAGGTCAAAACCCAGACGGTTTTTATGCTTTAAAAACACATAAAACATAAATCGACCATGGAACTATATTCCGACGCAGTTGCAAGCTGTAACATATTTTTTCTGTAGCAAGTAGTTGAAAGGTGGGTAATTGTTATTGTCGGAAACACTAACAGCAGCAACAATAATTAAATCGGAGGTTTATTGGTTTATCTATGGCGTATTTTGTGGCACAATGATTGATCGCACTATAATACTGTCATTCTCGCACACGTTTGAATGAAAACAACATCCTCGTTCAGCTTTCAAACACTGCGTAATGGGACTTAGTAAACAAAATGTACATTGTTCTCCGCCTGATACGATAGGATGAATATTTATTACCGCTGGTCACTGTTTGAACGTGCTGACGCAGTTTAGAGGAAATAAAATCGATACACGAAGTGAAATTAATGGAAAAGATCATCTTTAAGCGAAAGCTAGCATGACGCATGATAACGTCAACACACATACAAATTTCTTTCGGCTATAGTTTGTTATAGGTATCTAGAAGACATTATGTGTTTTCTTTTGTATTAGCCGTTACTTTTTTTGGAATGAGCTGCATGTTTTCTGTCAAAAACCAGGTTTCGTGGATCATGTTTCTAGAAAGTTTCTAGTTCTATCAAAACACTACTTTCGAAAATTCCGACTTATTTGCCAGGGATAGATCAGGCATTGTCTTAATTTTGAATCAAGCAACACGTGAAAAAGGACAGTGTCAAATTTAAACAATTAAAAATTGGTTATTCCGACTAGAAGTCATAAAAATTGGTTATTTCGACTAGAAGTCATTTGAGAAGCGTTCATTTTGTCTATTCATTCACTTGTCGACTTGTACATGCTTAATTTAGCAACAAACAAGTCCAGTGACAGTGAAAGTGTCATCAAAAGGCAAGCCAAATGCTTAATAATGATAATAATGTGATATTTTTCAACACACTTTTGCTTGCAAGTTACAAACGTCGTAACTTGTACACATTTTTAGTAGGATCGTAGCGCTGGCCCCGCAATTGTCCTGTACACTTAACAGTTGGCTGCGAAGTCTGTGTATGATAAACAAAGGTCGAGTTCCGAATCGGAATGTAGCACCAAGGAAAAAAATTCCTTTTTTTTTTCTTCCCAGTGTTATTTATTTTTTACCCTCCCCTTAGCTAACTTTGATAACCGTGGACATAGAAACTTTTCAAAATTTGTATTAGCCTTATAAAATGAACTTTAAAAGGCTTCAGAATCAGCTAAATCAATAGTATCAGTGAAAGTCCAATGTAATTTAACCTTTATGACGTAACTAGCTGACCCGGCAAACTTCGTCCCGCCTATTTGAGTGTTTAATTAAATAATTTTAAACATTTCAAATTCATTGATTCCTTGCGATTTGTTTATGTCGTTTGAATTTGGGTGCATTCCAGTTTTTTTCGGTGTTTTCCAGAAAGTGAAAGTGGTCATCTTCGAATTCAAAATGGTGTCCAGGGTCAATGCTTGGCTTTTTTACATCATTCTGATTACGGACATATTCATATGTAGTAGTATTCTGTTATTTTCGGCTGTTTCCCAGAAGTTGCCATTTTGCAATTCAAACTGGTGTCTGAGGGCAATTTTTAGCTCCTTGCATCATTTTGGATCCGGTGACACTCATATTGGGTGGTATTTGGTCACTTCAGACTATTTTTCAGAAACCGTAAGACGCCATCTTGGATTTCAAAATGGCATTTGGAAACAATTTCTGGCCCCTGTGCGTCATTCTGGTTTAAGAAACACCCATATTGGGTGTTATTTGGTCATTTCCGGCTGTTTTCCATACACCGGAAGTCGCCATCTTACAATTCGAAATGTTGTCTGAGGTCGATTTGTGGCTTCAGTGCATCAAAACAATTCCGGAAATACCCATGTTGGGTGGTATTTGGTCATTTGCCGCCGTTTTTCAGAAACCGGAAGTCGCCATCTTGGATTTCGAAATGGTATTTGGAAGGGTGTCGAAACATTATGGACATGTTTGTTACACCTAAAAACATTCACTTGCCAAATTTGGTTATATTTGCTTGATTGGTTCTAGAGCTGTGCGAAATTTGAGTTTCATTTGTATGGGACCCCTCCCTTATAGAAGAGAGAGGGGTGTCAAATCATTATGGATATTTTTGTTACCTTTAAAAACATTCACCTACCAAATTTGGTTCTATTTACTTGGTTAGTTCTCGAGATGTGCAGAAATTTGTGTTTCATTTGTATGGGACCCCTCCCTTCCAGAAGAGAGAGCGGTCTCAAACTATCATAGGAACCTTTCTCGGCCTCCAAAACCCCTACATACAAATTTTCACGTCGATCGGTGCGGTAGTTTTCGAGCCTATATGGATTAGACAGACAGACAGACAGACAGACAGACCGGATTGCATTTTTATAGGTATAGGTAGATTAATTAATTAATTATTTATCTTGTAATGTTGTGTGCAAAGCAACGACCGCAAATTCGACGCAGAACATCATAAGGCCGGAACGTTTGCTAGAGATAAGTTCAAAGCAAACTTCTCCTTTTCAATAATTCTTTGAATGATAGTTGATAAGGTTATAACGGATATCTTGTATCAATATGTTTATGTCAATAACTTTCCATTTTTGGCTGTTTTCCATAAACCGGAAATCAACATCTTGGATTTAACGTCTAGAGTCGATTTCCGGGTATCATTTTGGTTACAAAAACAACTATATTGAGTGGTATTCGGTCATTTTTGGAATTCCGATATCGTCATCTTGAATTTCAAAATAGCGTCTGTGTTTATTTGCAATCTCTGGGTTTCATATCGAGTCCGAAATGATTATTTTTGGCTGTTTTCCAGCAACCCGACGAGTTACAGATTTTAAAATGGCGTCTGCAGTCGATTTTAGGCTTCTGTGCAATACCCATACTGGGTAGTATTTGGTAATTTCAGATAACCGGATATCGTCATTTTGAATTTCAAAAAGGCGTCTGGATTTGTTCTCCAGTCTCCGGGTATCATCTCGATGTCGGAATGAATATTTTTGACCATTCTCCTATAACCGGAATTTTTGGCCTATGGGCATCATCTTAATTACCGAAAAAGCCATTTTGGATGGTATTTGGTGATTGCTGGAAACCGGAAGTCACCACCTTGGATTTTGAAACAGCGTCTTGGGTTGATTTCAGGTTCGATTCCAGAAATATCCATATTGGATGGTGCTCGGTCATTATAAGTTGTTTTCCGGAAACCGGAAGTCATCATATTGGATTTGAAGATGGTCTGGAAAGCCGCTGGTTAACATTTTGATTTCAAAAACAACCATACTGTCTAGTATTTGGTTATTTTCGGTAACCGGAAATCGCCATCTAATATTTCTATACAGCGTCTGGATTTGATCTCAGGTCTCTGGGCATCATCTCGGATCTGGAATGACTATCCGGAAGTTTCCACTTCAAATTTCGAAAAGGCGTTAGAGGACGAATTTTGGCCTTTGTACATTATCTCGATTTCAGGTCTCTAGGCATTGTCTCGATTCCAAAAATAACCATAATGGATGGTATTCGGTAATTTCGCAATATTTTCTGTAAACTGGAAACCGGAACCGGATTTCAAAATGGTGTTTGGAGCCAATTTTCGGCCTCTAGGTATCATTTTGGTTCCAAAAATACCAAAATGAGTGGTATTTGATAACTTTCTGAAACTGGAAGTCGTCATATTGGATTTTAAAATGGCGTCTGGAATTGATTTCCCTTTTGCCACGCTAACGAAATATGTATAATTCAAAACGCATAAGCTACCATAGATTCTACATACCGAATTTAATGCTAATCGGTCCAGCAGTTTTAGCATGATCAAAGATATATATCGTTCATCCTCCTCTCATCCTTGCAACGCCTCTGAGACACAGAAAGGTCTAACATGACTCAGACTCAAAACCATCGGTATATAAATTTGCACGGTCATCGAGGAAAAGTTTTCACGTTCACCCCCCCCCCCTCCTAGCCTACGCTTATGAGATAGAGCAAAACTAATATTTTAGTGTTACTCTCCGTACTTGAAAACCCCAATGTACAAATATTCACGGTAATCGGTTCAACAGTTTTTGGGTCTATAGTAGGGTGTCCCAAAAAAAATCGATCTTGAAAAAGTCAAGGTGCTCAGCCCTAAATCGAAAGATAATGTTATTTATAGCATTTTTGTAGAACATTCCGACTTTCTAAAAAAATGTTTTCAGGTTGCCCAAACGTAATTTAAAAAAAAACTTTTTTAAGCTACAAACCCACTCTTTTGCACTTTTTTCAGTTCTTTTCGATTCCTAAATTTTTCCATATATTTTTTTATTTTTGTGGGGTTGTTTTTGAATATTTTGCATGGTTCAGTTCAGCATTGCATTCAGTTTTTCGACTCCCAGAGCCCATTGAACATGAAAAAAAAATTCTTTTTTCTAATAATTTTTAGATAAAATCCTTCAAAACACGAATAAAAAAATTTTTGATCGAGAACTGAAATTTTCGTTGCAAAGCGGGATTCACGACGAAAATTTACATAAAGAAAGACACTTGATATATTATCGGGGAGCTGAGATATTGGCATTTTTCTATGTGATGGAAAACTTTGCATTTTAAAAAATATGTTGAATAACTGTTTTATTTTGGGAGATAAAACATAACAGTGTTCACTTTTTTGTGATGTTCAATGGGCTCTGTGAGTCAAATTATTGAATGCGATGCTGAACCAAACCATGCAAAATATTCAAAAACAACCCCACAAAAATAAAAAAATATATGGAAAAATTTAAGATTCGAACAGATTTGAAAAAAGGGCAGAAGAGTGGTTTAGTAGCTTGAAAAAGTCATTTTTTCATATACCACGTTTGGGTAATATGAAAACGATTTTTTAGAAAGTCGAAATGTTCTACAAAAATGCTATAAATAACGTTATCTTTCAATTTAGGGCTGAGCACCTTGACTTTTTCAAGATCGATTTTTTTTGGGACAGCCTAGTCTATAGGGAGCAGACAGACGATAAAATAATAACACTAACCGACAGAACCGAAAAAATTGCTTCAGACCTTAAACTGTAAAAAAATTGAATGATTATAGCTTTTTAACCTTTTCTGTAATTTTTGGTACCCATGACCGCCTCAGAAGTGCGTTAAAAAACCACAGAACAATTTCTGGACGGGTTCGTCGTTTCTTCGTTTACTTACAAGAAGTCTCTGAAGACTTGACGCTCTTCCGAGGTAGCAAGGGTCACCAAAATTCGCAGGAGCGGTTAAAATGCTATAATTTTTCATTTTTCAAATTCTTGACATGCCCAGAGCTATGCTGGATGATTCTTGCAGGCTACTCCATTTTATACCCTCTCAGAAGCAGACATTTTCGCATAGGAAATCTGTCACGGGAAACGGGTGCTGAAAGGAATAAGCGCTAAACTCAAGGAGCAAGATGATGAGGATAATTTCTTAAATTATGAATAATTATTTCAAAACAATCAGATCAAAAAATAAAATAAAATCAAATAAGTCAAAGAGCACAATTACTATCGGATATTGCTTTTTATTCCAGGTTTTATCTATCAGTTTGTTAGTTACGCAAATTGGCCTTCTGCGTGGGGTATATAATACTTAATCCGGGGCGTTTTTCCCGGTTCATTCTTGAGCCTGCGATGTGGACATTTTTTATTTAATATATAAAATTTATTGTTTATGATAAGCTTAAGTTATTAACGTTCTTCCTTACGGAGTTTGGTACAATAATATTTTTTGGAAACCTTAGTTGGACTGGGAAAAAAGATTTTTTTTACGCTCTGTGCTAGAAATGTTTTCTGCTTTCAAAGATATCGATGTTTCAATAGATTTTAGTGTAAAAAACGCGCATCAAATTAACCTAGAAACTTTTATAGTATGAAATTAATTTTCATCAATGTCATCTCCTTTACAAATTCCATCTAACCCGCTTTCTGTGTTGAATTCAATCCATATAAAACCACAAAATCGTAGATACAAAAGTGTAAACAAAATTTACGCGGGAAAATACTCTACTGACGCTGACTGTTTACCACTCACCTCACCCCATAAGCGTCGTTTCATGCATCCAGAGATCAAACAAAGACCTCGAGCTGCGTTTCACAACGAGGCAAATATAAATATCAAGAAGGCCCGAAAGGAACAATCCGAAAGAAGTAAAAGAAAAAAAATCTAAATGAATAAGCAAGCATAAGCAGAGTAAAAAAACTTGTTCATTCGTGTTCTTTGCAGTGCTGTCTTGTTTACCCCGGCTCATTTGGGGCGCGTTTCGTATCGAAGGCCGAAAACATACTGACGCGTCTTGCGCTGCGGAGACGGTTCGCCTTGTCGTGGGTGAATGTACAGCCCCAAGTAGAGCTGTACGTTAACCGGCGGCAGAGCGAACCGTCTCCGCAGCGCAGGACGCTCCAGTATGTTTTCGGCCGAAGGTTTCGAAAGGAGGCGAGAGACTAGCTAGAGCACTGAAAACCCATACCATTACACCTTCACCCGGTGGATCAGTAACGGCGGAATGTTCCTGCGATCGTTGATGCCTACGGTGCCATGCCGGCCCGGCAGGCAACGTGGAGAAAGATCAAGTAAAAACAAAACTGGAAGAAAAATAAAAATAAAAACCGACAATCATCGTCATCGTCGATGAGAGATCATCGCTCTGGGGTAAATAGAGGCGTAAAGCGAGACAGTGACCGCTTGAATAGAAGGCTATGTACCTACGTACCTGCGCACGATATGCGCGAGTGGGTCTCGAGCTTCGAATCGATCGATCAATAAGTCCCGAGAGCGTCGCTGTAATGTGACTAATCCTATACAAAATCGAAGGAAATAATGACGGGCGGTCCGATGAGGAAATGTGTTTATCCGTGACCACACCGATCGCCTGATTCGTTATGTGGTCAACATTTAACTCTTTCATAGGATCACCGACCAGTCTTTCACCTGTTTGTGGTGTGAAACTTGTACATAGGTAAAGTGGTATCTTCTACTATGCATCTGTCCGTTCACCGAAGCTTCGAAGCGTTGGAAGAAACAGGTAATGTTTATGATGCCAGCGTTTTTTTATTACCACTACGATGATAATCGTTTTTTACTGTTGGCGCTTCAAGCTATCAGGAAATTGTTCTAATAAAGAAGTAAGCAGGTAAAAACGGAGGAAATGATGTCTGGGTGGAAGTTTCAAGCGCGATTAATAACAATAGTTTATGTACAAAATCGATAAACTAAATGGGCGTTTATCTTCTTATGTAGTAGTCATATTTTACCATGATCATTTCCTAAATAAACAGCAAATCAGTTGGCGGCAATTATGATCAAAACTCCCTTCCCCTTTAGTCATAACTCTTGGGAATAGCGCCAATAACAAAATTTCAATTAATTAAATATTTTTAAGGAGAAATTACAACATTCAAAGAAACAAAAAGCTCAGTAAAATTATGCGAGACAGACCACACGGCAAGATGAAAATGATCTATCATTTAAGCAATAATCGATGAGAATAAAACGAAATAAATTGTTTCAGCTCTGAAGACGCAAGACTTAATTACGGCTAAACGAAACTTAAGGACTGTCGAATGAAAAATCACATTTTTAGTCTGTAAATAACAAAGAGATTTTGACAACTTTACAACAAAAATGACATTATTTTCAACGTTTGTACTTTAGAGAAGCGATTAAATAGAACTGCATATCGACAGCATCCTGATAAATCAAGTGGAAAAAGGGTTTTCATTATAATTTATCTATTACTATAAGGATGTGCGTGTAGAGGATGAAAAACTTACTGTACAACTGCTGCATATAGAAGTGCACACAGAGGAAGACCCAATCAGGGGGAATCCTACGTGTAGCTGGATAAACATGAATAAAGTCCCATTGTGATTCGTAGTAATGTCTGCGGAAAAACGAAGTCAAATTGTACCATAACATTTTTATTGAACCCTTTTCTATTCCCCTCATAAAGATAAGTTGTATGAGACATACTAAATATCAACGAAACTACAGTCAAAACTACATCCGTAAACACGAAAACTCAGATGTCGGAGACGTGAAAGTTGCCATACCTAATGACAGATTTTTGCACACGTTCAAGTAAGCAACAATTGTTTATGAATTGTAAACTCAAAATTCAATACAAACAATTTATAAAATTATTTTTTACATAAAATTGCGTCGTGATTGATGGCAATAAATAATTTTTTGAGAGAAGGTTCAGGCTTTCTATTTGTGCAAATATTTGTGTCACAGACTCTGGCATTTCCAAAACATTCATTTGTATTCAAAAACTAGCCGCCAAACGATCCCTCGCGCTGAGAACGTCTCTGGCTGCACACACATCACTGCACAGCATTTAGCATGTGTCTGTCGAAATGGTTGCCTTTATTTCGTTTTCATACAACCGCCTTTCAATCATGCGCTAAGCTATAAGATTTTGCCGAAACCGTGTCGAGACGTAGCTGGTTTTGCAATTTGACCCGGGCCGGCTGCGTGATGTGTTTAAGCGAAAAAAAAACATAAGTTAAGAAACGGGAAAAGGTTTAACAACCGAACTCAAGGTTAGGGGGGAAGACGCACAAGACTGTAGTGCCAAACCGGCCGGCCGGTCTGCCGTTTGGTAGCAACCGGGTAGCGCACTCGGTGTGTTCGTGTTTGCGCTTTTAGAATTGGTTAATTTAGGCGAGGTCGATGGCTGTAAAAATTACGAAATGCGATGGAAGGCAGGCTATGGTATAGGTAGGTAGGTATATACAAGGGAACAACGAACTGGATTGTAAACCACATGCTACGAAATCGCACTAGCCAAAATTGGTTTTATCGGAGTAGCGTTGGTTGGGTGTAGCAACAAAGGATCAATCGTGATAGTAAAATTAAAGGAGTCTTTTAAAAATACGAAAACAGTCAATTAGATTGGATTATTACACCAGTTGTTATGTTTGAGCCAATTTCTACTTCTCCGGAAAACGATCATTTTTCAATTAAACAACTAGAACCTATGGAATGCTGAACGGAGATTTATCTATACATCTTTTTTGAAGATATTCTGCATTACGACTTCTGTTTCGGCGGAAATTAGAGGAATTGTTGTTTGTATACATTACACACCACACTGCTGCATTCGGTTTGTAGTGGAGTGTGTTTTCCGCTGGCAGCAATAAATTCTGTTGCCTCAGCTATAGCTCAAGCACCGACACATGATGTTTTGATACGGTGCTTTTTTAATATTTTTATTGCGAAACAGAGGAATAGGAAAATTACCGGTTTTCTGTCAGTGTTGGCAGCAAACGCGTACTTCCAAATGCTAGGAGATCGGATTCGAAGTTCTTGACTCTTTATTTTTTAATGAACTTGATGTGACATTAAAATTATTTTGTACTGTAAATAAAAACCAAAACCATCGTTGGATAGGTAAAACGTACGAAAATTCTGTGATATCAGCATTATTATTAACATTTTTCTGCCAAATAAAGTAGATTGAGAAAAAGTTTTAGGGCTTATTGGCTAATTTTTCCTAATGCAGACACCACGAAACGAAACGATTCCAGCAATAATATTTATTGGTATTTTTTTGGTCAATAGTTCCAATATCGCAGTAAAGGACTAACATACCTGTTTAGTAGACAACGAGCCATCTTTGAGTTCAGTTTTAGCGTATCATCAAAAATAATTATCAGCTTAAGTTCCCATTAAGTTTGTCTATTTTGAAAATAATTGAAAATACCCGTTGATTTTATAAAAGCGTGTCGTAAGTCGGAGTAGGCTTCGCTTATTCGAAGTGCGTTGGTTTCTCGGGATAAGTAATAGATAACAATTTAAACACTTGGAAACTTATGTCGAATTCGTTTTTACGGCAGGACTATACCGTCCCGGACTACATTATGCAGCTGAAAAAAAAAAACACTTTCCGAGCAGTTGCAATGGTGTGCGTAATACCAGAGGTCGCTGTCACTTTGGTTTGTTTTGGTCATTATCGCAATTGTCTTTTTGTCGCGTTTGGCTACTGTACGGATTCGGACGATGATGATTCCAAAAGCTTAAAAATTTCCTCCATTTCGCAAATGTTTTGACCAAATAAAATCCAACCTGATGTTTGACACGCGAAGAACGATAATTAAAGCAAACCGATATTGACGCATTTTTTTTTTGATTTTGACATATACGTGTGAGTGTTTCGGTGTCTTCAAAACTGCACTCTGTTTCTTTCGCGGACTGTCCGGGACAGAAAAAGGGTAGTCCGGGATAGTCCGGAAAATGAAAAATCACAGGAAGGTTGTGTGCAAAGCCACGACCGCAAGGTTGAAGTAGAATACTTTTACAAGAAAGATAATCCGGTTGCTTGCGTGTCAGTCGTTTTGAAATCGGATTTGTTTCGTATATACCGCTTGTTAAGCACAGTATCAACAACTCGTAATAAACATCACACTGCTGTGCATTTGCAGCAGCATCAAACCTCAGTTGCAGTTTAATAAATAATTCATTATGCTATTACAAAAACATTTAGTAGCCCTAAAAAAGGCCGATTGCTGCAATTGCAATTTTCATTCAATTATTGCATAAATGCTTGGTCAGATTGCATTGGCTTGGTCAGATTGCATTGCATAAATGCTTGGTCTGACATAATGAATTTTTCGAACGTTGTGGAATGATATAACTGGAAAAAAGTTGTGGCTAAATTATTTTCAGTTATACCATTCTACAACGTTCGAAAAATTTGATTTCGTATATCGTAATATTCATGTACGAAAAATATATCTCATTCATTTTGGAGCCGCCTTTATTTTCAGGTCCTACAGATTTTCTCAGTTTCGTAACACGGATGTACAAAAACGATTTCTTGTGGACATTCTGTCGAGCCGGACCGATAGAGCGACAAAATAGTATGTATTGTGTCGTGTTGTGCGGCTTGGAAGAAGAAAATGTTCCCGTCCCCGTGTCGCATGGAAGCAAATTGTTGCGTGATTGATATTGCCGATGGTAGACATGAGTATGAAGGTCGAAATTCTGCTGTGATGTTTAACCATAACCGCCTTCTTCAAGGCGTTACATCCTTGTTAATAAAGTGTTGTGAATTTTCTAAAACAGACTCAGCATCGTGAGCAGAACGTGCCGAACTTTTCTGTTTGAAATCGGATTTGTTTCGAACATACCGCTTGTTATGCACAGTATCAACAAATCGTAACAAACATCACACTGCTGTGCATTTGCAGTAGCATCAAACCTCAGTTGCAGTTTATTATTAACCATCCATGATGCTCTTCCAAAAACATTTAGTAGCCTTGAAAAAGGCCGATTGCTGCTATTGCAATTTTCATTCAATTATTGCATAAATGCTTCATGGTCAGATATACCCGCTACAACTGCTACGCTATTCGCAGCCATGCCACAGTTGTGGTCGCTATACGCTGCCATTGGTAACGCTGCCCCTGCATCAGCTGGCCCAGCTGCTTTCGATGCTGACACTCCCGCTGCAACTGCTACGCTAACCGTAGCCATGCCACAGTTGTGGCCGCTATACGTTGCCATTGGTATCCGCTGTCCCTGCATCAGCTGGCCCAGCTGCTATCGATGCTGAGATCAGCTGCAACTAGTGCGCTATCCATTGCTACGCCACAGCTGTGGCCGCTATCTGCTATCGCTGGTATCCACTGCACTGCTACTGCTACTGCTAAGAGATGACTGCTGTTGTCGCCGTCTAGAACTGTTATGAGCAGCTTCGGCTGAAACAAGGTCTTATATAGGCCAAAAAGCATATTTTCAATTGCAAGGTACATGATTCTGTCGACCGTGCTTGGGAAGCAATCATATAACGACCAATCAGAGGTCGAATTTTTCGTTTTGACAAGGCTTGACTATTTTCAATAGTACAGTAGTTTGAATAATAAAATTACAATTATCTTCATATGGGAAGAATCTTAGAAGATTTTCCAATCTATTGCTGCCAGAACGAAGGAAATCCATCGAATACTAACCGATTTATTAGCATTTGAAATTGGACATAATTTTCACTTTTTTTGGTTTCAGATTTTCATTTCACATCCCTATGTAGCCGAACCTCCTGAGAGAAGTATTCTACTTCAAAAAAAACAGCTATAGGGCAAAGTGTTGTCCGCGGGGTAGCTACACCGCAAAAACGAAAACGACATTAGAGAGCATAAATTCAAGGTATTTGAAAAGAAAAGTACTCGTCGCTCGCCTTCGTAATAAGTTAACGTGCGCGCAACATCGTTCGATTCCGTCTTCTACCACGGTGACACAACCCTTTCTTTCCATCGCGGTCGTGGAGATGCAAAGGTAAACTCGTTCGCCGATTATTGTACATTGAAAATGACGAACTAATGCCGAGTTACCATATACGTGGTTCTCTGTGCAACATCACTAGCTCAGATCCATCACGGAGGAGCAACTACCAAATGTGCGGTCGTCAAAAGCTCAAGCTCAAGCTCTACTTTTTATATTTTTTATTATAAATCCTCTAGTGTCTGAAAGCGATTAACTTGGGAATATTTCAGATAAGTTTTTTAAATATAAAATTATTAAGATTATAATACAAGTTTTTAATTTTATGTGAAAATTTTTGTGGAAATTTAGCAACAATGTCGCCAAGCGCCTAGCTCTTTTTTCAAGCGGAATAGAGGTGCCGGTGATGTAAAACAACAAAATTTCACTAGTTTTCAGACTTTGACATTAATTTTTTATACTGAAATTTCAACAATCTCTTATTCCTCAACACTTAGTTTTCCTTTAAAAAAAATCCTTTTAAAAGAAATACAATAAATAAATTAGAAAGTTTTTTGATTATTTAACCAAATGTTCAAAGATTCATAAATTTCTTTCTCCACATTTCTTCAAAAATATTGTTGATCATCCTGCTGCAGTTTTGCCATCGGTGTAAATTTATCGGCGCACCCAATTATCAACGTTCAAATGCGTACTAATTTTAACAATGATTGATGAAAGTACATACACATATGAAAAGCACTTTTCGTTGCAAAACTGTATTAATTTGAATAGACTAATAATTCAATAAATACTAGCAGACCCGGTAAACTCGTCGAATCGAGTATTGGATAGTTTACCTCAAAAGGCGAATCGTTTGAAAAAGCTGTTTAGTTTAGAATGAGAACATCCTCGCCCTTTTTTCGTGTTGGAGGTTATCCTCGCCCCTTGATTTGCCTGCGATGGAAAAAATCATTTCTGCGATTTGGAATACAATACAAATCTAGCCTGAGATGCGTTGACATCGTCGTCAGTATGCGAGTGAATAAGTATCGGTGTTGGTACACTTTCTCCACCTTCCTTCTTACGATATGTTTCTTATTGTGAGTGTACACCGCAATATTCACCGAACGAGCAATCCCGATCTATTCTTATTCATTCGGCTGATTATCGTGATTCTTTTGTCAAAAATCACAAGGGCTGTGTGCAGAGCCACAACTGCAAGGTTGACGTAGAACTACATAAGTCGTTTGTTACATTACTCGTATTGAATATTTTTAAAATGTTGTGCAAATGAGAAGTTGAAATGCTACCGGATGAAACAAACACTATGTGGCGCATGTGTGTATACAGATAGAGATAATTAACTTTTAATTATAGTGCAAAACAGAAAATATTAAATCTTCAATAATTTATTCGTTGTCCTCATAAGGACAGTTGTTGTTCAACTTAATATGTAATGTTCATCGCATATTTGTGCTACCGCAACAGTGGGGATTAAGGTACACGGACAACACGACAACACAGAGGAAAGCTGTTTTCACACTGAAACTAGACATGGTCGGCAGATTTTGACAATCAATCCACAAAAAAGGTTGTGTGTTGCCGAAATTCGGCCGAGCTGATGCTGCCGCTATCGTACAAAGATAATTTTTTACTAAGGGAAGTGCCGCTGCACCTACGGCTGAGGCCGTTACCACCACTACTACTACAGGTACCCGCTGCAACTAACGCTGCTGGTACCCGAAGATATTATCTCTTCAACTAGGTATTCAACCCTCTAGTGCCCAAATTAATTTACAGACGGACTTCTAAAAAATCACTCTAAATTTTTATAAACATTTTTATTAATTATTGATTGAAGCTATTTAGAGGTGTAACTGAAGACCGTCTAAAGGCGGCACTGGGCACTAGAGGGATAATTTTTTCTCAGAAGTAAAACAATGAAAAATGACGCGTGTAAACACATCCCGAACTAGTTTGCCACGTTAACGCTTCTATTCGTTTTTTGTATAATATCCTAAGGGAAGTGCCGGCTGCACCTACCGCTGAGGTTGTTATATCATTATTGTTACTGATTCCCGAAAATATTTACTCCTCAAATAAGTGTTTTAAATCTCCTCAAAAGGACAATTTGTTGTTTAATTTAATATCGGATATAATGGTGATCGCATTCTCAGTAGAACAATAGTTTGCATAATTAAACTAAAATTGTCTGCATTCGGGAGGATGCATAGAAGATTTTCCAGTCGATTGCTGCAAAAACGAAGGAATTACATCAAAAACTAACCGATTTATTAGCATTTGAAATTGGACATATTTTCACTTTTTCCGTTTAGATTTTCATTTTACATCCCCACGTAGCCGAACTTCCTGAGAGACGTAGTTCTACGTCAAAAAAGAGATATTGCGAGAGCAAGATCAATCAAACGAAAACCTCAACTAGTACTTCTTCACTGTCAATCGCTAACAGTTGTTTTGAGGAAATTTGTTTGGTTCTTACAAAAAATATCAAAAGTGTTGCGAGTGATAACTTCTATCTAACACTAATACACACGCTACAAATAATATGGTGGCCCTGAAAAAAATCAAAAGATGTATAGGGTCGATTGCTGGAATCTTCCCCATCAATGAAATACCCATATTGGGTGGTACTTAGTCATTTTAGGTTGTTTTGCAGAAACTTGGATTATAAAATGGCGTCTGGGGTCGATTTTGAGCTTCAAACCACTATAGAAGCATTTCCTATACACTAAAATCTTCACATGTCAATTTTGAATCCATTTGCTCTATTAATTCTCCAGTTGTACAGAAATTTGCGTTTTGTTTGCAGGGGCCCCATCTTTCAGAGGTGGGAGAGATGTCAAACCTCCATAGAAACATTTATCGTACCTAAAGACCTCCATTTGAGCTATTCAAATTTTCAAGTTATGCAGAAATTTGTGTTTCATTTGCATCTCACGTTTAAAGATGACGGAGGAGTGTCGAACCACCATAGGAATATTTCTTGCTTTTAAAAACCTCCACAGTCAGAATTTGGTTTCATTTGCTTGATCAGTTCTCGAGTTTTGCAAAAAAATATATTTTATTTGAATGGAAGCCGTCTTTACCAGACGGGTGAGGGGTATCGAACTATCGTAATAACCTTTCCCGACTCAAAAAAACCCTACATACAAATTTCACCCCGATCGATTCAGAAATTTTCAAGTCTCTAAGGATCAGACAAACAGACTGACAGAACTCCATTTTTATATGTTTAGGTTTAACATTATACGGCCTTTTTCATGATTATATTGGTTTGGGAAGTAGAATCTCTCAACTTACAGGCGAAAATAAGTTTTAAAAAATCACAGGAAGGTTGTGTGCAAAGCCACGACCGCAAGGTTGAAGTAGAATACTTTTACAAGAAAGATAATCCGGTTGCTTGCGTGTCAGTCGTTTTGAAATCGGATTTGTTTCGTATATACCGCTTGTTAAGCACAGTATCAACAACTCGTAATAAACATCACACTGCTGTGCATTTGCAGCAACATCAAACCTCAGTTGCAGTTTAATAAATAATTCATTATGCTATTACAAAAACATTTAGTAGCCCTAAAAAAGGCCGATTGCTGCAATTGCAATTTTCATTCAATTATTGCATAAATGCTTGGTCAGATTGCATTGGCTTGGTCAGATTGCATTGCATAAATGCTTGGTCTGACATAATAAATTTTTCGAACGTTGTGGAATGATATAACTGGAAAAAAGTTGTGGCTAAATTATTTTCAGTTATACCATTCTACAACGTTCGAAAAATTTGATTTCGTATATCGTAATATTCATGTACGAAAAATATATCTCATTCATTTTGGAGCCGCCTTTATTTTCAGGTCCTACAGATTTTCTCAGTTTCGTAACACGGATGTACAAAAACGATTTCTTGTGGACATTCTGTCGAGCCGGACCGATAGAGCGACAAAATAGTATGTATTGTGTCGTGTTGTGCGGCTTGGAAGAAGAAAATGTTCCCGTCCCCGTGTCGCATGGAAGCAAATTGTTGCGTGATTGATATTGCCGATGGTAGACATGAGTATGAAGGTCGAAATTCTGCTGTTATGTTTAACCATAACCGCCTTCTTCAAGGCGTTACATCCTTGTTAATAAAGTGTTGTGAATTTTCTAAAACAGACTCAGCATCGTGAGCAGAACGTGCCGAACTTTTCTGTTTGAAATCGGATTTGTTTCGAACATACCGCTTGTTATGCACAGTATCAACAAATCGTAACAAACATCACACTGCTGTGCATTTGCAGTAGCATCAAACCTCAGTTGCAGTTTATTATTAACCATTCATGATGCTCTTCCAAAAACATTTAGTAGCCTTGAAAAAGGCCGATTGCTGCTATTGCAATTTTCATTCAATTATTGCATAAATGCTTCATGGTCAGATATACCCGCTACAACTGCTACGCTATTCGCAGCCATGCCACAGTTGTGGTCGCTATACGCTGCCATTGGTAACGCTGCCCCTGCATCAGCTGGCCCAGCTGCTTTCGATGCTGACACTCCCGCTGCAACTGCTACGCTAACCGTAGCCATGCCACAGTTGTGGCCGCTATACGTTGCCATTGGTATCCGCTGTCCCTGCATCAGCTGGCCCAGCTGCTATCGATGCTGAGATCAGCTGCAACTAGTGCGCTATCCATTGCTACGCCACAGCTGTGGCCGCTATCTGCTATCGCTGGTATCCACTGCACTGCTACTGCTACTGCTAAGAGATGACTGCTGTTGTCGCCGTCTAGAACTGTTATGAGCAGCTTCGGCTGAAACAAGGTCTTATATAGGCCAAAAAGCATATTTTCAATTGCAAGGTACATGATTCTGTCGACCGTGCTTGGGAAGCAATCATATAACGACCAATCAGAGGTCGAATTTTTCGTTTTGACAAGGCTTGACTATTTTCAATAGTACAGTAGTTTGAATAATAAAATTACAATTATCTTCATATGAGAAGAATCTTAGAAGATTTTCCAATCTATTGCTGCCAGAACGAAGGAAATCCATCGAATACTAACCGATTTATTAGCATTTGAAATTGGACATAATTTTCACTTTTTTTGGTTTCAGATTTTCATTTCACATCCCTATGTAGCCGAACCTCCTGAGAGAAGTATTCTACTTCAAAAACAAAAATCTCAGGCCCATCGTAACATAATTTAACATGTCCAACAGTTACAACAAAGATAAAAACACCGGCAAAATTAAACACTCAGATAGTCTGGCATCCCTTCCGGAATAGGATTGCTCCTCTGTTTGTATACACCGAGCGAACGTGCGGTCCGCCTGGCTTGCCTATCGCATCAGTGCGCGATGGTTTCTGCTCGAATTCCGGGACTAGCTAAGCCGCAGTTGCGTGTTTACACCACGTGTGCCACGAGATGGAGGGGGGACGCATGGTGGCTGTTGTGACTTTTACGCTATCTACACACATATAGTTTTATGAATGGGTGCTTGAACTTAGAAATATTCAAGGTTACAGGAAGAGAGATAGAAAAAGTCGTCCGTGTGTGTATGTTCTTCGCGCGATCGCCCCGTCCAGCGGGCTAATGGACGGCCGGGTAGGTCCCTGTGGATGGGCCCGTACACAGTAGAGCGGCGAGTAATGTTGCTTGGAAAACCGATTTGTGTTTGGCATAAACTAAGCTAGGGTTACAGCTAAGAACGTATTATTAGTGCAATGGATACTGCTTGTTTATAATACGATACTACTCAGCAACACATGTTGAATTTCGTGATCAAGCAAATGATAGTTGTTCGATGCTTTTCCGGAATTACGTAGGGTAACGTTGTTCATAGCATGGTTACAAAAGATTAATCTGGATGATGCCACGTGATTATAGATTCGAATAAATCCATTTTGCGCAAAGAATCACGATAAAGTTTTATCGCACCTCACGGAAATCGTCACGATTTTTCACACCTTCATGCGTTTGTTTTGTTGTGTATGAAATAACCTTAATATTCTCAAACACAATTTTCACTCGTAAACATGTTGTTACATGAGTTTGCGATTGGACGAAACCAGTTTGGGGAGTTTCCAATGTTTTCGGGAGTAGTTATTGTAATTGAGTGTATTGAGCAGTGCCTTAGGCTATCAATGTTTATTCATGAGTAGATGAATTGAATTAACCTCAGTGTCAGTACATTTATTCTCTGATGCAACTCAGTAACCTATGTTCATAGCGACGATGCGTGAATATCGTTTCTCATATTAAATGACAGAATAGTGGAATGAATATCGAAGGCCTCGTAATGATATTCAAAGAAGCTTCGGTGATTATCAATCCAAGTAGTGCAAATCTGTTCAGACGCTGTACAATGCCCAGTACAGTATAAATGGTCGAATAAGGTTGATTTTGATTTTCACTATTTTGATATGATATTCATTATTGACGGTCAAAATACAACACAAGTGTTAAAGTTTATCTTGTCGGTGTTCATCGGTTGTTTGGTATCATGAATATCAACGGTCGCATGGGTAGTATGATTATCAAAATAAAGACGGCTGAAAATCGCTGCTTTTGAATATCATGACAGTGAATATTCTCAGCACTGGTATTGAGTCTTCAATACAAGACAATTTTCGTGTGTATTATGTATTAATATTCATGATATGAAAATGAAGAGTGATTTCTATAGGCATATAGTTCGGCTAAGGTCTTTTCATTATTTCCGAAGTCCTTGTAAAATCTGAATTCCGTGTGTTTTTAAAGCATCGCATTTTAACGAAATAAAAATAAAACGAACATTAAATAAAACCAGTGGTTTGTAAGTGCTCCTTTGAAATCGCGGAGCAATATTTAGAGCATGGATGCAACGCCACAGTACAACATCTGTATTTTGGTATGCGCATGGAATAATATTCATTAGACTGCTTAAGGAAAGAAAACTAATTCCAGCATTCGATTAATGCATGGAGCATTGCAGTTGGAAGCCTTTTTTTCAGAAGCGAAGAAAAAATAAAGAAAGTTCTCGACACATTCATGCAATTTTCGGCAGTGTCCCAACGAGATGGCCAGAAACTTTAACCAGCGACGAGCTTATCTTCATTCATCGTTAATTCCGGTTGAGTTAATATAGACCATGAACGTGATGGTAACAGAAGTAATTCAAACATGTGCATTTCGCATTGCAAAATACAAACACACTTAATCTCTTAATCTCTTTATAATAGTTCAGCGTAAACCAAGTTCCACGTAATTTAAAAATTACAGTACTCAAAACGCCGCTCGAAAAGAGAAAACTTAAATGGAAAATTCTATAAACCGGCTCACTGCCGCCCACCAAAGTCGGCTACCCCCTCAAAACGTTTCTCAACTGACAAACCCAAGCTCTTACGCACGACGAACGAAGTGCCGGCTTGAATTCTGTGATGTTTCGAAGCCAGCGAAAGAATTCTTCCCGCGGCTGCCTCAATGGCTTCGAAGCAGCAGCATCGCAATGGGTGTACCGTTCTCGACGAGGAAAAGGTTGAAAGAGTACGTCATACTTTTGAAATATTAATAAGTTTTAGTTTCAGGAGTTTTGAAAGTCAACTCTTCGCCTTCGTCGAAAGCACAGTGTCAATTGTACTGCCATTCTATGCTTATGAATCTATGAATAAACTCGGTTCTGTTGCTATCAAAAAGTTTGAAGATTTCTGAGACTACCAGCGCACATATGGTCGGTGCAGGAAAAAAAAATTATTTACCCCCTAAAAGAATAACATTGATGAGGTCAGCAATTAACATCTCCTGTAAAACAACACATTTTATACGCTAACAATCTCACTTCTAAGTGGACCATCCGAGCCAGTTCAGGTTGTTGATTTTTGCCTGCTTATTACTCTTTCTGTTTTCTCTGTTTATCCATACATATGAAAGAAAAATCTTCTGTCTGCCCAAACAATCGACGGGATGTGGTGCTTGCTTGTCTGCATATTTCTCGCTGTTTTCGTTCGTTCGGCACAACATAACATCAGAATCAACTCCACGCCTCAGCAGCATCAGCAGCCCACACAGCCTTCCCCGCTCGGTTCGATGGGATGGGAAAAAATTGAGCTTTTAACAGCCTTTGTGTCGACCAACTGGCTATATTGGAAGGTGGTGGGCTGGCTGGCTGCCTGCATGACTGTGTGTAGCGTTTTATATGCTCGAATTTCTTTCCTCCGTTGCGGAGCCTCTCTGACAGACGGAAAGGACTTTGGCTGAGTGCACAAGAGGAAAAAAAACACCAAGCCGTAGTCTTTCTCGCAATATATCTGTCTATGTTGGTTGTTCTGCTGCCTATCCGAGAAGTATCAGCACTGGCATAAACGGTGGGAAAGATTTGAAATGGTACGAGGCAATCTTAGTAGATTACTTTCGTTGAAGGTCTGTTGACCACGTCTGGGTTGCTACTTCCAAAGCAACA
Source organism: Wyeomyia smithii (assembly GCF_029784165.1). Taxonomy (NCBI): domain Eukaryota; kingdom Metazoa; phylum Arthropoda; class Insecta; order Diptera; family Culicidae; genus Wyeomyia; species Wyeomyia smithii. Next base: position 207,074,066 of record NC_073695.1, on the reverse strand, counting down.
CCAACTTGAAAATTGATATCCACAAAAATATTGGAACTGTACTATACCGTTCCTCCTGGCTAGTACCGCCAGTTATAAATCCCAGGAGAATTTTCAACTATGTGTAATTATGTACCTCTGATCAGTATTCATCGAAAGTCATCCAGATATTGTGGAATTCAGCGTGAACAAAGCGTAAGTGGAGTAGCCTGATTCTACTAAGATTCGAACCCACGACGCTCGTCAAAACGGACTCTGTAACCTTGCTATTAGCATTGGAAATCTACCCTCCTCAACGTCTCATTCCTTGTTTTAGGTTTTAGAGAATGTATCCTAGTATAATAAAGAAGCGCGCATATTTTACGTAAATCTTAGATGTTCAATGGTACTAAGTTTGAACGTTCTTATAATAAATTCGGAGAGCTCCAAATGAACAATAAATTAGTTTCAACGACGACTCATATTCAATAAATCAACTGTTTTCTTTAAAACTACCGGATGAACTTCTAAAGCAAAACGAAAACGGCTTTTCAATTTTACCGCACATTAATAGACAGACACTTTCTAAATTACATTTTTAAGTCATAATTCTCAATGGCGACTGTTCCACCGAACGCTGCAAAATTGAGTTCTATCGTAATAAATGGGAGAAATCTTCATATGAAAGTTATTATACAGGAGAATACAAACATCACCGAAGACTTCACTTCGTATACAAGTTGTAAGTCCGCAACCTTATCCAGGTGGTGATATGAGGTAATCATTTAAACTTTATTCAAAGTCTAATGATCAAAAAGCGAAAAGTTGTAAGTTCAATATTTTCCAAAAGTGAAGCATCAAAAGTCATAAACATGCCATTCGGTTCTACAAAAAGGTTATTAGGAAGTTGTATCGCATAGTCATCAGAGAATTTACATTGATTTGGATTAAATAAAATCAAAAACAATAATCACGAAAACGAAAAAAAGATCATTCAATTTTTCGACATAGTCTCTATCTAGAGTAGTTGTTCCCAACCTTTGTAACTTCGCGAGCCCTACTGCCCATAAAAGCATAAGAGTCCCATATGACTTTTAAGCAAATGCAAGTTTATTCCGTCAATGTATCTAATTTTGTTCTAGTTTTCATATGGCTTGATGAAATTTTTAAGTTTGTTCTGAAAATTACTGGAAAAATACCAAACCTTGCCTGTTCCTTATTGAAAATAAAGGCATACGAGTCCCATCCTAAGTATATATTCAAAAGACTTTAAAAACAACATTTCACGTTTGTCATCAGTTAAAAGAAGATAAAGATAAATTCAAAATTAGAATTTCATTAGCAATTTTCTCAATTGTGAGCATTTCCATATGGGACTCTTATGCTTTTATGGGCAGCCTATCAGATACAAATTTTGTAATAAGAGGCTATGTTTGTCAGCCCCATATCGTCTTGTACATCGAGTTTGTTTCATATCTTGGTCAGAGGGCTGGAAATCCTCTTTCACAGAGGTTAGTTACGTCTGTGAGGAAAGAAATTTTATTCACCTGTGAAATTTACCAAGGCCTCTTGCCTCTTGCCAGCCGCTGACCCTACATTGGGAAACACTCATGCAATTGTTGTAAAGAAGAGAGACATGTTCGTAGCAGAATTCCTTTAATTTATCGCTTCACGAGCAGAATAAGCAGAAGCGTTGTCTTGGTGAAAAGCACTTTTTCTTCGCCATATACGGCGGTCACACCTGGATTTCAACGTCCAATCGATCCAATTACGTAGAATTATCGATTGTTTTTACATGTTCGAGGTATTTGATGAAAATAATGCCTGCCTAGCGGCTGAATTTTGCGTTTTTGGGCCCTTCTGATGACTATCACCGAGTAAAAGCCACTCCGGCCGACTGTCAATTGGTCGGCGTGCGACCAGACCGAGCCAAGCGCCATTTTCTTTAAAATTGAGTTATTAGCACCAGTAGATGTGCAAACTGATTATCTATGTTCCAATAAAGAATGAAATCATTTGAACAGTTCATAGGCGTGTTATAATAAAAAATCTCTGTAGCACTTGGTGAAAAGAACGAAATTGCGTTCGACCAGAGTGAACCGTAAACACAGACATGGCATCTAAAGAAAGTGATTGTTTGTGATTTGAAAGTAAACTTTGCGATTTATTTTAACCAGTAACTGATTTCTCCGCTCCGGACAGCTCGTTAATACGACTGTCATCAGAATTAGATAAATAAACAGCCAGGTGGTTTTCGTAGAGCCGAACTTCATTTTGATGAACACATCACTTTTTTCAAGATCTTGTTGAGCCAAACCGAACCAAGTGCATTTTATTTTCATTTGATATTTTTCAAATAAAATTAAATTTATTCTTGTAACAAACGTCAGGACTGGGTTAATATACGTTAAATCAATAAAAGTAGACAATAACCGCTTCAAAATACCAGAGCATTTCAAATTGATACTATCTTAACACTTACCACTTGGTGCGCTTTGGCACCAGGAAATAGAGCAACAGAAATAAAGCTTTGCTTGTCTATCAGCTGTATAATTTTTGATACAGATTGAACTGAGAGTTAAAGCAGCGTTGATATCTATGTATTACGTTTGACTAGTGAGAAAAATTAGCTTGTTCAATAGTCAAGTTGATATGTTGTAGTAAATACGTTTGACCAGACCGAACTGAAGACCATCTTTTAAATTTTTTGTTCGACCAGAGTGAACTGCATAGGTATCAAAAATAAAAACCAAATATTTTATCAATTATTGCTATTTTTCGTGTATTTATGATAACAGGACATTCATTAAGCCCTGTTCATAACGTGTTAGCATTGAATTAATGATAAGTTCAAACACGATTAATTTATGGGTTGTCAAACTTCAAATGCTAATTACTCAAAACAATGCGTTTGGCGCCTGGCTCGGTCTGGTCGCACGCCGACCAATTGTACTTAGGAGTGTTCTTTAACAAATGTCCAGCCGCTAACGGAGCCTGGTGCCCTTCCACAGTGTTTTAGCCTGCTGCGTGAGACTACCATAACACGCAGTGAACCCCCTTCTTTCAAGGTAAACTCGTGGAATCAAAACTGAGTTAAAAAAAAAAAAACAACAAACTGAACTATATTTTTCGTAAATTCCTAATCAACTATTTCCCCAGTTAGCACATTTTTCAATCGTCAGAGACTACTAAGCCAAGGTCACTCACGCGAGGAGGCCGCTAGTTCGTCAACCAGTCGACCAGACTGGCCGCTCATGTCAGGTCGCAACCAAGCGGCAACAGATAGATTTCCCTACTTACTCCTGGACAGTTAAAACTGATGACAGTCGTATTAACGAGCTGTCCGGAGCGGAGAAATCAGTTACTGGTTAAAATAAATCGCAAAGTTTACTTTCAAATCACAAACAATCACTTTCTTTAGATGCCATGTCTGTGTTTACGGTTCACTCTGGTCGAACGCAATTTCGTTCTTTTCACGAAGTGCTACAGAGATTTTCTATTATAACACGCCTATGAACTGTTCAAATGATTTCATTCTTTAATGGAACATAGATAATCAGTTTGCACATCTACTGGTGCTAATAACTCAATTTTAAAGAAAATGGCGCTTGGCTCGGTCTGGTCGCACGCCGACCAATTGACAGTCGGCCGGAGTGGCTTTTACTCGGTGAGATTCATCAGAAGGGCCCAAAAACGCAAAATTCAGCCGCTAGGCAGGCATTAAAGGCATTATTTTCATGTAAAAACAATCGATAATTCTACGTAATTGGATCGATTGGACGTTGAAATCCAGGTGTGACCGCCGTATATGGCGAAGAAAAAGTGCTATTCACCAAGACAACGCTTCTGCTTATTCTGCTCGTGAAGCGATAAATTAAAGGAATTCTGCTACGAACATGTCTCTCTTCTTTACAACAATTGCATGAGTGTTTCCCAATGTAGGGTCAGCGGCTGGCAAGAGGCAAGAGGCCTTGGTAAATTTCACAGGTGAATAAAATTTCTTTCCTCACAGACGTAACTAACCTCTGTGAAAGAGGATTTCCAGCCCTCTGACCAAGATATGAAACAAAATCGATGTACAAGACGATATGGGGCTGACAAACATAGCCTCGTATTACAAAATTTGTATCTGATAGGCTGCCCATAAAAGCATAAGAGTCCCATATGGAAATGCTCACAATTGAGACAATTGCTAATGAAATTCTAATTTTGAATTTATGGTAAAATAACTATGATTTGACTAAAAGTATGTTTTATTCAACTGTATGTTCATGAGGTGGAACATTGTATATTTCCATGAGTTCTAAGAACTTTTGCATGAATTCCAGGCTTGGAAATAAATGATGGGACTCGTTTGCCTTTATTTTCTCTCTATACACAAAAAATAGAAGCATATCAGTCTCCACGCATTCTAAGACGGCCAAGGTATTTATCATTATTCCTTATTGTGTCTGTCATGTGAACAGTATATTCCACTCCAACATTTTCGAATCATACGAATTGCAATATAGCGATTTGGTTTCAATGGATTGCAACATGAATCAGTGCATGTTTTTATCTTTGTCTCTAGCTTATTTTTAATTGAACTTTGCAAACAAGAACTGGGTTTAAATGATTCAAGTCAATGATATTTTGATGTGAACCCTTTTCTTTTAACTGATGACAAACGTGAAATGTTGGTTTTAAAGTCTTTTGAATATATACTTAGGATGGGACTCGTATGCCTTTATTTTCAATATGGAACAGGCAAGGTTTGGTATTTTTCCAGTAATTTTCAGAACAAACTTAAAAATTTCATCAAGCCATATGAAAACTAGAACAAAATTAGATACATTGACGGAATAAACTTGCATTTGCTTAAAAGTCATATGGGACTCTTATGCTTTTATGGGCAGTAGGGCTCACGAAGTTACAAAGGTTGGGAACAACTACTCTAGATAGAGACTATGTCGAAAAATTGAATGATCTTTTTTTCTTTTTCGTGATTATTATTTTTGATTTTATTTAATTCAAATCAATGGAAATTCTCTGATGACTATGCGATACAACTTCCTAATAACCTTTTTGTAGAACCGAATGGCATGTTTATGACTTTTGATGCTTCACTTTTGGAAAAATATTGAACTTACAACTTTTCGATTTCTGATCATTAGACTTTGAATAAAGTTTAAATGATTACCTCATATCACCACCTGGATAAGGTTGCGGACTTACAACTTGTATACGAAGTGAAGTCTTCGGTGATGTTTGTATTCTCCTGTATAATAACTTTCATATGAAGATTTCTCCCATTCATTACGATAGAACTCAATTTTTACTATATTTTTCGTAAATTCCTAATCAACTATTTCCCCAGTTAGCACATTTTTCAATCGTCAGAAACTACTAAGCCAAGGTCACTCACGCGAGGAGACCGCTAGTTCGTCAACCAGTCGACCAGACTGGCCGCTCAGGTCAGGTCGCAACCAAGCGGCAACAGATAGATTTCCCTACTTACTCCTGAACAGTTAAAACTGTTTGCGACGCCATTCAGGACTGCATTGCGGACTAGAAATCACCTGCCATCAGGCCCAAGTTCAGGAGCTGCCGTCAAAAAAACGATATCCTACAACTAGACTGTATTAGATGACTGAAGACTACAGCCTCTTCTCTCAAACCGTGGTAGGGAGGACACCTCACGGTGTGTCCGAAATGCCGGATTATCGTATTTAATGTACCTCGGATTTTCTTTCACCAAAAGTTAGTTTGGGTTCTTACCTTTCAAAATCGGCGGGTTTTAAAAAAATCCATCGGGGGAAAATTGACGGACGTGCATGACGAGAATGTCATCGAAACGTTACTGGAAAGACTGTCGAACCAATGGTGGAGCTGGACCAACAGTCTCCTCATATCATAGCGGCACAGAGCTTTTGGCAGTAAGCATGAGCAACTAACCAGTCGCAACCCTCAGAGCCACATACCGCCGCCTAAACGTTAGAGTCGCACTTCTGTCGCCTACCGTCTGCAATGGGAGTCTGCTACTGATGGTACGTAGACAACCCAACCCAGCATCATCGCTGATGGCAACTGTCCGCCAATCGGAACTCAACATGATCGGATGAAGGACGCGTCGTCAACAACTTGAGCAGCATACGCTGCGTTCAGGTGCATCTTTGTCACGCAAAGAGCGTTGCTAGTGTTCTTTGCAGGAGATTCACCAGAGATCAGAAAGCCAGTCAACAAGCCACTCATCATCGGCTGCGATCCCAACGCGAACCACACAATCTGGGGTATCTCGGATGTCAACACACGAGGTGAGTACCCGCTCGAATACCTTATTTCTAACAATGTTAATGTATGCAATGTAGGGAACGAGCCAACTTTTAGTAATGCTATTAGACAAGAGGTTTTAGATCTCACTCTATGCTTCGATAATGGAGAAAGTTAAAAACTGGCATGTCTCTAATGAACCCAGTTTATCAGACCACCTATCGCGCACGATAGGACCCGTTGTTAAAACCAACAGCAGCAAACGAACACACAAACGGAACGGTGATATAAAATAAAACAATAGCTGCTGCCGGTAGCATGACCAGCCGCCAGCGGCGGTGGCTGCGAGTGAACTGACTAGAATAATTTTATTGTCTGTTTCTTCTGATCATTTCAATGATGAGATTAGATCGCTGGCTGGGGAACTGCGACAAATTACGTTCTGCCGCAACAACATCAGATTCGACGTCGAGGTTACCCCTCTGAGAAGAGAACACTTCAGGAATCCAAATAAAACCAACAACCTGTCACAAAAATGTTCGAACTCCAGTTGAACTAGTCATCGCAGCAAGGGACCTACAGTACAGGATCACGGAAGCTTTTACTTCAAAGGGTTCGTTAATGAAACGGGCATCCTGCTCTATGTGCTCTGGTGGAATGAAATTCTCAGCATTCTTCGTTGGGAAGTTAGACGCTTGTGCAACATGACTGAAATCACGTTCAACAACGAAACAACATTCAACAAAGTGTAACGCAGAGATACGCAAAGCCAAGAGGAGGTCTAGAGTTCGATTCCAAGAATATATTCAAACTCTGCTTGAGACAGTGAAAGGGTATCCTCAGGGAGGAGTTCTCTCCACTGTTATGGTCACTGGTGGTAAACGTTCCCCTAACCAAGCTATCGCAGCAAGGCTACGAAGGATGATGACATAGTCCTTATTGTTCTAGGAAAATGTGATACAACTCTATCTAGTCTTATGCAAACGGCTCTTGGCATCACCTCTTGGTGGTGCTTAAGAGAAGGGCTGAACATCAACCCCGTTAAAGCAGTCTACCTTACCAAGCGAAGGATTATTAAAAGAGGTAAGACTGAGCTTCAGTAATGAGAACAAATATCTTGGAATCATTCTGAATAAGAAGCTGAACTGAACTGCTCAACTAGACTACACCATCAAGGCAACTTTAGCTATCTGGGCATGCAGTACAGTGTTCGGCAAGACAGTCAGGCTGCACTACTGGTATTCAAGTCTGACACATGTGTTTCCAGATTAATCAGGGAGTGCATTACAATTTTCAGTGAACTTTCACGTTTCAACAAAGTTATGCTATTTCGGGTGTAATCGAAGGAAAAGAGCCACTGTGTGATCGAAGGAAATGAGCATGTCAACAGCCTAGCAAGATAAGGATCTGCTCAGCAATTTATTGGATATGGACCGTTTCTGGGTATCTGCACATCCGCCAATAAAGGCGAACTAGTAAAAGTACATGGGAAAACCTCCTAACCTCCTAACTAGTCTAGTATGCTGGCCCAAGCCAGTCGTCGTTAGTTTGAATCCAGGCTCAGGAGAGACTGCTGGTGTCAATAGGATAGTAGCGCCAGCCCCGTAATTGTCCTGTACACTAACAGTTGGCTACGAAGTCTGTATATAATAAACAGAAGGTCGAGTTCCGATACAGAATGTAGCACCAAGGCTTTGCTTTGCCTGAAGTACATGTGAAAAGCTAGAAATAGAATCTCATTGGCAACATGCGCAGAGTTGCAAACAAGCTGAACAGTTTATCTATCCCAACCTTGCGGTTACCAAAAGGCTCCCAAGTTTAACTTGTAGTTGACTACGCATCATCACGGGACTCCTTACTGGACACTATGCTGAGCTTTATAATTTAAAGAAAATCGGCAAAGTCCCAAAGCAAAGCTCAACTCCATCAACTAGCTCAAGCATCTTGTAATCTGTCTAGAGCAGGGCTGTCCAACGTACGGTCCGCGAGCCACACCCGGCCCTCGGATTCTTTTCTCGCGGCTCGCGTTAAGTTTTGAAACGCGTTTCACATTTGGCCCACATGTTGATGTATTCGGATTGGAAATTGTTATGATACAAACTATCTTTGTTTAATTTAAACTTATTTAATGTTGAAACTTTCAATCCGTATCGATATTTCAAAAATGGAGAACGACTTCAATTTCTATTGGAGGCAGCAAAAAAATAGTTGTCGTTCATCTTTATCAGACGAGAATTTAGAATCATGTTTGAGAACTTCGGCATCAGATTTTGATATCAATATGGCACGTGTTCTGGAAAAAAGCCAATGGTTTCAAGTTTCTCATTGATTCTCCAAGCTCAAGTAATTTAAAAAACATACAACAGTCCTGTTCTACCATGAGAAAACATTCAAAAAATCATTGTCTGTTTTCCATATTTGTTATGGCTTGTAAGTTTACATTTATCATGGTAAGCTTCAACTGGTATCACCCTTGGCTTTACAATCTAAAACGGACTGCTTTTAAATCAAAATCAAAGTTAACCAGCATGATATTTTAACGAATATTTGTATATAATCTAAAAATTAGCAGAAATTTGAAAGTTTTCATAATTTTGGCCCGACAGCTGTTGTGGATTGTGAAATTTGGACCGTGTGTCAAAAAGGTTGGACAGGCCTGGTGTAGAGCAATCGGGGCCAGCCACAAAAGACAAACATTCCTATCGTAGTGGCACTTTTGGGCAAAGCCCTTCAGGCACACAAAAAAAGGTGAGTAAACCAAATTGATATCTCCATTGGGTACCGAGTTATAGAGTATTTGATGTAGAAGTTACTTGAAACGCTAGTACACTTAACTTTTGTTGAGTTCTACACGAAAACTTTGCTCTAGGAAACCGTTTGGGTATACAAAATATACGTTTTTGCCAAAGACTACACATCTCCAGGACTTTTCCTGATAAAAATGTAGCTAATCTTAGCCTTTTTAACAACTTTAAGATCGTATAGAGTAAAAGGCATGCAGGCAGCGAAGGTATGATTGGAATACTTTTTCAGAAAGCTTAGCTCAAGTGTGAAATTACACATAATAAAAAGACAACCAATTAAATCAAGCATTTCTAATCTGGCTAGAACTTTGCACAAATGTGACGACATTTTGTGCTATTTGTATTTTTTTAATCACAACTCATTTATTAGAAGGGCTTATATTTTAGAGCCAGAACGGATTGTTTGATCGGTGTGACGTTTTCGCAAAGTTGTAGACAATAACTCGGTCCTACCGAGAAAAATAGAGAGAAAATACAAACCCTACATAATTCGAGAAAGTTTGCTTTTTAAAAACATTTTTTTATGAAAATTATGAAAGGTTACTTAAACATTAATGGTTGTTTTATTTGATTTATGTGATGTCTCTAACAATGATCCCAACAAAATGACCAATGTTCCAGTTTAGTGTTTTCGGCAAGATTTTAGATGGTAATTTTGTCTTTCTAGAAAAATATATTTTTTATAAGAACTTGTTTTCTTACGGTGTATAATTTTTCTGGAACGACAAAACTTAATCTTAATCTTAATTTTGGGATCATGGTGGGGCTGCCAGGGCCAAAAATCTATTCAATCTCCATATTTTTTTAAAAAGGGCCGAAATGTTTCTGCAACGACAAAACTACTACATATGTACAATTCAGCTGAAGACATCATATAAATCAAACAAATCATTTTGGCTCAGATAAAAAATGTTTTATTTCTGAAGTTACTCTTAAAATATTTGTAATCATCGATACCTTTTTTACATAGGTACTTTGTAAAATGAGTGGCCATTCGAAAAAATTACAAATAATACGAAAATACATCTTAGGCCCATTGGAATTATACGATAAAATTATTGATAATTGTCGTTTTCTCAAACTCTCGTAAGACATTGAACATCCAAAAACTTCTAAAAAACTTCAGATCAAATTTTCTTAAAACGGGTTAAGAGAAAGGAAAAAAAATAATTGAAATGTTATCAACATTTTTTCAAAAAGTAATCAACAACGAGACAGGAATAATACTATAAAAATCACCCAAAAGCCAATAAAATCGCTTGTAAACAATGAAAAGAGCTATTCGACTTTCAAAAATGATTACCAAAGACATTAAAAATCATTGAAACGTTTCTGAGAAAATATACGTTACCTGTCGACTATTACTTATGTCAGAAATAGAATAACTTCCGAACCAAGAGTCATCTTGCACAGTTGCATAGGAATTCCCATGCATATTTGTAACGCCAAAGTTTATTTACTTCTTCCCAGGGCAGTCTTTGTTGTTGTTTTTCTTCGTCTACGTTTCGCATCCTCTTCCTCGAATGCTTTCGCCATGTTCTCAGACCCCATTTCTCACCGCAATCGAGCGAACGTTACATTTCTCAGCACTGGTAAACTCGGTGCCGTTGTAGAGCACCACCACTACTAGTAGCAACAGCAGCAGCAGCCTCATAGCGGCATCATCACCATCATCAATGTTTTCATCATCGTCATTTTAGCCGCGAAAGCGAACAAAATAAACATAAGTTCAAAGAAGGAAGCAAGAGAAACCATCGACTTATGGAACATCCACCATCCGTCCGAGACATGCCTGCACGTAGGTCTTGTGCTCGGTGTATGGATAATTCCATAACATTTGTTGAAGCGCCAACTGCAGAACGGCAGCGGTGCAGCAAGCGGAGCATACCAGTAAAAGGTCTGCCCTGGTTGCAACGCCGCTGGTTTCTAGGGTCTTTATACTCGACACTTCTTCCAGGAGCAGAGAGCGAAAGAAGTGTTGTAACGCCATTTACAACACGTACATTCGACGCCAGCCCCTAAGCGACGGTCAAGAAACAGCAGTACACAATTTGTGATAATATGCAGTATTTAAATATGAATAGATAAAAGACAAATAACGTTTCAACTGTCTAATGGATTTTTGTTGAGTTTTACCAAATTTAATTATTGAAATCTTTAGATGGAAAATTGCACTCGGCTCGCGACAAGTGGAATTTATACAGTATCAAGAAAATTTTGCGGTGCTCCATAACTTTTGTGAAAATGAGCAGTATTCCCACACCCCTGTGAATTTAGCGACGCTTTGATGGCCAAATTTTCAGCAACGATTGAAGAATGTTGCCTCCCACGGCGAAGCATTATTGTGTGAGCAATAATAAAAAAGTTAAATTTTAATGCGAAATTATACACTTTCCCCAAGTGCAAAAGAAAAACAGTTAACAGACAGTGTGAACGAAAGCAAATCTGGTTCAATGCAACTTCTATTAGCACCCGACTCGAGATACCCGACCTGAACCAGTTTAGCGAGAAAGGGTAACGAAAACACGGTGTCGACTTACGGGGCGGAAGAAGACACGCTTTTCGAAAACTGATCTTCATTTGTTGCCGTCGCGATAAACTGCCTCGTTACGAACACATTCCAGCGGCCTATTTGTCGAGTGGCTTGTTTGCCGAAGCATTTAGCTGGCACACACAAGCGTTAACGTGATTGTTTACGAAATGTTTGCCCGGTTGCTGACGTCGAACAACATTCTGTAAGATATGAAGCTAAATTGTTAAGGCAGAACTGGACAGAACATATTCGAAACCAAATTTTAACTCGTTTGATTACATGAATCGATATCGAATTTATATAATTTATTGTATTTCTTTTATAAGTAATGCGTTCGAAACAATGCGTTAAAATCATTACCGAATTTTCGGACTGTTCTGAACAGCCACATTATTCTTCATATTCCTGATATCATGAAAAATCATGAGAAACCGCGCGCGATTCAAAATAATGTACCAGATAATAAAATTCATAAAAAATAGTTCTGACCACACAGCATAACTTACTGCTAGCTCTGGCGGAAAATAGCATAACCAAAACGATCCCATAATAAACAGTTCTCACGGAGAGCTTTAGATCTGAAAAGCTTCCAAGCCCTAACTTTCGAACAGTGGGTACACTTTTCAAATTGTAAAGAGCGAAGTTTCTTTTTTGCTGCTCTTGACAAACTTGCATAGTCAGTAGGTTGGTCATTGGTGCCATGATATGCTTAAGATTTCCAATAATCTCATATTTGATCATTTGCAGAATCCAGAAAAAATAAACCGGGACGTTGTATACAAATTTTTGCAATAAAATATTGATGAAAACATAATTTTCTAAAAGGGTGTACCATCTCGTTCTGGTTCTGACCACATCTGGTTCCTGTAAATCCGGATCTTCGGGAGCATGTTCCGGTGAGACAAATTAGTACAATTGTCAATAAAACTGAACAACATTGTTATTAAAAATTCATGAAAACACTCCAGGAATCGACTTATTTTTATTCCGTTGGAATCTGCTTCAGTACGACCATTTCGGGGCCAACTCATCAGATGGACTCGAAGGGGATGTAAATAAATTCCTGGAGTGATTACAAGAACTTTTTGGAGTGTTTTCATGAATTTTGATATACATATTGCTGAGGATTTTATAAAACATGCTTGTGGCAATATAGGGCCCCACGGGAACATCCTCCATATTGGCCATTTCAAGCACAACTCGGCAGATGGACTTAGAATGTATAAAAGTCAACTCCTGAAGTGATTTCATGAATTTCGATACCAATATTGTTTGGTTTTATAGTGAATTGTTAAAATTTGCTTTGGATCTTGAATCTGGCCCCGGAGATCCGGATTTACAAAAATCATATGGGAATGGCTCTCTCGGTCACGTATACTGAAAATAGACAAATTTTCTATTCTTTTGACGGGTCAAGATCGAAAATCGATCAAAAAGTAAAGAAGTAAGAAGCATTTCATTTTGGTGGGTACCCTGCGGAGTACTTACGTGTGTTAAAATTGCCAGGTACATAACGGTTAAAAATGTTTTGTAAATGAAAACAAGGAGGATATAGAATTGGCTATATACAGACTGTTTATTTCAAAAATTTGTAGTTGAACAGGTAGGATCAAAAGCTACTGTTACGAACCACATAAAGTTTTCATAACAATTACTAGAATTCAGTTTTTTGTGAAAGGAGAACAGATTCGCACTACTTATTGAAAAGAAAATGGTAACGTCACTGAAAGCGTGGAGTCAAATTGACGCAGACTATCTTACTAGAGTAAAAAATCATCAGAAATCAATATTTTCCTTCTTACTTTTTCCTCAAATTTTTAAACAGCCATCCAAAAATGCAGGTGTTTGAAGGTCAATTGTAACGTTGAAATTCGTTTTACTTTTTTTTCTTTCTCGTAGCAAATATCGATAAACTCTGTTCTCTGTTCAAACTGTGAAATGAAACGGAAGGCAAGTTTATGGTGAAAATGCGACATGTATACCATTACGGAATTGATTCCGGTATGGAAATTGAATTCAAAATGCAGCATTTACTTAACTTAACTGTCGAATGAATCATAGAGGTGAACGAATGGAAACTAATCGATTCCACCCATGCAGAGCTTCTGGACATGGAGATGACGGTAAAATATGGGAGTACCGGAAATCCGGAGTATAAACAATTCATTGAAAATGATGTTGGAACAAAAAACAAGGCGAAGGTGCAAATCCGGATTTTCAGTAGCATGTCCGGTGAGACATATTAGTACAATTGTCAATAAAACCGAACAACATTGGTATCAGAATTCATGAAATCACTCCAGGAATCTACTTATTTTAATCCCGTGGGAATCTGCTTCAATACGACAATTTCGGAGCCAACTCATCAGATGGACTCGAAATGGATGTAAATCAATTCCTGAACTGATTTCATGAATTTCGATATACATATTGCTGAGGATTTTATAAAACATGCTTGTGGCCATAAAGGGTCCCACGGGAACATGCTCCAGATTGGCCATTTCAAGAACAATTCGGCTAATGGACTCAGAATCTAACACTTCTAAAAGTATAAAGGTCAACTCCTGGAGTGGTTTTATGAATTTCGATAACAAAAAAAATGCCTTGGATCTTGATCCTGGCCACGGATATCCGGATTTACAGGAACCACATGGGAATGAATGGCTCTCTAGGTCACGTATACTGAAAATAGACAAATTTTCTTAACTTTTGACGGATCACGTTAAAAAATCGGTCAAGAATTGAAGAAGTAAGAAGCATTTCATATTAATGGGTGTGAAAATTTAAAAAAAAATCATCAGAAATCATTATTTTCGTTCTTACTTTTTTCTCAAATTTTTAAACCTTCTACAGCCATCCAAAAATGCAGATTTTTGTAAATCAATTGTAATGTTGATATTCGTTTTACTTTTTTTTTCTTTCTCGTAGCAAATATCGATAAAATCTGTTCTCTGTTCAGACTGTGAAATGAAACGTAAGGCAAGTTTACGGTGAAAATGCGAAATGTATACCATTACGGAATTGATTCCGGTATGGAACTTGAATTTAAACTGCAGCATTTACTTGACTTAACTGTCGAATGAATCATCGAGGTGAACGAATGGAAACTAATCGATTTCACCCATGCAGAGCTTCTGGACATGGAGATGACGGTGAAATATGGCAGGACCGGAAATGCGGAGTATAAACAATTCATTGAAAATGATGTTGGAACAAAAACGAGGCGAAGATGCTGTCCTCACGTATTCCAATTAAAGCTGCTTCAAAACATCATGTTCTTTTCCAAAATCAACGTCCATCATCTACGCGGCATAGTACGCGCCTATGCAAGCCAATTTACATCCAGATGGCGATAATAACGACCGGTCTAACGGTTCGTGAAAAACATCACCTGGCATACTAAATAGAACAGCTGGAACCAACAGAATTGATGAGGAATGATCAAAAAGATGCGATATTTGAGCAGCAACGTCCGGAAGATTCAAGTAGAGTTTTAGTTCGGTTTGAGTACATTACACGGATGGATCAGGTTTTTGAAATATATTTATAAGTTGTTGTATCGGTTGGAAGTCAAAACATGGTCACCACGTAGAGATAATTGAGAAGCGATGCTAAAGCGAAAAAACGATAATCTAAAAAGACGCGAAATCTCTACTTGCCTCTTTTGAAATCGATGGAGACGAATCAATTGATCAATAAATGGAGTTTGGAAAGAAGCAACCGTTGTCATCTACGCTACAATTTTTGGTTAATGTATTTATAACATTTACATTTTTTCTAACCTTACCAAAGCATGTTTCGCTTTAAACCGTTTAGTTCTACCTTCGAAATTCAAAACCTATTTATTTGTACATAAATATTTGTGTAAAAATATTTATTTTCCGGTACTAAACTAAGGCTGTTTACAAACTCGTACAGACAAAAGTTTGTGTTGTCTTCAGTAAAGTTTCTTACTTTGAGATCACTTAAAATGTTTCCGAGACACCACACGTCGAAAAACTAAGTTTTCTATTTCATGTTTAGGTGGATTGATCACATCAAGATGCGTCATACACACGTTGACTATAATCACTATTTAATTAATCTCTCGAGAGGGGAGACTTGACAAATTCTCACGATAGATATAAAAATTGTAAAAAAATACTTCCGGGGCCAAGAAATTTTACAAATCCGCTGAAAACATTTCGCTGAAATTCAACCAGTACAACTCTAGGCAAGCAGTGACTTCTCAGCTGAATGATTATGTATTTTATTTTGTTAACTCAATTTCCGCTTCAACATGATGTAAACTGAATTGGTTTACTACTTGTTTCGGCTTTTAATTTCTACGAATTGGTTAAGTATAAAAATGTATTTTTTTTTTCTCTTAAATATTCGGTGCGCAACTAAGTTCTAGCTATTTGTCGATGAATTGTTGCAAGAAAATTAATCGTCAAAAGTGACGAAAAGTATTATTTTTATCATTTTATTCAGAGAAATATCGAGAGTTGAATAAAGTTAACGGAAATGCTGCTTTCAGTGAAAAAACGTGTCGTGATTGTTATCGTCGATTTAAAGACTGTAATTTCGACGTTGATGGCTGTCGTGTAAAGGAAGGTCAAAAACCTTCGAAGACACCTAATTGAAGGAAATATTTGATAAGGATCTATGCCTAACGCAAAAACAATTCGCTTCGGTATAAGCCGTTTCCAAGCGATTACAAGCTTTGGGAATGATTCAAAAGTTACTAGAAAATTCAAAAGCTGGTGTTTTCTGATTTGAAGCCATAGGAGTGTCGTTTTTTCGCTTGTGAACAATTACTTCAGTGGCGAAAGAAAGGGGTTTTTTCATCGCATCGTGACGGATGATGAAAAATGGATTCATTACAGCAACCAATGGAGACTGCTTGGTTATGCTTCTACATCGTGTAATGATGTGTATCTGGTTGAACTAGGTCGGTGTTCTTCATTATGGGCTGAGGAAACCGAACGAAACCATCAGTGAGGAACGGTATCGACTTCAATTGATGTGACTAAGCCACTACGGGAAGAGGCACGAAAAAGGGATTCTGCTGCATGACAACGCTCGGCCCCATGCTACCAAAGTAATTTAAACTTACAAAGTAACGCTCAAATGGCAAGTCCTACCTAACCCGCCATGTTGCACTCTTCGATTATTACTTGTTTCGTTCAATGACATATGGTCTTGCTGATCATATGAAGACATCAAAAAGATAGGAAAAAAATCCCCGCTTTGAGGCACGTGTTTCCGAAGTCCGATTGAGCTGCCATTTTGCATGGGTACTTTTTTCGAGAAGACGAAACTTTTAAAAGCAACTTCTAAACGAAATTCGTAAAGTCGATTTCCATTGCGACTCTGAAAATATAAAAGCCGAACATTTTATATGGACCGTCGATATTTACTAACACAAATTGTTGCTTCTCATATTTATTTAATTTGGTCAGAATAGTAAAGTTTCACTTCAAATTAATCAAAACAATGAAAAGATCAGTTATCCTGTAGTAAAAATCGATGCAAAAATTTTAGAACATAATAAAAAACGGTAAAATTGTTACTAAACTGTTATGATAGTAAAAAAATTGGCTCAATACATGCCAGTACTCATTTAAAAAGTATAAAATTTTTTTATTCAGAATATTTGTGAAATATCTAAGAAATATTTAAAAAAAATGATCAATGTCACTTTACGACATTTTATTTCATTGTTGCCAGGTGGGATAAAAAAATGTAGGGCCCAAAGATACCCCCGTTAGTAACGGGCCGTTACTCTATATCCGGAACACGTAGTTAGGCACGTTTTATGTTTATTACTTTCGCAGGACATCTGCGTTATCTGCATCAAAAATAGGCAATAAAATGTCGACACATAGATAATACCATGAACCTCAATTGGTCGGCGTGCGACCAGACCGAACCAAGCGCCATTCTTTTAAAATTGAGTTTTTGACACCAGTGGATGTTAAATTTGATAACCTATCTTTCATGATAAAACGAAATCATTTGAACAGTTTATAATGGTATTATAACAAAATTTCTTTGCAGCAGTTTGCAGGAAACATACGGGGTGGTTAAACTTTGATCGCCGATTACTCGAAATAAAGTTTTTGGCGCTTGGTTCGGTCTGGTCGCACGCCGACCAATTCAAACTCGTGAAACTAATGATGAATAGAATCCGCTTAAACTCATTGAAAAGCGCTAAAAAATAAAGTTGCCATTTTACCTACATATTTACCCATTGTGCAGCGGAAGCTGAACGCCACTCAAAAAGCTCTGCGTAAAATTTTAGTGCTACAGCAGGAGAACAACAAAGCAAAACAGAAACGCCGGCTCGGTCGGTACAGTAGGCGCGGTCAGTTTCATAACACTTTCGTTTCGTCCGCTTACAGATTCAGGCTAAGAAACTCGCTCATGGATAAAAAGAAAAATTGTCGAACTGCGCCGTAAACAGCTAACCAGCAGCTTCAAAGTTGGCCAAGCACGTACTATCTTTTCGTTCAGTTTCAATAAATTTAATGTCAATCGAAGATGAGCACCAACATTTTACGATTAACCGGCAAGCGGTACATTTCGGTAAGGGGAAATGTTATGAAAGCAGACGTTTGTTTTGGTTATGTTCGCATCACTTACAGATTTTTGTTTAAATTTCAGATTTTAAGCCGCGTATGGTCGGGAGCCAACGGTTCGAATAAAAACTCCGAACAAACGTTGCGCAAAGCACTTCAGAGTAAATTCCCGCAGGTAATCTAGAGAAGATTGATAGTTGCGTCTTGTCACAAAGCAAATAGCAGACATTATCAATTTCAATACCCCCATTGAGTTAAATCTAATCTTTGTTTTCTCGCTGCAGGCTAAAAACGTTGTGGTCAGTGACATATCGGGTGGATGTGGCTCGATGTACGAAATTTACGTTGAAACGGAAGAATTCAAGGGTCTCTCGACGGTTAAACAGCATCGGCTGATAACCGAAACACTTAAAAAGGAAATTAAAGATATGCACGGATTAAGGATACATACGTCTATTCCTGATGAATAAATAGCTTTTAGTGTCCTAGATACCTGATTCAATTTATTCCCAAAATCTGTTACACAAATTTTTGTAAGGAAAATAAAGGTAGAATAACTTACGTACTTTATAACAATGCAGAATCCTTTACGGACAGCCCTTTAACACAGTTAAGTGTTTTCTCTTCACTGTACTTGCACTAGACTGAACAAAGAAACGATAATTAATTTAATAGCAACTTTATTAGAGATGCTAAGTAAAACTTTTACTGATAACACTAAACCACAAATGTAGGAGACTTCCTTTGTAGGTTAACCAAAAATAATCGCACTGCAATAACTAACGCAACGCATAACACATACGATCACAACGCTAATATCAAAAGTTCTGCTGGAAAATACGGGCACGCAGTTTATTTGTTTTTTGATTTTTCTCTTTTGCACACGAACCGTGACAAAACGGTCAAAGCATGCAACGAACAAGAACAATAAA